>NC_048418.1:1420371-1433344 GCF_013103735.1 Etheostoma cragini | reverse complement strand
GGGGGGGGGGGGGGGGGGGGGGGGGGGTGTGGAAACGACAGGTGGAAACAGACAGTCCGAGAAGATCATTGCAACAGACAAGGGACAGACGAGGGCGGACGGAGACAGGACGCAGCCGTCCCGTACCCTCCCTCCCTCCAGCACCACCTCCTCTTCATCCTCCTCTTCATCCTCCTCTTTCAGGAGGAGGGTGGCACTTTCAGTCCTGCCAGCATCGATCAAAAGCAGAGCAGCTTCAGGAGGCAGAACCTCATCTCATTGGTTGAGTTAAACCTGTGTGGGAGGAGCCAGAGAAAGCTTTGTTTTTTCTCAGAGCACATTTAGGCTACTAGGCAACGTTCAGCCCCGACAACACGGGGGTCGCGTTTAACACCCGGTCTGCCTGTCTTATTTTCCGCAGGTTTACAGACTAGTCTCTGCTGATTGGGTATCACTTGTAAAAACTCATCTCAACAGGATTTCTGAGGACTCTGGTTAACTGGTCCTCAGGTCTCTGCAGGGTGAATCGTGATTGGTTTAACCCGTGTTGTCCTCCCGGGTCAAAAACATATAAAGTTTTTTTTTTTTTTTTTACACTTTCTCACACATTTTGTCACGTTCATGTCTTTTCAAAGTTATTTTTTTAAACATTTTTGTAGCATTTTGTCGAGATTTTCGGCTCTTATTTTCCACTTCCAGCAGTATGCGCTAAAAACAACTTATTTCCACTAGTTTTACACCAATTTTGGGAATTTATGGTCAATACACCTTAAGTAGCTTATATTAAATTATATCTAACTTTGAGTTAAAACAGGAGAAAGTACGAGTAATTTTGACTTTTGATTTTTAAGATCAAAGGAATGTATGGTTGGAGGATAATCACGGACTGTCAAAGTGACGTCAGGATAATTCTATAAAATTAATTAAAACACCAAAAATTCAATATAATTACTTGTGAAGAGGGTTTCAAGGAACCGTCAGTGTTACTTTTTGGCAATTTGGTAAAAAAAAAAAAAAAAGACTTAATAAATGGGTCAAATTTGACCCGAAGAACACAGGAGGGTTAAAGAAATGGCAATAAACCATAATAATTCATAATGAATGGGGGTAATGTGTGAAGTAGCTGACACGGGAAATGAAGCTGTCTTTAAGTGCGCTCGGAAACGTTAAAACCTAAAAAAAAAATCTAATGGAAAATGGAAATTGTGAAATATACTGTAATGTCTACGGTTGGGTACCGAAACCCGGTTCCATTATGGTTCCTCGTTTTGGTTCCATTAATGTGTCGACGGAAATATTTACACCCTTTGTGAAAATATGAAAATATCGGACTTTCTCTGTAGTCTACCGTGAATTTTGGGTACTTTTAAAATAACATATTTTCCCTCTGGGCTCTGGTTACCATAGCAACTCAACATTTATTTAGTTGTTACTTGTTAATAGTGCAACTGTTATTTATTGTTAAATTATTGTAGTTGTGGGTTAGGTGATTTAGGTTTAGCCTGGTCCTACCAGACTCTGGTCCATTAGCCTGGTCCTACCAGACTCTGATCCATTAGCCTGGTCCTACCAGACTCTGGTCCATTAGCCCGGTCCTACCAGACTCTGGTCCATTAGCCTGGTACTACCAGACTCTGGTCCATTAGCCCGGTCCTACCAGACTCTGGTCCATTTTATTAGTCTAGAGAGTCTCTGCCAGTCTGAATCTGCCCTAACCAATCACTAACGTTTGGTCGTGACGTCGGCTTAGCATCGCTAGCGTTAGCCTTAGCTAACCCCTTCACCACTAACGGAGCGAGCTGTAAAATCAAACTTTTCCCGATCCCCATGGGGAGGAGGGTCACAACATCATGGACCCCAACAGAACTCAGCAAAGAGAGTTCCTGCTCGGGGTTTAACTTCTGGATATTTGGCAGCGTTGCCACAACGGGCCGCCAATTATTTCGCCGGAGAAAACCCGCGAATAGACCGCAAACCCAGACGGAGTACTGAAGGAAAATGCAAATTGAGCGGAAGAATGTAGGAGGCCGGAGCCAGGCTAAGACCACGATGACCCTCTTAAGAACCCTACCTACAAAGCTCTGATTGGTCCGCTACTGCTCAGACCGAGGAAACAGCCGTCACTAAACACAACACCAGACCATTTTAAAGTGCTGTAAAATAAAAATCTGAATGTGCGACCATTCAGAGGTCTGCAACCCGGCGACGCTGTACTAAAGTTGCTGTGAACCCTGAAGAGACTTCCTGTTCTCCTTTTTTGTTTTACTTTGTTGTAAATAAATCTGAAATAAGAGCGACTATTTAGAGGTCTGGAAAAAAAAACTTCCTGCTCTCCTGTCGTTAGTTACACACCCGGGGTGCCTGGGTAGCTCACCTGGTAGAGCACGCGCCCTATGCACTTGGGGTCCTCGCTGCAGCGGGTCCGGTTCTGATCTGTGGCCCTTTTGCCGCATGTCGTTCCCCCGCCCATCACCTTAAATGTATACCTGACCTATCAAAATAAAAGCCTAAAATGCCAGAAAAAAGATCTCAAAAGAAAGCCTCATCCTCTGAAGCTTTAACTTAACCTCTGGAATGTGTTCTGCCTGCAGAGCAGCTCTGCCTCTGGGAAACCTGCGTGGAACTACAACTCCCAGGGTGCACTTTCAGGACAGCTCAGTCTTATCAGCTGCTTCGGGATGATGCCCCGCTCCCACCTCGGAGCTACCGGGCGCTAACAACGTCCTCCGGTTGTAGTGGTGGTGGCCCTTCAGGATGCCCGAGTTGTTGTTGTCGTTTAGGATCTGCTTCTGCTTCTGGCGGTTCAGGGACTGCACCAGGCCGAGCACCACGGCCGCCAGCGAGTACTGGCCCGTGATCTTGCGCGGCTGCATGATGAGCGGGTTGGGCTGCACGCGGCCCAGCAGGTAGTGCGTGCGGATCTTGCCCTCCTGCTCGCTGATGCCCTTGACGTAGATCTCGCCGCGGTACTCGAAGGCGAACCCGCGCTCCTTCAGGATCAGGTAGGTGTCCTCGGGCACCTGGATCTTGCCGCTGATCCCCGTGCTGTCCATGCGGCTCGCCAGGTTCACCGTCTTCCCCCAGATGTCGTACTGGGGCTTCTTGGCGCCGATCACACCCGCCACCACCGAGCCGTGGGCCATCCCTGCCAAACACACACACACACACACACACACAGGCGATCAGCTGTTGCTTCTTTCTAGACACATTATCTGAAATCCAGCTGGATTTTAAGGTTTCTAAATGTTAGGTTCAAAGACTTGAGTGGTAAAATAACGCAGGGACACGGAATTGCCTTTTGTGACTTTGCAAAGAGAAAAAAGTGCCGAAAGAGTACTCAGCAGTCCGTTTTATTAAGTGGGTGTGCACAGAAAATTGATTTACATAATGGGTGTAGTATATATTTGTTACGTTACGTTACCTTTCGTCTCCTTGGACTCTTCTTCACACTAATCAAGACAATCTAGCGCTGCCTACTTAACAAACTTCTTGCGTGATTTTCAGATCTTTTGACACTACAAATTCACACTTTTTCTAATAGAGCAACAGGCTGTTTGTTCTGATCCAAGTTTGCTGCTCTTTTTGTGAAAAAAAAAACTGAAATAAAATTAGCTGTTTTTACTAAGATGTGATTTGAATCCCTTTTTTACCCCTTTATTGCATGATGTGCAAGCACTGAAAAAAGTAATCCATTCATGAGAGCAGCAGCCCGCAGCGCTCTGGAAAAGAAGCTAGTGGCAAAACAGTCACTGAACAGGTAGACTGACAGAAGAATTTAGAAGGTCACCCTTCATCATGGGATTAAAAAAATTTGAAAGTATTAAAATGGGGTCGAAGACGTGATGTAATAAGGTGGAAGAGGAAGCATGATCAGAAAGAAGTATGAATAAAAACAAAACAAGGAATGTCCTCGATGAGTGACACGGAGCCCTTACCGATCCTCAGCTCAAAGTTGTTGAACGAGTGCTTGTTGATCTCCTGGATGCTCTCGTTGAGGGCGATGGCGAAGTCCGCCAGCGCACACAGGTGACCCCACTTATCTTCACACTGCTGCGGGTCAGAGAAGAGTCACAGTCAGCCGAGGGGAAATGTCCCCCCCCCCCAAAATTAAGAAAAGGTAGATTATTTTCCCCCCATTAACCCTTGTGTTGTCCTTTCCGTTACCCGTGTCCTTCCAGGTCAAAATTGAAAATGAATATTTTTTTTGTGCTTTTCCAATATCTTCGTAGTTTTTATGATTTATTTCTCACTTTTTTAAAAGTCTGTACTGGTTTAATGACAGGTTTTACACTTATTGGTGGAATTCATGGTCCTTCATATCAAGTTATACATACGTTTTTAGTTAAAAAGGTAGAAATTATGAATTATTTTGACTAATAGTTAAGATCAGAGGATGTTGAGTGGATCTCAGATGGGTAGATGTTGAAGTTTAGTCCGGATACTGTTTGGAAACCATGAAAAAAAACACCCAAAGAATTCAATGAAAGTAATCATTAATTTTACCTGAAGAACATATGGAATCATCCATGTTAATTTTGGGCAATTTGGTCCAAATAAATCCATATTTGTGATATAAAACACTTTGAAACGGGTCAATTTGAACCGAAGGACAACACAAGGGTTAAAAAATATGAAAGATAACCCACTCTCCAAAAGAGATAACAGTTCATAACATGTACAGAAAACAAGAACTGTGTTTACTAAAAATATGCTAATATTAGGGGGGGGGGGGGGGGGTTTAAAGAACAAGACAGGATTGTGAAAAATAAAGATTTTGACTGTCTGGATGTGTTTTATATAGATTAGGCCTGTAACAGTCAACATGCTTTATTCAATCAAATCGCAATTTATTTTAAATAATTGCCATTTCTTTGCTTATTCGCTACATGTTTTATGATAGTTTATGACAGGGGTCTTCAACGTTTTCCAGGCCAAGGACCCCCAAACTGATGGCGAGATGGAGCGCGGACCCCCTAATTATATATATTGTATAAAATGGTGTTATATCAAACTGGTCCTATAGTGCCATGTGTGCATTGATGACTGAAAGACATCTTCTGCCTCCATTTATCTGTTTAGTACAGTGTGTTGAATTCATGTTAATGTGTATTTAAAGACATTTCAATTGGTGGAAAAAATTGCAGGGGGGGGGGAATATAAAAAAAAGTCTAATCAACCAAAACTTTAGCGACCCCCATGCAGTACCTCCGCGGACCCCCTAGGGGTCGCGGACCCCCTGTTGAAGACCTCTGGTTTATGATAATAAAGAGGGGGGGTTTACTACAAAGGTGGTGTACTGGTGTTATTACAAGATCTGGGTCCCATGATAGTGAGATAACCAACAGATGACTACTGGGGCTCAATCAGCTCTTTAATTTCTTTGAAAAAGTAACACATAAATAAAAAATTTTTTTTAATTTGACTGAAAGAGATAATGATATTGTTAATCAGTTATGTTTGAGAAATGTCATCGTCTTGTTCTCTTAGTTATTGTTTAAAGATAATTTCTTATCATTTTTAGGCCTTTATTTTGACAGGACAGCTGAAGACGTGAAAGGGGAATGACATGCACCAAAGGGCCACAGGTCTAAGTCAAACCTGGGCCCCTGCAAACCAGTTCTATATTTGCAAATTAGCAATTAGTGTTTGTGTCTTGTGAGGCTAATTTGAGGAGGAAGTTCCCTGCTTGATGCAGCCTCTCTCCTGGGACTGCCTGCAGGTCAGAAACCAGCAGACTGACTAGACATGCGTTGGAAGGAACCCTGGAGGATCTCACCTGCTTTTCAGGCGACAGACCGGAGACGGCCATGTAGGTGCTGCCAATGGTCTTGATCTTCTCGATGTCCTGGAAACGCTCCTCGCCTAGCAACTGGGACAAGGGATACAGTGAAAGAAATATTTACTTCTCTGATCTTAAGGAAATGAATCCAACACTTTGATGATTTATTCTCCTTCATATCCATCTTTCTGCTAGTCAATATCTAAATACCAGTTCAGACCGAAGATTCGCGACGACACAAAACCTCTTTAGAACGTTGCGGGATAGTCGGAACCGGCCCGTCTCAGCTTGAGTCAAACCAGCTGATGGTGTTGCTGCGACTCAGCTGGTGGAGTCTCCAGAGGCTGGTTTAGGACGTAAGAGACGTCTCCTGTTTCTACAGCCAATAGAGACTCAGAATGTGGAGTCTCCAGAGGCTGGTTTTAGGACGTAAGAGACGTCTCCTGTTTCTACAGCCAATAGAGACTCAGATTGTGGAGTTTCCAGAGGCTGGTTTTAGGACAGAAGAGACGTCTCCCGTTTCTGCAGCCAATAGAGACTCAGATGGTGGAGTTTCCAGAGGCTGGTTTTAGGACAGAAGAGACGTCTCCTGTTTCTGCAGTCAATAGAGAAGTCAGATGGTGGAGTCTCCAGAGGCTGGTTTTAGGACGTAAGAGACGTCTCTTGTTTCTGCGGCCAATAGAGAAGTCAGCTGGTGGGGTCTCCAGAGGCTGGTTTTAGGACAGAAGAGACGTCTCCTGTTTCTACAGCCAATAGAGACTCAGATGGTAGAGTCTTCAGAGGCTGGTTTTAGGACGTAAGAGAAGTTTAGTTTAGGACGTATAGAGAAGTCAGCTGGTCTTTATATCACCATCACTGACGTTATCCACATTCATATTTAGACGCAACAAATGATATAGAAAAAAAGGCTGGAAGTTGGAAAGAAGTTTAAAGTGGCGTTGCTATGGAGATGATACACCGTCTCGTCTCACTGGTGTGAAGTAGTTGTTTCAACTCGTCTCGTTGCAAATCTTTGGTCTGAACTGAACTGTAACTTGTATGATTATTATAAACTAGGAAAGCCATGAAGTCGCTGGTGATGAGGAAACTGCCCGACTAAAAATCCTTGTGCTACTTTTAACAATTCTGTTGTTTATTTTGTCAACGCACAGGAAATGGCAATGGGAATCTCTTTATAGGACCGAAAAATTTCCACTTCTAACTTGAAAAGGGAAATGAAATGGACTTCCTGCAAGCTCAGTTTCCCTGACGAACCAGCAAATGCCAGGTATGATATTGGCCTCTGTCAGTTTCCCTCCTCTAGCCTTTGTGAAGGCAGCATGAGTCTGGACTCTGGACTGAAGCTGCATCAGGAGAAACGTCAGCATGAGACAGCAAAATCCTGGAGACCTGAGACACTCACACACTGAGGCTACATTTAGAGTTCTAACCTTTGGTTTAAAAATAAACATCTTCTGCTACATTTCCCCCTCTCATTCCCCCTGCTCTGGGGTTACCCCCTCTCATTCCCCCTGCTCTGGCGATCTATGGGGCCACGTTACAGCGCATTACTAACTTTAAATTACTTTTAGGTATATAATATATGGTCTTTTGGTGAAGTAGAGGATCACTTAATACATTTTGTCCCCACCGGGCATCCAAAAAATTCCCCTCATTATCCCTGCTCTGGTGTTACCCCCTCTCATTCCCCCTGCTCTGGAGTTTCCCCCTCTCATTCCCCCTTGCTGAGGTGTTACCTTCTCTCATTCACCCTGCTCTGGTGTTTCTCCCTGTCATTCTCCTAGTCATTCCCTTCCCCCTGCTCTGGTGTTTCCCCCTCTCATTCCCCCTGCTCTGGTGTTTCCCCCTATCATTCCCCCTGCTCTGGCGTTTCCCCTTATTCAGGTGCTTCACACAAACAACCATGCCGTATTTCAATACAACTGCAAGGTACTTTTAATTGAGTATTTTCATCCTCTTACTTGCCTATTTCAAGTTTTACTCATATTTGTATAGTTGCAGTTACTTTGCATATTCACTTTAATCATACAAAATATTACGAATAATCTATGATGTAATAAAAAGGATAAAGAGGAAACTTTATTGATCCGGTATTGAAATCTCAAGCTAGCTGCCAAGTCAAACTCCCGCTCTTATTTTGGTGAAAGTAATGCAAAAGTAGCGTTACGCGTCACAATTCAGAGACAGCAATATTGTAATAAAACAAATTACTCTCAAATGACAGTCACTAGTAATCTATAATGTGTTACATTTTGGGAGTAACTTGCCCAACACTGGTGCTGAGGCAGGTTTGAAAGTTGGTCTGAAGTGTTAGAGGGTGCAACTTCAGGGTCGGCGGTCTCACCTCGTCAAAGTCGGCGATTATCTCGTTGAGGAGCCTGAGGCACTCGACTCCCTGGTTGTTCATCTCAGTCTGGGAGTAGAAGTCGGCGAAGCCCGGGATGGACGCGAACATCACGCCCACCGAGTCGTAGGACTGGGAGTACAGCTCCTGTGGGGGCACACGGCACTGGTTCAACCACTACGGTCACGTTTGTCTGATTGAAAATGGCCAAAAAATACCAGTGTTCCTCTAAAAATGAGATGGATTCCGAGGTGCAGAATCCTTTACACCATCAGTTTTTGATTTTATGTAGTTATGTAATTTGTTGAATGGCAACTTGAACTAACTATTATTGTCCATTGTCGATTAATCGATTGGTCGATTGTTCTATAAAGTAAAAAGAAATGTAGATCAGTGTTTCCCGAAGCCCAACATGACTTCCTCAAATGTCCACAACTCAAAAGATCTTGAGTTTAGCTTCACAAAGAGAAGAAACTAGAACAATATTCACATTTAACACGCTGAGGTCTAAGGGCATTTTTACACTTATTTTTGAATTCTCCTTTTAACGGTATTTGCGTATTACCTGATCACCGTGTGTTTCATATCAAAATGTTCGAAACAATCTCACCTTTGCAGAGTGACGCCCAAAATTGTTCCAGAGCCATGTGTCAAAAGATAATTTGGCCCTAAAGCCGAAATATTTCTTAAATCTCTTCTGAAAACATACCTACGCTCAATTGTTTTGGTGCTTGAAATGAGTTTACAAAAGTCTTGGGTTCACAATATTTACGTAATATATTAAAGAAAGTTGGACTCGGGTTAACATGCTGACACCAGAGAAGTTTAACTTCTTAAAAAATGACTCAAACCGATTAATCAACTGTCAAAATAGTTGGCGAACTGATTAATCAACCTTCATTAATCTATGCGGCTGTATGAAAGATGTAACAACACTAGTGTAGTCCTATACATTTAATACCAATAATAGGATACTTTCTAACCATTAAAATGTATCTTTAAATTGATAAAGCGTAATAGTGTATGAAGGTATATCTATATTATGTATTAAAGATGACATGTATATTACAGTACAATATAAAATATGTACATTTTTCTTTTTTTAAACTATTTCAGGGGTAACTTCGGGTCACTGTGCACAACACAGTGAACGTGTGCATGAATTCAGCAAATGCAAAAGAAAATACTCAAACTCAATCTCAATGTGACAAAATTATTTAAAAAATCCTAATCCTGCATCTGCACAGAAACACTGAGGTATCAAGGTTCTGTGATGCAGCAGCTGCAGTACCCTGGTCCCACCGCTGGGGGGCAGCGTTGGTACAGGAGAGAGCAGAGCAGCAGGCCTGCTGACAGGAAACAGCCTCACGTCGCTACGGGGATATTTTAATAATAGGCTGGTAAACATTAAGTCCGGCCATTGTTCAACATTTCATACACATCATTTAAAGAGTCAGAAGTCAGACCTCTCTTACTCTGCTTGACTATTTCGGTTCAATTAAACTTAGCCTCTGACTTCATTGTGACACTTTCGCCGGCGTAACGAGCACAGCCAAATGTCACCAAACTGTTCTCTTAATCCAACACTTTGATCTGTGTTATTTTAGTATTTAAGTGATGTGAGACCACCACAAGCAGCGACTTCCTGGGTTGAGATCTGGTGACTCTTAAAGCTTTAGCATCCTAAAAACCATTTAAAGACTAAAAATATGATTGATTCAACGTAGTTCTATGGAGCTCAACAGTGACAACAGTAAACATTAAAAAAAAAATCCCAGACTTCAGTGGTAGCACCTTGCTGTAGCCGTTTGCGGTTGGTTCGCTGAACATTTCCATTTTCCAGCGACCTCCCTGTCTGACGTGGTCTTACTCAGATTTTAGTCAGAATCTGAGTCTGATTCTGTTCCACTAGGCTGGGATTATGCAGAGTGTTTCCACCAAACCAGGAAAAAAAAGCCTCTGCACTCAATTGGATAGACCTAGTTCCTGAGTGTCCTCTGTCTTCAGTCTCCAGGTGAGCTGTCCAACATCTGCACGGCTATCTACGTCACTAGAGACGAGGTGGCTAACCGTAGCATGCTAGCTCGTTCTCAATGGAAAACACTGCTCCAACAGCCACTAGTTGACCATAATCTCCAAAAGAACTACTTCCTGTACCTTTTCTACTTCCTGTCCCTGGTCTAGAAGAAGTCTCCCAGCTGGTCCTGCCTTGGATTGACCAAAGCTGGAGAAAGAGTTATCTAGCTGATGGGATCTTACCGAGCTACTGAGCATGTGCAGCTCCCAACAAAGATAGGATAGAAGGGAGATGTCTCACTCTGGAGATAAAACTAGAGAGATGTCTCACTCTGGAGCTAAAACTAGTGAGATGTCTCACTCTGGAGCTAAAACAGAGACCTGAACAGGATCTGCAAAGAAAATAGGGTGTTTTCTTGAAAATGAAACCATGTAAACCTATTCTGGTACAACCTCATAATACAACTACAAACCTGAAAATGAGAAGAATTTGGGCACTTTAAAGTTTTTCTTTCTCTTTCAACACAGACCTTCACACAACCGGAGACAAACAGGAGTTTTTAACAAATCACAGGATGTGTGCTACCCTAAAAATAGCCTAAAAATGTTGATAAAATGACTCTAAAATGCTTTCTGTCAACAGCTTTTCAGCGGACCCAGATCTTCCGTGTCTAAATCACGGACCAATAATCAGCCCGATTAATAATGTAACAAGTAATCAGGACCCAACCTTTCCTAACGGATGCATTTTTAATCGTGTTCTTTATGAGTAGGACCAGACATGGCAGCAGAATGATATCAGCTCTCCTCTCGTGACATTCATAATTCATCGGCCGCTTGCCTTTTGTTCGCGAGGCGACGGACGATCGGAGGAGTCGATAACGAGGGAGGCGATAACGAGGGAGCCGAGACGAGGACGGACGGGGGACAATACGGCGATTTGACTCAGGCGTGAGATAACTGTCCTCTCTGCCGACCCGCACAATCACGTCGTTATCCTTATGTTGGTAGGAAGAAAGCAGCGGAACGAACGGAGAAGAAAGGAAGTGAAATCAAGCCCCCCCACATTATATGAAAAAAGCTGAGATATTGCTTTAATCTGAGAGGGAACTTCTCTCAAACCCCGGAGATGGATAATTAAGGAGATTTATCCCAGAGTCTTCCCATCTTTCATCTTAATTGCTGGCAGCTCATTACAGAGAAACACAGAAGTTATCAACCTTAACTTTTAAGGTGCAATTAATAATTATAAATCTCACTCAAAACAATGTTTTTATTAAATGTTGGTCAGTTGATCTGGTCCAGACTGAAGGCCCTGAACACCTACTGTACGGATTGACGGTGAATCCAGTACTCAGCAAGGCCCGGTCTACATTAGACTGCACACACCACCCACTTCCCTCTGAGTGACCCTATGTGTTTTATCGGTGTTTGATGCTTATGATTTTTAACTGTTTGTACCTGTGTTTTATCTGTTTAACTGATTTTATGTAAAGCCCTTTGAACTGCCCTGTTGCTGAAATGTGCTCTCCAGATGAAGCTGCTTTGCCTTGCCTTGAGTTTAAGTAAAAACTCCTTTGTTCCCTGTGCTATGACTCGGCTTAAAACTTGCAGCAGATTAACCAAAAACCCATCTGATTCCTCTCCTATTGGGTGTGCTCCCTTTTAGACATTTTTAGCAGTGCAGAACAACTCCATTCAATGGAAATAAAAGGCAGAGAAGGAAAAGGGCAGCGGAGGGAAGGGAAAGAAAAGAAAAGAAACTTTGTAAAGTTGGACTCTGCTGAGTCACTCCTTCCTGAGACGGCAAGATAAATCAATGAGTTCTCAGCTGCAAAGTGACTCTTATTCAAATCAATTCAAATTCGTACGACCAAAACCTTCTCTCTCTCTCCATCTCTCTCTCTCTGTCCCTCTATCTCTATCTCTTTATCGCTATCTCTCTCTCTCTCTGTACAGTTGTTTGAAAATCAATTATGGAGCTTTTTCTTTTCTTCATGTCAGTGGTTGAGAAAAGAGATCCTGCACATTTCCCATTTTACTAGTTTCGACTGAACCCTAAAATGTATTTGGTAAGTACGATTGTATCGATACTGATGCAAATAATAGACAAAAAGTACAAAAAACTGAGACCAAACTTGTGATAAAGTCTACTTTGACTTCTCACCTTCCAGGTTGAGATGATTTGATTCAACACTTCAAACACATTTGAGAAAGATAATCCATCACAGAGACTAGTCCGCTGTATTCACAGATTTTATTTTACTTTCTTGAAATACAGTGACAGGAACTGTCGGAATGGTGTGTTCAGGTGTTAGTGGAGATTTGAGATTCAGCTCCTAAAGAGCATCCCCATCATAGTGTCGCGTCCTCAAAACGAGGGACGGATAACAAGTTAAAAACCAATCACATCGTGGTTGTCTTTCCTGCATCTACGAAGCTAGTTAACAACACAGAGTCTCAGAATCCCACAAGCACCTAACCCTTGTGTTGTCATTTTCCAAAAATCAACACTTTTGTTGACGCTTTTTATCCATGTTTTAAACTTTATATGTTTTTGTCCCATTTTTCAACACTTTTGGCGCTTTTTTTTCAATGTTTGTCCCTTTTTTGATGTTTTCAACACTACGTAACACTAACTTATTAACTTTGTTTTACAGTTATTTTTGGAATTTATGGTCAATAAACCTCATTTATAGGAAATAATACCTAATGTTTGAGTTAGAAAAGCAGAAATTAGGAATTATTGAGACTAAAATTAAAGGAATGGATTTTGTTGATAATCACAGACTGGAATATGTCAACTTTTACTCAATACTATTTCAATACACTTCCATTTGTTTTACAATGCTATA
>NC_048418.1:1411119-1420271 GCF_013103735.1 Etheostoma cragini | reverse complement strand
ATGAGGACAACATGAAGACAACATGAGGACAACATGAAGACAACATGAGGACAACATGAAGACAACATGAGGGTTAAACACATCAACATGGAAGAGGTTTTTAAGGACTCTGCTTGCAGATGTATTTCCACGTGAATCAAGTCAATAACGGGAAATTAAGCGGACTAAATATGCATTGTGACTGATGTAGGTACTGTATGTCTAGCGTGTTTCCGTGGAGACGATCAGATCGTCAGTGTGAGGAAGAATGAAGAAGTGTGAGTGTGTTTTGTGCAGACCTCGTTGTCCCGGTCCTTCTCCAGGAAGTGTCGGGCCACGTGGCTGGGCAGGATGTTCCTCAGCATGTTCTCGTTGTGTTCCCGCAGCTCCTTCATCTCGTTGATCTCCTCTTTGGCCTGGACGCGCCACAGGAAGTCCAGCCGCGCCGTGTACTCCAGCTGCAGATGGAAGAAACAACATGATCGCCCCTTTCTAAATCTCTTCTCACAGGTCTCGAGGTTTCAAGTAAACACTGTCCTGCTAAGGAGCCAGTAGCATACCATCAGGCAAGGCAATCTAACAATGAAGTTTTAACATTTTTTCAATATTTTCAGAGTTCGTTTTCTTCTATATTTTGATGCACGCCCAGAACGCACCTGAACACACCTCCCTGTAAGACCAGCACGCCCAGAATGCACCTGAACACACCTCCCTGTAAGACCAGCACGCCCAGAACGCACCTGAACACACCTCCCTGTAAGACCAGCACGCCCAGAATGCACCTGAACACACCTCCCTGTAAGACCAGCACGCCCAGAATGCACCTGAACACACCTCCCTGTAAGACCAGCACGCCCAGAATGCACCTGAACACACCTCCCTGTAAGACCAGCACACCCAGAATGCACCTGAACACACCTCACTGTAAGACCAGCACGCCCAGAATGCACCTGAACACACCTCCCTGTAAGACCAGCACACCCAGAATGCACCTGAACACACCTCCATGTAAGACCAGCACACCCAGAATGCACCTGAACACACCTCCCTGTAACACCAGCGCAGGTGCATTTCCTATTTAAACAACGTGGACACTGGACAGACTTAAAATAGCACTTGCATCAGGCTTTGGCTGTGCTGTGCCAGGTGATAGACAGAACCCGTAATGTTGAACCTCAGCCTGACCCTGCTAGCCGCCAGATGCAAAGATTACTTTTCACAGACACAGAATCCTGTAGAAGCAGATTTGCTGAAAATATGACTGTTAAATGCTCCAAAAAACAACCAGAAATGTTTCCCAGAACTGTGATTGATGCATATTTAGGATTTCTTTTTGTGTCATAGAGAAATGCTTATAAGAGAAATACTGAGATTTAAAACCCTGCCTAAAAATATGTTCTCATTTAACCATAATCGTTTAGTTCTGCGTGATTTGCTCAGACACCCCCCCTAACCCAGAGATTGCTTTTCACAGAAACAAACAACTATCAACTAATTTTCCATTTTCTCTGAAGGTTTTGGTGCTCAAGCCTCCCAAGCGTCTTCTCCTTTTTTCAGAGTTTCCAGACAGGCCTAACACTTTAATAACTGCTTCAAAATGTAACTAAAAATCAGAGTAAAGTTGTTTATATCTTTTAGAAGATGGAAAGAAAGGCAGAGCCTGGAATAAATGGTTAAATTGGTCGGCTCAATTAAGGAACACAAGAGAAAGTGATCAATCTGAAGTGCAGCGAAAGGAGTCTGCAACACACATTGCTTTTCTGAGCGCACAATTAACACAAAGTCAGTACTATTTTGTTTGTACTTTCAAAAGAAAGGAGGGGGAGGGATTTGTGATATTGAAAAATTAATTTCGGGGGCAGGCAGATCAAGCCTGTTAGGGTTTTAGCGTCTCTCTCGGAACCATTTTTGTGATTAATCTTGGTATCAGTTAGTCCCTTAATCAGAAGACTGAGTGCAAGACTGCAACCTCATTTTCTGTTATTTTTTTTGTTTTTTAATTAGGAATGCAGAGCCTGCTGGGCCGGGATAATGAGATGGTGTCCGGTGAAATTACCCCGGGTCACTCAGGCGTGAACCAACACGACCTCCACCATGCACTTTCATTCCAAACAGCTTCTTAAATCTGAGAGGGAAGTAGAGACACTAATAAACATAACACTCAGCATCAGAGCGGCTCTATAATTAGGTGTGGTGCAGAATAATGTGCAGAGGTAGGGTCATATGTTCTGGTCTGACAGCCTGTCCCCCGTCTAGGTTTAAAATACGTGAGGGTATTAAACTCTGAGCGGATGTAGGAGAAAATTAAAGTCTGGAAACAAGTTTTTACACAAATGTGGAGAGCAAATAAGAAAGTCTTTCCTACTTTTCCTTCATTCATTTCTGAGAGAAATTTTCGTTCTTCGTTCTAGCTTCAGGTATAGTTTGGTCATTTCATATTTGGGGTTGCTAAACTGCGGAGGATATATGGTTACCTGGTCCTCAGATCTCTGCAGGGTGGATCCAGACAGCTAGCTAGACTATCTGTCCAATCTGAGGACTATGGTTACCTGGTCCTCAGATCTCTGCAGGGTAAATCCAGACCTCTAGCTAGACTATCTGTCCAATCTGAGGACTATGGTTACCTGGTCCTCAGGTCTCTGCAGGGTAAATCCAGACAGCTAGCTAGACTATCTGTCCAATCTACGTCTGAACGTAAACGTGGTCCACCAAAACAACTTCCTTCCTGAGACTATTTTCCAGAGGCACCGTGGCTCTGTCCGGAGCTTAGCTCCGCCCAAGAACATTGTGATTGGTTTAAAGAAATGCCCAGAGCACGTTTTTCTCCTTTTCATGAATGCTGTATGGACTCACCAGACCTTCCTCCACAGCGCTGCAGAGGAAGGTCTGGCTAGTCCATGTGAGACTCTCTCTCTCTCTTCTCTTATCCTAGGAGGGGATGAGAACATGGGTTGAGGAAGGGGTGAGACCCAGAAAGGAGAATAGAGACCTTTTCTGTTTTTGTTTACTTTTATAATGGAATAAATATACGTCATATACATTTAAATTCATGGTTTGTTCCGTCTTTTGTCCACAGTTTAAAAATGTAGATGTTACAATGATTCATGGTGTATTTTTGTAAATTCGGGTCCCGGGGAGACACCAAATTTCTCTTTTGGGTCTTGAGCTGAAAAAGTTTGGGAACTACTGGTTTAACAGAAAGATCGACCTCCTTATGAAACCTTTCGTTAATGCAAAAAAGCGTGAAAAAAGTTCCCATTTAACCACAGACGTGGCCGATCAGAACATGAACCAGCGCGTTGTTGAGGAACAGAATGAAAAATGAGCCTTTTTGTTGTTTAGGAATGAAGATTTGCTGTTCCACTTTACTCTTTAATCATCCCTGGGACCGTTAGCTAACCTCGACTAATCCACACGTCTTAAAATGATTCAACAGAAAATTAGATGTCAAGATCGAGCCAATCATTTCACAATAAGAGCCTTTTTGTAATGAAATGCTTCATGTTCACTGAGCTTGACGACGTAATTACTGCTCTGACAGGAAGCCGAGTCCATGAGGAACAACCTCATCTGGCTTCAGTGCTCCTCTGCTGCTGGTTCATCACGTTAAAAGGAAACAACGAAGACACAAATCTGCGTCACACAGTGTAAAATTATAAGAATATAAAAGTGTAAGTCAATGCTGCTTCAGTTAATACACGACCCAGTATCATTACATGGCTTAGTTGCAACTAAGTGCATCGCACGACATAGCCATGGATGCAGATCTGGTCCCTCAGGAGGACAGCTATCAGTCCGCTGGAATACATCCGGGGCAGTTATCAGCTGTGGCAGAACGTGGGGACAGGTGGACCCCCCCCCCCTGTGCCTTATGGTGTTTTAAGCCCCGAGCACCTCCTTCCAGGCAGCGCTGCGACCGTTGACTTCACCCAACCCTAACCTCTGAGATGGATGTTGGATCATTTATTGGTATTTATTGTGTGGCACTTTTTACTTTTAAGCACTCACACTTATTTGTAATGTTATGTGTACTTTTTGACTTCAAGAGCAAGTATTTCAGACCGTATTTTAGACTTTTAAAAATGTTATTTTAAATTTACTTTTTGGTTAAATAATGGTTTTAATATATTGAAACTATATAAACTAATATATTGAGTTCATATTGCTATGGACGCAGAATTTCAACAAATTGGAACAGACTGTTGTCTTTAGCGGAAGCAATACCATCGTTTGTAGATCAATAAAATCCGATTTGAATCCATATTTTATCCTGATCACCCTGTCACGGTTGTATTCACTATAATGAGCGCCTTGCTCTCCATCATCCCTTACTTCCTCACAGTTACATGCACAAAGACAGCTGATGAGAAAAGCTGTCCTCCTAGGAGCCTCAAACTGTACCATCATCATCCATTAGAGTATTGTTGTGTACCTCTGATCAAAGATTCTTTCATTATGAGTGTCTACATAGTGCTTGTATGCACATGTTTTTGTGAAGACATCACACACAGCCTTCACATTCAGCAACGAGCGAACGGCAGATTCAACCAGGTCCTTGTCAGGGAAAGAAAAGGATGAGGACAATGAGAGTCGCCTCCATCTTTCCGCTCTAATAGGCTCTTCTTCGCAGCACAACAAAGTCAGGAAAAGTGTCTCTGAACGAACCGCCAACTAATGCTTTTACACCTTCGGTACAAAAGACGACGGCGCTGGGAGTTTTCAGCTTCAAAGGATTGAAAAGCCTTGTTCTTTCTGTCCGAATCCACTTGATGAAGCTGCCTCATTATTCCAGTGTTTGGTAAAATGTAATACCTCCGCTACACTCACCATGTGTTTCTGTTGGATCTTTGTTCCTAGCAGCAAACTCACTCCCCTCTTCCAGCGGGAGAGTTTTGGGAGTTGATGACACAAGGCTGTAGTTCACTGTTTCTAAAGGAGGAGATGACTGTTGCAGGTAGTGTTTAATGTATTTGATCAACAGATCAATGTCCAATCAAGTCTAATTTATTGATGATTGTCTCCTAAATGTTTTCCATGTCAGCTCCACCATGGTTCGACCACTCGGCCCAGTGTGTGTTGGTCACTGTTTCCAACTTTTTTAACATATTGTTTGAGCAATAATTAACTTCTGGGTTTTTTGAAAAGGAGGGATGCATTGCAGTTCTAAATAAGTGATAAGATCTTTTTTAATATACAGAAGATTCTGAGAAAAAGCAGGCCAATTATCAATTTTGAAATGGCTGCAAACCAGCAAGGTTGGACCTGAGCCTGAAACCACAATCCCTCAGTGGTCCAGCACCACTAGTTGCTTGCTCTCTTGATACAAAAACAAAAGATATAAGACCCTGAAAGCTAATACAACAGCCCAACCTTCCTAAAACATACTCTAGTATTTTACTAATGTTCCATTTCCTTTGCTAATTAAGTACAGGATGTTCCAACTCAGCCCTTTTTTTTTTAAATATGCAAAGCCTTTGTGCTTGCACCTTTTTATTACCTTTTGAGTCTGTTTTACGTGTTTTATTGTCTTCCTTTCTTCAATTTTTCTCTTTTTCAAGCTGCTGTTATCCTGTCGAAAATCCCACCAATCGTTGCCTTGCGGCCCATTTTGATCATGAACAACAAAACATGCAAGAATTTAAAAAAAATGTTCAATACCGTGTGTATAGTGCCATGCCAAAACACTTGATTCACTATTCAATGGAATATAATCTCAAAATGTGACAGCACATGGTGTCAACATCCAATTTAACGCTTAATCCAAAATGTATCGACGTTGAAACCCTGAAGTTGTCCCCATCACGATCATTTTAATCTTTTTCATGCTTTCATTTCAACTGCATCCGTTTTCAATAAATAGCCACAACGGTTTCCTTCCATTTTTGTAAAATCACAAAAATAATTAAATTAGAAAACAATACGTCACTTTCAATTTTTGAGCCTATTTCCAAACTTCGCCAATGAACAAAAAAAACAAACTAATAACAATTTATTTGTATTATCGGTTGTTTATTGTTAGAGGTAAAATGTGCAATTAATCGTGATTTTGGTTTTAGTTCATATCATGCAGCCCTACTTTCACCAAGGAAACGCTGGCTTGCTCCTCAGGAGATGTATGATCCAAACCACAACTTTGTTCCTAAACTTAACTTGTCTTTTTGTTGCCTAAACTTAACTGCCATTGCCACATGACGCTCACCTTTTCTGGCTAAACTCCACTACCATCCTCGGCCCCTGACAGAAGCCTAATCTGGATCACTGTCCCCCTATCGGCGGCGAAACCACGGTAGCCCGGGTCCTGGAGCCCTGGAGCGGCTCAATAAGACCAGCAGCTGACATTCAGATTTTATTGTTCTGTGGTATTATTGACTGTTCACGTTACAGCACTTTACTTAGTTTAACATACCTCTATTTGAGGAATATGGTGAATTGGTGAAGTAGCTTAATCACTTTACTTAATCAAGCTGTAGTCTTATTCACTACAGCTTGATTAAGTGAACTATGGTTCCATTTAGAGTAAAGTAGACGATATAGTAGTAGTAGAGGATGCTTTAGGGCGTGTGATTGACAAGTCGCTACCTGGCGACCTATCAATGGACATTCAAAGGACATTCAAACTTGTTTTTGGGTGTTGTCTGTGTTTTTACCCTTTAACTTTCTCCCTCTGTGTGTTTTCACTTCATCAGAGTACATTTTAACATCCCGGTCGCCTTAAAAAATGTAATGTTCAGCGTTCAGTTGTACAAAAGACACGGCGAGAAGTCCAAAAAACAAAGATGGCCGCGCCAAAAATGTCAAACTTAAGGCTTTCAAAAACGGTAGTCCACAAACAAACAACAAACCTGTAGGAGACAGGGATGCAAGACCACCTGCTGAGAGGCTGGGCATTAGACATAAAAAAGCCAAAAAAAACTAATCTCTCATCCAGTAACAATTTAAGCACATGATTGTTTTAGATTAGATAATACTTTACTTTAATTACAGCAGCATTTTCTACAATAAAAGCAAAACAAACAAACAAGTAAACACACTAACAAACAGACAAACAACAGACAATGAGTAGAAGGTGGACTGGATGTAAAGTGGCGTCTAATAAAGGTTTTGTAAAGTGCGGTTGCTATTGTACAAAAGACAATATTGCAGTGTAAGTGAGTGCTGTTAAGATTAAGTTGAATATGTAATTAAAGTAATAATGCAATAGTAGGTAACCATAATGTAAGTTGTATTCACCTGTGACCATGAATAATAATGAAAAAGTAAGTTCTTGTATTGGAAAAATATAAATATAGATAATTAAGATGAACAGAGTGGATTGTTTGGACAATTTAGCAGGAAATTGAAGTATTCCTGATGTGTTTATATCCAGCATAACTAACCATTAACACGGCAATTTAAGAAAAAGAAAAAAGAAATCACGCTTTGCACTCGTCTCTTTAATCTGTTTTCTCTCGGCCTGAAGCGTCTCACACAAAGACAGTGTCCCCTCATGTCATTGTCTCCGCTTTGTCCAAACAAATGGTAGAAGTGACCCGGAGGAAATCAATACGCCGCTGCATGACTTTAAACGCGGCCGCCTTCCGCCTGCACGGGGCTACAAAGGAGCCTCAATTACGTCCGAGTCCCGGGTGTCCCTGAACGCCGCCGAGCCGCTCGACTGCGTGATCAAAGGTTGCCATGGCGAGAGCATGAAAGCAACCAGTTTCCATTTGGCGGCCGACTCAGACTGCAGCTTTATTAGAACGGCTGGTGTAATGTGTCAACGTGGTTAGTTTCTGTTTGTCTTTACAGGTGAAGAGGTATCACCGAGGTCAGGTATAACATAGATAATATCCATTATATAATATATATTATATAACACAGCAATAGCAACCGACAGGGTGGTTTTCTTTATAGTTCGGTGACTATGATGCTTCTTCTTGGTACAAAACAGTGTTTCCTCTATTGTATTATGAGCCTGGTGGACCACTGGGCCTATGTCCCCCCCCCCCCCCCTCCAGGTCAAAGTCACTGCAAATTATTATATCTTTTTAAATGTATTTTAAAGACGTTCTAAAACTACTGTTACTTACAGCTCGGTTGGGAACTTAGACGTTACATTGGTCATATTTTCAAATCTCCAGTCAGCTTTTAGCACCAACTTAGAGAAAACTGAAATAATAAAGAAAACATTGTTGTTTTTCCCTGCTGGCGTCCCTGTGATTGATCCCAAACATTATCTGCTATATGTCACCTTAACTGTCCCTCTGTGTTTCTCTGGGATCTGTGTTTAGTTGTTGAGTATCAATGGATGGGTCATTAAATATCCATAACACCCTGAGCAGCTCCTTCAGCAGCAGACTGATCCCCCCCCCCCCCCCCCCCCCCCCCCCCCCCACGGTGTAAGAGGTCCTGCAGGTCTCTGTCAGACTCTACAACACCTGCACCACCTGATAAGGTTGTAGCTCTCTTCCTGTTTTTTTTTCCTCTACACCACACACTTTCTGCATATCTTTATTAACTGTATTTATATTTTTCATTTTTTCAATATTATTTATGGTCACGGGTAAATACAATTTATATTAAGCTACTTACTTTTGCTTCATTACTCTAATTACATATTCAATTTAATTTCAACGTCACTTACACCACACTATTGTTTCTTGTATCATGGCAACCGCACTTTACAAAACCTTTATTTGACTCCTCTTTACATCCTGTCTACCTTCTGCTCATTGTCTGTTGTTGGTCTGTTTGTGTGTGTTTTACTTGTTGGTTTGACTTGCTGTTATTGTGGAAAAGGCTGCTGTAAAAAGGGAATTTCCTCGCTGTGGGATGAATAAAGTATCATCTAATCTAGCACTGTTTGGTTGTCTGCAGCATGTGGTTTTCCTCTCTATTTGAGTCCCAGGTGAGTGGGGAGGACAGGTGGGATCGTACCTGCTGGCCGTGGTAAAACACCGCGAGGAGGAACATGGCCATCAGCAGCAGAGACGTCTCTTTGGTCCCCAGGAAGTTTCTGTTGGAACAAAAAGGAGAGAATACGCTGCTCAAAGAAGAGTTTTCTTCATTTGACGCTCTTCTAGTATCAGCGTTTATGCAAGTTTCAACAAGTCACGTTTTTTTTTTTTTTTCAAACTTTGTTTATTTGGTTTTTAACAAGAATTGCATAGCCATACATTTACAATGCGATACAT
>NC_048418.1:1406632-1411019 GCF_013103735.1 Etheostoma cragini | reverse complement strand
AAAAAAAGTTCAAATAGTCACATTCCTGCGGAGCTCCGGCAGGCACGTCCTACATGCTTGACGCTCCCCGGAAACTCCAACAAGTCACGTTTTTAAACAAGACTTTTAAAGACCATTTTGACCACATACTGTATGTAAGACCTATTTCATGACATAAAAGCAGAAGGAAATGCGGAGTCACCAAAGCACTCACAAAAGCATTTTAACAAAATTATTAAAATTGAACACGTAATAGTAATAATAATGTGTACATATACGGCTAATTATTATTTGAAAAGAACCTGACAGAATTAAAACAATATTTTCAAAGAGCATTAGAGGTAGTGTTACATGGACGAAGGAAAAATAGGACCTATTTGAAATTGTTTTAGACCTAGAACACAATACTTTTGCAAATGTAAAGGTCTCATGGCATGGCAACTTCACTTTATGATTTTTTTTTTTTACATTGCTATAAGTTCGGAGCCCTGGGTGTCCTGCTCTGCCTTTAGGAAAATGAAAGCTCAGATGGGCCGATCTGGAATCTTGCCCCTTATGAGGTCATAAGGGGAAAGGTTACCTCAGATGAGTAATATCAAAAACATGTTAAATGTTGGCTGAGTGAATTAAGACCTTGGGGAGAGTGCGTTTGTCACTTTATTAGAAAGGGAGACAGATGGGGGGGGGACACGCAGCTAAGGGCCGCAGACCGGATTCGAACCGGCGCCGCTGCAGGACTCAGCCTACACAGGGCGAGCGCACTAACTGAGTTAGTTAGGTTATGAAGCCTGAAGTAACCTTTAAATGATCACAACAATGATGACTACATCTTTTGGCCCAACCTTATAACTTGTTACCACTAGTTTTACACTTCTCTAAGGAAGTGATGATTAATAAACCTGTGAAACAAGCTACAACGTAAGTTAATAGGACAATCGTCCAGCTTGTATTTACTTTCACAAAAGTGCCCGTTTTGCCATAGACCGACTCTGATTAATATTCTAAGTGTCAGACAACATAACAGAAAGGATCCCTTTAGAGATAGACCTTTTAAAACTCTTTGAGACCTTTCTGGTTAACTAGAAACAGCTCTGAAGTTGCTGGTGCTAAACCCACCAGACTCCATTTAAAAAAACAAGACTTTTAGCGTGTGTAGAGCCAACATATTTTCACATGTAAATCTGTAATCTACACGTTTATTTCAACCAAACTAGAGTTGTGATGGCTGGAAAAGTGGAAAGACGGCCCCAAAACGGTGTTTCATAGTTTCATTTTGTTTCTGTAAATATGGAATGAAGTGGGTTTTATGAAGCTAAAATGACGAGACAAACAAACGAGACGTGGATGTTGTTATGTTTAAAAAAAGGATCTAACTCTTTAACAGAAAGGCTGTCCTTCTTAGAAATCCTTTCCATAATGTTGTCAGACACTTAGAATATTAATCTGAGTCTGTCTGTAAAACAACGAGCACTTTTGTGACGGTAAATACAAGCTGAACGTTTGCTCTATTAACTTACGTTGCAGCTTGTTTCCCCACTGTGGACTGCAGCGATCTTGTTTAACATCTTTACAAAACACTTAAAAATCCATGCTTTTCTCGCCTAAATCTTCACCCCAAAAAAGGTGAAGCAGTTTCCACATACTTTGGTCCTCTGGGATGTTCCTTAGGTCATTGGGAAGTTAACAATCTCAATTTGTTGTTTCTAGTGTCAGTGTGACACTAGGCCTGACGGACACAGCGCTAAAGAGGTTAGAATAGAAAACTTCTATTTCCAGATATATTATAACAGAAAAAATCCAGAAAATGGATTTTACATGAATTTATTTCTACAGATATGTGCGTTTTTCTTATTTCCTTTCTGAAAAAAAGCCCAAAAAGTGCAAAATACAAAACTTCTCAAACAAAAAAACACATCCACATCACTCACACACATGCCTGAAATAACTACATGCATAGATGTATAGAATTAACAAGCTATGCAATCGTTCTCAGCACTCACTCAGTGTTGTGGTGGACGGCGTCGTAGCGGACAAACAGCGAGGTGTAGAAAGCTTCGGTGAGCAGAGCGTAGATGGCGATCATCACCAGCAGCACCGCCAACTTCAACACAGAGTTCAGCCGCAGGAAGACGGCGCAGGTCACCATCGCCAGGACCCCCGTGAACACGAAATACTGGAAAAACAAAGACATTCATGCTTAATATGGGGGTGGCAGTAGCTCAGTCCATAGGGAGTTGGGTTGGGAACCGGAGGGTCACTGGTTCAAATCCCCGTATGGACCCAAAAAGTTGGGAGCGTGGATTGGTGGCTGGAGAGATGCCAGTTCACCTCCTGGGCACTGCCAGGTGCTCTTGAGCAAGGCACCGTACCCCCCCGACCGCTCAGGGCGCTGGTTCAGCTGGCAGCCCACTCACTCTGACATCTCTCCATGTATTGTGCATCTCTCCATGTATAGTGCATGTATAGGTCCTGAGCATGTGTGTGTATTTCAGGCCTGTGTGTGAGTACTAACAAAAAGTGTGTACACAGAGTGTAGTGCAGTAATTTCCCCATTGGGGACTAATAAAAACAAATTAAATTAAATTAAATATCATCAGATCCATCCTCTACCTAAACAGGTTACTCTACTTTACTCAGGACATTCAGAAAGAAGAGGATTAAAGACTGCTGTGAGATTTGGGTCAGAGGTTTGGTTGGATGATGTTAATCTTCTGACTTTCCATCTAGTACTGTCATCAGGTCAACATATTAAAGGGCCTATATTGTGCTCATTTCAAGATTCATACTTGTATTCGGGGTTTCTACTACAACATCTTTATATGCTTTGATATTGAAAAAACATTAGTTTTCTCATATTGACTGTCTGAACATAGCTGCATTCACCCAATTTTGAAACACCGCGTTTTTAGCGCCTGTCTCTTTAAGGCCCTCTCTAGAAAAAGCCCATTCCGCTCTGATTGGTCAGCGTTTCCAGGTCCGCTGCATCTGCGTTCTCTGAGTCTCTGCACCATCATTGCAGGTGGGGAAAGACTCTGGCGACACTTTCTACCTATATATGGCAAAGCTGTGAAATCACAACGGTTAAGAAGTCCTGACAGCTCATTTAAAGGCAAAGGTTTGGCTTTATAATTAAAAGAGAATACTGACCTTTCAATACTGATACTGGTTTATGACCAAATGCTTGCAGAACTAATGTCACTGCCATCAGCCACATCTGCCCTTTGCTACTAAGCAAATGTTAGCATGCTAATATGCTAAACTAAGATGAACACCTACTTGTCTGGGAAACACTGACATATTGTAAACTCCATGCCCCAGATTGAAACACAGGCCTTTTACATTGTTAATTTGTAGTCTTAAGGTCCAAACTGAGGGAACTGTGAAGACATTGCCGTGACGCCATCCAGGGTTATTTTCTCCTCCAGAGCCACAGAAGATACTGACGTTATTGCAGATAAATCTTACCAATGACTAGTAAAGTGATCCTTTAGAGTTGGTGGAGTGCCCCTTTTAAAGGTTATTAAACATCTGAAAACCTGCACCACAGACCTCTGATATGGCATTTTTTAGTTTGTGTGTCTTATTTAATATTCCAGTCTGGATGTATCCTAGGTAGACTCAAAAACTCTTTCCTGGGTATCTAAAAAAACGCTCTTATTTGTGCAGAAACAAGTTGTTGAGACCCTCGGGGGGGGGGGGGGGGGATTAGGTTTTCACGTCTACATGCAACAATAACAGTTTCAGCCCAAGCTTGCAACTACAAAAATGGAACTCCCTAACTGAGCCCATCAATCGGCTGCATTTTTTGTGAGACTAATAACAAAATGGATGTTTTCTCCGTGACGTTTCCGACGTCTCCATCAGTTGTCTGAGGCGAGACCTCCCTCCGGGTGCGAGCGGATGTCGGGGATGTTTAATTATTTTTGTCTTGCTTTCTCAGAAGGGAAGAAAAGCCCAACAGATGGACCCTGACTGCAAAAAAATGAAGACACCTCATTTAGTGGGTACCTCTGGGTAGAAGCAGATGTCCGGGATGGAGACCGACTCGTTGTACGTCTGGTTCCTCAAGGTGCTGGACTTGTCGAAGTCGCACCACAGCTGCAAGAGACCAAAAGAGCAATTATTGTTGATGTACAGTAGGAAAGCGATGCTGGGTCAGTGTAAACATACCTGGAGTACTGCATCTTTGTAAATTGGTTCTTAAAGCCTTTTTCAAGGGGTTTGCGTCAGGGCTGCACCATATGAGGAAAATGTGTTATGCGATACCATGCGATTAAGAACAATGGGACAGTTGGGTTTAGGAGGAAGTTGGGTTTAGGAGAAGAAGAATGAGACAGTTGGGTTTAGGAGAAGAAGAACGGGACAGTTGGGTTTAGGAGAAGAAGAACGGGACAGTTGGGTTTAGGAG
>NC_048418.1:1405151-1406532 GCF_013103735.1 Etheostoma cragini | reverse complement strand
AGAGAGAGAGAGAGAGAGAGAGAGAGACAGAGAGAGAGAGCGAGAGAGAGAGAGAGAGAGGTCGAGGCTGCGCGGCCAGTTGAGGAGTTGTATTCAATCCGAGTACGGATATTGACTCGTATTACTCGTATAATACTTGTACTCGGCAAAAGTGCTTTATCCGTACCGGATACTCGGATCACCCCTAGTGGATAGATAGATAGATAGATAGATAGATAGATAGATAGATAGATAGATAGATAGATAGATAGATGGATAGATAGATAGATAGATAATTTATTCATCCCAAAGGAAAATTCAGAAACAACACATCCGTAGGATAAACACATATTTACGTGAACCGTGAAAGTTGAAAAAGTTTGCAAAGAAAGAAAGTAATGAAAGACACATGATAGTTGGATCAGACGGAGATACTGAGAGAAGCTGCCCGTCTCGTCGGCGCCAGAAGAGTGACTAGAGTGTGTGGATGTCTTTAACTTTAGCGTATGGAAAGAAAACCATGGACAAACAATATCAAAATCCCATAATAAATGATGAAAGAAACTGAGAAAATACATTGTCTGCCCAAAGCTAATGGAACACAGTACTAAAACTGCTGAAAATGGGACGTTGTTTTGAGATCCGTATCCCACGTTAAGAGATGACGTTATGAACATTTTGGGATAGAGATCTTAATTATTAGATTACGAAATAAAAATGTATGTAAACATTTCTCTCATTTTTCTTTTTACTCACATTAAAATGTCTTTTTAATGTGCTTCTTCGATGTGATTGAACAGCCCACTTGTTAAATGTATGATAAGGCCTCAGCCCCCATGCGGATGGTATTATTGTTATTTTTGCAATTTTTTGTGTTTCTGCAGGATGGTAACCATGGTGATCCAGTTCTCAATCCTCATCGTCCTCCATTCCTGTCTGGTCCTAGTTACCACGGCGGAAGACTACAAGTGTCTGCCTCTGGTCCTGCGCAAAACCTGCTGCTGGATCAACGAGACGTACGCAGCGCGAAACGTCATCATCTTCATCTCGATCCTCATCAACTTCCTGGCGGCCATGATCAACATAGTGAGTTGCATTTCCATTTCCAGATCCTTGTTTGACTGCCGAATTTGTACGGAGTTATTCAATTTGTTGTCACTCCGTAGTGGAATGATACGGACGCTTGTGTACAGCGGAGCAGCAGCTACGCAGCGCTCGACTGTGACGTAGCATTAAGAGTGACGTAGAGAGTAGTATGGAAGACCCAAATTCCTCATAGGGAGGCTGGCTGACTTTAACCCTGAAGACAAGGGTTTGTGTCCCGTTTCCTAAACCCAACTGTCCCGTTCTTCTTCTCCTAAACCCAACTGTCCCGTTCTTCTTCTCCTAAACCCAACTGTCC
>NC_048418.1:1397848-1405051 GCF_013103735.1 Etheostoma cragini | reverse complement strand
TCTCTCTCTCTCTCTCTCTCTCTCTCTCGCTCCGTCAGTCAATCAGGTCTGCGGATCTGTCCCGTTAACGTTTAGGGTTTCTTCAGCTTCACGTTTGTTTTTAGCTTCGGTTTATAGTACTTACATACTTAGTAACCCGGGAGATTTCTGGTGAACGGGGGTTTCAGACATGCTGCTCGGTTTAAATGCAACTCCCGTTTTTTTTTTTTATGTCAGCACACTGATCATAAAAAAAATAAAAAGTTAAAAAAAGAAAGTTATATTGAGTATGAAAACTCTTGTTCATTACATTTTACTTCATAATTGCAACGGCATGTGTTGTATTCAGTGTTGCGAAACGTTTTGTATATAGTTTGTTTGTTACCATGACAACACCATTGATCTGAAGCTTGATGCTGTCATGTAAATAGTTTTAAAATCAGCAATAAATATAACAATTATTGATCAACTCATATCAATTGAATGCTTAAATAACATATCGGTTAAAGCCCTTAACATTTCAAGAGAACCCGACCCACTTCCTGGTTTAATCTGACCACTTCCGGTTTAGGCCCCGCCCAGTCCGAGTACGGATCCGGATACATGTGGTAAACAGATACAGATACAGATAATGCTGTACTCGCTCATCCCTAATATCTATCTATCTATCTATCTATCTATCTATCTATCTATCCGTGTATCTATCTATCTATCTATCTATCTATCTATCTATTTGTGTATCTATCTATCTATCTATCTATCTATCTATTTGTGTATCCATCCATCTATCTATCTATCTATCTATCTATCTATCTATCTATCTATCTATCTATCCATCTATCTATCTATCTATCTATCTATCTATCTATCTATCTATCTATCTATCTATCTATCCATCTATCTATCTATCTATCTAAAACATGAAGTGACTTCTCACAACAACATCTATGGAAACCTGCTTCACGAGGCGCTAAACTGAGTCCCAAATGTTTCAACTTGATGCTACGACATCGTAGGCCCTATTTTAACGATCTAAGAGCGCGGCGAGAAGCGCCTGGCTCAGGTGCGTTTAGGGCGTGTACGGAAAAAAAAGGTCCGTGCACCAATCAGAGGTCATCTCCCATTCCCATTGACAGCCAGGTGCGGTTGTACCTTGGCACATTGCTGTTATGATGGAGGATTTGCTGAGCAGGAAGGAGAGAAGAAACTGATCTGCTCGTTATAACATAATAGGACTTTTACGTCCTTAAAAAAAATCATCATCAATCAAATTGAACTAAACTGTTGAAACTGTCTCTGACAAAATACAAAGAGAGCTGAAAGCGAACCAAACAGCAACAAAGGCAAGAGGTGGTTCTTAAAAAAATATATAAATATATCTTTCAGTTATCAGTCTTTTTAGTCAGAGATGTCCACCATATTAACAGTCTGTCTTTTTATTACCTGGCAGAGGGAAGCAGGCTTTGGATGGTGGTGATGAAGATGAGCACGATGAAGGCGCACACCAGGTTGGACTTGAACACCTCGTCCCTCATCTGGGAGTACTGCACCGTGAAAAAGGAGAAGACAAAGAGGGAGGAAGAGGAGGTGAGAGAAAGACGGAGAAACGCGTTTTCATGGCCAACACAGAAGAGTAAAAGCACTGAAATGCACCGCAAACACACCGACTCGCTGCCACAGATGCATTCAATGGTTCAACCACAAGCGTTAGAGAGAGACAGGAGCCAGTGGGTTGGACGTGGTCCTGGGGAAGGAGCACAGCTGACAAGCACAATGCTAGCTCTTAGCCGCTAGCTGTTAGCTTTTAGCCGTTAGCTGAGTCAGAGACACATAGAGAGAGCGCTTTGCCAAATTAAGCTAGCTGTGAAGCTACACGGGGGCATAGAGAGAGCTTCTGAAAGCTTAACTTTCACTGGATTTGAGAACTATAAGATCGTGAACTTTAATTACTTTTATAAGGTTTTAAAATGTTAGCAATGTTAGTGCTATTGGTTTGAGTTAATCTTTATGAAATTATAGGTAGAACTTCCCCGATTCCAGCTTGTTACATGTGAATATGCTCGAGTTTCTTCTCTCCTCTGTGACATCAAACTAAATATCTTTGCATTGTGGACAAAACGAGACATTTGAGGATGTCATCTTGGTTTTTTTGGGACACACTGGTCCACATGTTTCACCATTTTATAGAAAACAACTAATTTATTATCCATAAAATAATCGACAATGATTATAATTGTTAGTTGAAGGCCTTTTAGCAAGTCAACCAAAGTAAAATATCCGAAAAGCAACAACAGCAAATAGCCTAAGGGCATTTATGGTAGTAGTTACTGTCTGAATTTAGTTTTGAGGTTTTGAAATTGACTTTTCCTCTACTGCATTTATGTTAACTTTAAAATGTCATGAGCTGTTTGGGGGGTAAAAGTATGTTTTAGAAAGGTTGTTGTTATCCTCCTCCAACTTAATTAAAATAGAGATGTTGTCCACCTGATGGGGTTAAAGCCTCGTATCTCCAGCTCTTTGATCAGTCTGTTGCATTTTGATAGTTTAGCACATGCTAACGCTTGTTTTGTAATGCAAGAACTCTCCTTTGGATGTACAGTAGTGTAACTGTGTGCATTGTATTTACTTTGTTAGAGACACTACTCGTCAATTAAGAGAAACTGTGAATGATTAAGGAACATTTTCTCTGGCCACGTGGAAAACAAATGTTGAGCAATTTTGGGAAATTGTTCATTTGCTTTCCAACTAAGGGTTAGATGAGAGGATGCGACTGTACTATGTGGAGCATAAATGTTTTAATCTTAAAATTCCTGTTGATGTTTTTTACGTGCATTGCCAATTTTAGGACTACGAAGTTAAACTGGTTATATTGAGATGGCAGAATGTGCGCTGATGTAGGACCCAGACCGATGAGTCACCAGTCTGGAGTCTGACTCATCGTAGTCTTTAACTTTCCACCCCCATGACCCCCGCTGCCCCATCCTCGCTCCGTCTCTTTCTCTAGGAGTGCTGGGAAATTAGCAAGAGGATGCTTCACGTTTTGGTCACAAATTTGGTACAAAAAAAAGCAAAATAAAGAGGGAGGCCAAAAACAGCAAATCACAGCACCACACTTACTTAAGAGGTTTTAGAGGTCAACCAACAACAAAAAAAAAGGTCTCAGAAAGGTTTTGAAGATGGCGATGGAGTTCTCAGGGAAGAAGGGAAGAGCTGATACGACAGTCAACTTAAAGGAACTAAGAAAAAATAGGGAGAAAGGGGACAAAAAGCTACAAAAGAGCATTGCATTCACAAAATAAAAGAATATTCAGACACGTTTTCATGTAATTATGACTTTGACATATCACAATTACGACTTAACATCTCATAAATATACCAGAATTACCCTTGGTCTTTCAATCTGGGTGATCTATTAATCTAGATCTATTAAAAAAAAGGTATATTGCAAGCTCACAGACTCACAGTTATGAGATGTAAAGTCCTAATTATGGGATATGTAAGACGTGAATTTGAGAAGAAATCTCAAAATTGTATCTTTTTGTAACAAAAGGTATTTTTTTGTTTAGTGAATGCAATGTCCTCCTTTTAAAAGGAAAAGTCAGCCTTTTCTACAGGACTTTAAAAAGGTAACAGGTCCATGGACTGTTGGTCATGAGTAAACTAAAGGGGGGGGGGGGGGGTCTGCAGTCTTAGCTCAACATATTAGCATTGCCAGGCATCAGTGTTTTGCACAAGTGACTTCTCTATATCTAAGCACTGAATGAATTGTTTTAACGTGCTTGGTTTAACTTGGGCAATAATTTAAAAAAGAAAAACGTCATAGTGAGTCAGTATCTACTATTAGAGAACGCGTATTCATGAACTAGTATGAAGTCTGAAATGTGCCAACTGGATACTCTTACTTCTAAAACCACTTTGTTATAGCTGTAAATCAACCAGGGTTTCTCCCGGTGCATAACGAGCCTGGCGGCCCCCCCAACAGGCCTAAACCACTGGGAATTATTTTTTAATGTATTTTACAACCATAGAAATAAAACTGATAGAAAGGCAATTCAACTCAACGCAGCAGAGCAGCAGCCATTTTGTTGTGTACCAATCAAATGACCACGGCAAACCGTTCAATGGCCTTTTTTAAAACTGCAGTTACAGTCAGGCGGCTTAGTTTTTAAATCTCCAGTTAGCTTTTAGCACCGATGTAAAGTGCGTCCCTATGGAATCTGTCTTATTGCTTATTTAACGTCTCATTTTCCCGATTCGGGTCGATGATTCTGTTTTGCAGAAACTATCTACATCGGAAAAGACACAACTTCTCTGAGGGAAACCCTGTCAATTACCACGTTTAACCCTCGTGTTGTCTTCCCGTCTGAATGGAAAATCAACACTTTTGTTGACGCGTTTCATCAATGTTTTAAACTTTTTCCTACGTTTTTGTCCCTTTTTTCAACACTTTTGACGCTTTTTTGGCGTTTTCAACACTACGTAACACTAACTTATTAACTTTAGTTTTACAGTTATTTTTGGAATTTATGGTCAATAAACCTCATTTATAGGAAAATATCCCTAATGTTTAAATTAGAAAAGCAGAAATTAGGAATTATTGAGACTAAAATGAAAGGAATGGATGTTGATAATAATCACAGACTGGAATATGTCAACTTTTACTCAATACTATTTCAAAAACACTTCCATTTGTTTTACAATGCTATAAAATTGAATAAGACGCCCCAAAATTAATGAAAGTAGAGATTTGTACTTGGCAAAGAGCGTTGGGTGGAATCAATCATGTTATTTTGGGGAATTAAAAACAACATTGATATAGGACAACGGGTCAATTTGACCCAAGGACAACATGAGGATTAAAAAAGCTATTATGACCTTGAGAATGACCCTTGAGAACAATAGTTTGATACAAAAATTTAAGGTCCATTTTCGGAGGTTTCAGCTGCATCTCAGGGTCTTCCTCCGGAGAGGTGGAGTTGAATGGGTGGAGACTCCATGAGATTTATGGATGAAGAGATGCAGTTGTAAGCTCTGTAAATGTAGGTCTTGAAAAACAAAGACCTATTAACCTAAAAAAATCTATTGTATTTGCATTTTAATTATTTGTTTTGTCTTTAAATGTTGTTAATAATTTGATTTTTTTTATTTGCGGAAATGCACAATCTATTATGTCTTATCATTTAAACGTGACTTTTCACAAAAGATTCCAAAATGGAAACGCTTACTATTAAGATTAATAAAATATTAAAGCAAGAAATTAACTGTGTGATGGAATATAACAGGCAGACAATAAATGCAATCACTATATGTAAAAGCCTGTAATAAATAACTACAAATGACATTTTAACATGTTATTATAATTCACCATTTAAAGGAATTACTTAAAACATAATTGCATGAAGTTTTTTTTATACCTTTGAATTTAGTGCATCATCTAAATGCAAATTGAAGTCATAACAGTTCTTCAAAATGGATCAGTTTATTAACCGGCTGTAATTTAAACTTTGAGTCCATGATTATTAATGTTGGCACACTTCAGACTGCACACACTGGACGACCAGATGGAGCAAAGTACTGACCCTGGACTGTTAAATGTACCTACTGTGTACTGTGTGTACTTCATTATATACGTTTTACGACGTCCTTCAGTTACACCATGAAGGTTTGTCTTTGTCCTCTGAATATTATCTCAAGTGCCTTTAGCTTAGAGTTGGGCAAGATATCGATGTTGCACCGATATTGAGATATGAGACTAGATATCGTCTTAGATTTTGGATATATTGGACTATCCTAATAAGGTAATTGTTGTCTTTTCCTGGTTTTACAGGCTGCATTACAGTAAAGGGATGCCATTTCCTGAACTTATCTGACTGTTCTAGCTCTTCTATTACTTACCTTTTACCACTAAGTCATTACATCATTTCTGGAGAATATTTATCAAAAATCTCTTTGTTAAAGCACCAATAGTCAACCATACAATATCGTCGCAATATCAACTTTAAAGGTACTTGGCATTGAATATCGTGATATTTGATTTTCTATATATACCGCCCAGCCCTACTTTAGCTTACTCATGATTGGATAAAAACTGTTGCTTCTTGTTTTGCTTCTAGAAAACTTAATCTAAGAATAGATGTGAGGAGGGAGAGGGAAAGAAAACCAAAAACAATCATCTATGTAAAGCCCCAGCTACCTTCTCTTCCAGGCTGGAGTCTTTAAACATCAGTGAGAAAGGCTTCATATGCTCTCTTCTCAACTTATCGCCACTCCTTAAGTCGATGGCGCTCTCTATTCGCTTGTTAATTTCCTCAGGACCAGAGTGGACATGCAAAGCTTGTGCGAGATGGTTTGGAAGCAGATTTATCGAATTTCTCGTTAGGGCAGCCAGAGTCTAGGGGGGAAAGCACATGCACATAGAATGAACCTGCTTGTCCCCCGTTGTGTTTCAAACAAGTTAGAAATGAAAAAGAAACAGACACCCAGTTACGTTCAGTACATACGCTAAAGAAAATGAATGAACAGGAAGATAAGGGGAGACCAAAATGCAACATTCGCTATCAGGAGGACAAGACCAAGCCATGCATCTCTCATTCACTCGCTGCGTGTTCACTCCGCACCGACGTCAGCGGTGACCGAGCTTGTAATTATGCACACGTTGTAACAAAGCACTGTGATTGGAAAAGGGAAAGACAGGAAATGAAACCAAACAAATCTGATGAAAATAAAACAGTATTAAGTAAGAACCGGTTGGACAACAAAACACAGCTGAGAGAAGAGTTCAGTTGCAAAATATGACAAATACACCAAATGCACAAAATAATACATTGTGTTATTGTGTTCATCTTTAGCGAGTAAAAGTATGAGAAAACCATCTGAATTAAAACAAAACTGGATCCTCAAAAAAATGAATTCCACTTTCAAAATGTTTGAGTGTTTTTGTTAACTCTTAAAATGAAACATGTCCCCAACGAGGACAACCCTGCAAGAAATATTGTAAAACATTGTCAAAAGTAGTTTTTTATAATGTATTACGTCATCACTTCCCCATTTCGCTTGGTCTTCCTTCTCTCTCTGCACACACACACACACACACACACACACACACACACACACACACGGGTTACCTGGTCCTCAGGTCTCTGCAGAGTAAATCCAGACAGCTAGCTAGACTATCTGTCCAATCTGAGGACTCTGGTTACCTGGTCCTCAGGTCTCTGCAGGGTA
>NC_048418.1:1363289-1397748 GCF_013103735.1 Etheostoma cragini | reverse complement strand
ATGGTTACCTGGTCCTCAGATCTCTGCAGGGTAAATCCAGACAGCTAGCTAGACTATCTGTCCAATCTGAGTTTTTTGCTGCACGACTAAAGCAACTTTTAAACGCACACACGTTCCAGCAAAACAACGTCCTTCCTGAGACTATTTAGCAGCGGCCCCGTGGTAGTGTGAGATTGAGAGTTGAGCTAAACGGGATTGGTAACCTCGGGCTGAATGGTGTGCAGGGGGGATGACGCAGGGAGGCCCCTAATGGAAGACTTTACCACATTGTACTGCTATGCTGAGTGAAATTGTTATCCCTATAACTGCTGGTGTAAATAAATATCAAAGACCAAACTCGGTTTCAGTTCTCAACTCTCTTCTTTTTGTTTCACTCTCAAAAAACCCTCTGCTGCAACGGAAACATCCACAACATAGTCTGAATGTGCCTTTAGTACCTCATACAACCTCACTTCTAAACATCCAAACTATCCCTTAAAAAGCCCTGCTGTGGTCCATTGAATCCTAAAGTGAGTCAAGGTGAGCCCCTGTCCGTCCTGGGGGGGCGTCAGGTGTTTTTCAACAGCAGCCCTTATGGTTTAAGTGATAGAGACCATATGCATGAGGATCAGAGTCTTTTTCTCAGAACCAGACTGACTTCATCTCCCCTTCCTCTTTTCCATTGTGAGATAAAGTAATTACATAGAGGAATGTGTGATGATAAGGAGAGAGGTGTGTGTGAAATTCAATATGTCTCTCACCTCATCTTGCTTAATCCAACACTTCAGCAGATGATATCCATCATGGTGAGATCATTAAAAGTTCATTTTCAGACAGTACTGATGTTCTCTGACAAATCTTCATCACTGGATATCTTTGCTACCCATCGGGCCGTCATTACACGGGGACTCTAATCTAATCAGAACTACCTGGAGATTAGAAATGACCGCAATTTGTGTGTGTTTTCGGTCAATACCTCAGAAATCACAAGAACCTGCGGCATTTATCGACGTCAGCGAGACAGGAAAATTAAACATCTGGTTTGTTTTTTTGAATAAAACACACCATGCTCATATCTCCGTGCACTACACCTCGGAAATGCCATAATGGGTAAAGAGACAGGCCTGAAGTCAACAGTCAACACACTTTTACTAAAATAGTTCACCGAAACGTGTTTCAAGGAGAAGTCGGACGTGTAGCCGTTGAATCCCCGTCTGAAATCCACAAAGGTCAGTTTAAAAGATTTGTCAGATTTTCAGAGACTCTAGTCCCGCCCATCCCGCCCAAGGCCCGGACTGGCCATTCAGAGCATTGGGTGACCGGTGATTTTGGCCAACATTAGTGTCTTTTACGAAGTGGAACCCTAGGAACCCTAACCCTAAAGATATTAGTATGATATGAAACAACACAACCGAAGGAATTCAGGGGTACCGACTGTTTCATGCTAGCATGACGCGCTAAATAACGCTCCAAAGATTCATTTTAGCAATGGAAAAACTGGTATGGCCTTTTGAAAGGGGTTCATACCTCATACAATACACGTGTTAGTTTTTGCCAACTCTAAAATGGTCTATTTGAATATTTCTGCATGTTTGGGTGTCTCCTCGTTTCCGGGTTAGCCCTCCACCAATCAGATTGGTCAGTTGAGTTCAACTGCCGGCAGTGCCCGCCTTCCAGCTGATGTCAGGTCAACTCAGGTCAGGTCGGCCAAAACGAAGGCCAACGGACCCCCCCCCGGACACACCAAACAGACCTGAGTCCCCGACCTCGCCAGAACGTCCGACGGCCCATTATCAGGTTGGTGTGTCACGGCCCTTACGCGCTTTTTGGCCGTACCAACGTAATTTGATCGGTCTACACATCACGAGAGAGACATGTAAGCCAAAACAAGTCGGACGACTCGCTTCTACAAAGTAGAACATGATAGCCAACCAGATAAGCAATGGCAAAACAAATGCAAGGATTTAACGGAACATAAAGTGCACCTAAAGTTTATCAAACCTTTTCCTATCTGAAGAAATAGGAACAACCCTACTGGTTGAGCATAAATTTCAGATACATGTGTAATACATGGAAAATGAACACACTTTGACAGCTAAGAGTAAATGGGAATTACACTAAATAAAATATAGAATCTGAAAAGGTGCTGCCAATAGCCACTTAGTACTTTTGCCTTTTTATAATTGTCTGCCAGAATGGAGTATTCACTGAATGCAAACTGGCCATTTGTGGTCTCCACACACTATAAGGGAGAGAGACATGAATGGAAGTTAAACTTGTGCAGATTTCTGTTGAATATGAATGAAGACGTGTGGCCTGTGTGTCAAATCAATAACATATCAGCCACAGAAAACACACAAGCCTCATTATAATGAAGATGATTGGACGGCGTTTTGGGGAATCAGATGACCTCAATTAAATATGTGTGCCTCAGTTCATGTAGATGACATGTCGACCCTTTTACCAGTCTATTTTAGGGACGATCTCAGCTCACTTCTGTGGAAAAGACCATGTAATTACTCCAGGTGTTGAAAGAGAGATCTGCAACCTGAACTGGGCCTGAAAGGGCTTTTGAATTTGGTAAATTATCGGGTACATTTTAATGTCCACACTGTGGGTTTAGGTCAGGTTTGAGCCTAAAATAACAATGTTGCTATTGGAAATCAAATGCTACGCTGTGTTCCACTCACCATGATGGATACTGATCTATGTCAGTCACGTGGTGAAGACATTCTCGTTTCCAAACTTGCCCAATGTCGTTATTTCTTTCCACCTAAAGACCAAGTACTCAGTTATGATGCGGTTGCTTGCTGGTTTATGGATCTGTTTGCATTCTGCTTGGTGAAACTAATGTTTCTTGAGAGCTACAATCATTAGAAAGGTGGATTTCCCAATCCTGATGTGTGTGATGAGTGAGACTCAGCCATATTCAAATACCATCCAAAGTCAACCACATAAGGCCCAACAATAGTGCATAAACAAGACAATTCAGCAGCGGTTTTGTGGAGCTGACGGAGAGTTCCCACATCTTCTAGAATCAATACTTCTGTTTCATGCCTTACGCTACATTTACACGCTACCGTTTTTAAGCAGCGGTTTGAGCCAAAAGTGATCTCCATGCGGTGTTTTCAGCTCTAGTGCAAAAACTAATCTCTGTTTAAACTAACACGCCCAAACCAAAATATCTCCTCATCATTCTCCTATACTGGGCATAAACACTGCCGTTAGTAGCTTAGTCTCAGAGAATGAGACGTCACTGTTAACACTGAATCAGCCGGAGAAACGTCGGACGAGCCCCAGATGTGAGGTCCATCTAAAGGCAGTCCAGGAAAGCAACTGGGTCAAAACAGGAAAACATTGCTTGGTAAAGCTTTGAAGAAAAACTTTATATATCCCCCATAGATTTCCACCATAAGCGGCTTATAATGTACAAAAACATATTTTTCAAAGTAGGGTATTACATCCTGCTTTTCTAGAGATTCCATAAAAAGACATGATGATTCCTTAATCAAAAAATTCAAAGCCAATATGACATATTCTGCACTACACCCTGTTCCCTGTAATTCATCCTGACACGTCTGCTATCTGAGAAAACTCCGGGATCTCAGACTCAGTCTCTTAATACTTGACTCTGTTTTGGGACCATCCAGAAAAGAGGCTCTTTATCGGAATAGTTGATCTTATTCTTGCTAGGCCACTTCAGAACGTCAACGAGATCCCAGCTCTCAACCCTCTGAAGATACAAGGACTCAAACGGGGGACTGTTGCCAAAGTTATGAGCCGCGCTGCCATAATTGTTTTGTCGTGCACGGCCCTGAGGAAGCACTGAGTCTAAAGGGCAGCTGCTTTCATCGCTGACATTGCTCTGTGATATCGATGTGATGTAGCCCGGAGCAGTGGTTGGCTGTATGGGGGCAGCAGTATGTGGTAACATGTATGTATGATCCATATTAACACCAGAACACCAGGCAGCTCTTAAAGGCCCGGACTGGCCATTGAGAGCATTCGGTGACCGGTGATTTTGGCCAACATTAGTGTCTTTTACGAAGTGGAACCCTAGGAACCCTAACCCTAAAGATATTAGTATGATATGAAACAACACAACCGGAGGAATTCAGGGGTACCGACTGTTTCATGCTAGCATGACGCGCTAAATAACGCTCCAAAGATTCATTTTAGCAATGGAAAAACTGGTATGGCCTTTTGAAAGGGGTTCCTTGACATCTCCCCTCCAGATATCTGAATGAAAATAGGTTATTCGGGAAGTTACAGGTCTCTCCTTTGCATAAATACCCACTAGATGCTAATCCAACGCAGACTGGGCGAAAGTCATGCAGTTATTCTCATACAATACACGTGTTCGTTTTTGCCAACTCTAAAATGGTCTATTTGAATATTTCTGCATGTTTGGGTGTCTGAACAGTCTTATAGTTGCATAAAGGGGGTCTAACTGGAAAGCTGAGACTTATGTGGATTAAATATGCCCCATTGTATTCACGTGTGATGATATTAGTCCCCTTATTGCCATGTCATTGTTGTGAATCCACTTCCTTGAAACTTTACCTCACTATATAAAATGGGCTGTTTTGACACTGAGGATAATAACTACCTCATGACACTTTAAAACCACTAACTACAGACCAAGGGCATTAAGAAGATGTAATAACTAGACCAAAAGGTGGTTTATAAAAGACAGAAGTCCTGGCAATCCAATTGCCAAAAACAAAATGCAATTTGTGTCAGAAATCTCCAAATATCAAATGTTTTTTAAACCAAATCCCACCATGGATTATTCTATGCTGTTCTTCAAGGTCGTGGTCTTGTCCTACTGTGGTATTTTGGAGATTTCCAACCATTAATATCAATTCTTGAACCATTTATGTAACCAAGCACATAATAATCAATACCAAATCTGTGATAGAAACGCTCTCAGTCCAAAATTTGCTGCAACAGGATATGAGACATAATTGAGCATGGGAATGGGTATTATAATAGAAAAGAGAGAAAAGGTTACAGCACATGTGGGCTGTTGTAAATGCGTGGGTATGGTCCTTGACTGCTGTTAGATTTCTGGCCTGAATTATTAGCCCAGTCCGGCACTGACAAAACATATTTGTCTCATCGAAATGCCAACATATGATACCAGGAAAAGGGCAAGTGGAGGTGGGGGAGGGGGGGGGAGGTGCCGTAATATCGGAGGATATTCATGTGCTAGATGTCTCATATGTGTGGTAGTGTGACAGATTAATTTATACTTTAGAGCCAGGAAGTATAATTCATTGCAACATGACTCGTTTGGAACTGGTCCGAGCCGCTATGTGAACCACAAACACGCTTCAGGGCTGATCTGGACCAAGTGTAGTACGAATTCAAATGTCTTGACTAACTATTGGACACATTCAGAGTCTTGAACCTTGGTATATTGTCAATTGGTGTTGAATCCTTCGTACATCTTTAATGGGAACATACTGGAGCTGCGATGTGGCACAGACGGGTAAACCACCTTTTATCATGTCGAACATTTAAGGGATTCTCTTCAGCAGACATGAAAGCAGCACCAACACAGGCGGAAACCAAAACAGAATCGTGGAAACTGCTACATTACTTTTTGGCCTAGAATTCACGGCGATGAGACACTCCTGACTGGGTCTTCTGAGGAAACACATAACCTGCTTTGAGGTGAAAGCACTGTGACAGTGCTGTGCATCATGGGAGCCAGCAGGCACACAAACAAGCATGAAAGAGGTAAAGACAGAGCCACTCAGCCGGTACAGAGAGCCTTCACAAAAATGGGAGCCTGATTTCAGGGCTCGTCTTACTGGACTCACAGGTCCTTCAAAACCCAGCGCCGCATGCATCTTCTGGGCTTGAGAATGGCAATAAGTCCTGGATGACGGCCCTTCCCATTTACCTTCCTCCACAGCGATGCAGAGGAAGGTCTGGCTAGTCCACACAGCATTCTGTGATGGGAGAAAACATGATCTGGTTTATTGGCATTTCTTCTAACCTATCACAATCGTGCAAAGCGGCGGACAGAGCCACGGTGCCGCTGCTAAATAGCCTCTGGAAGGAGCTTCTTGTGGTTGAATGCGTGTACGTTCAAAATTAGTTTTAGCCGTGCAACAGAAAACTCAGATTGGACAGATAGTCTAGCTAGCTGTCTGGATTTACCCTGCAGAGATCTGAGGACCAGGTAACCATAGTCCTCAGATTGGACAGATAGTCTAGCTAGCTGTCTGGATTTACCCTGCAGAGACCTGAGGACCAGGTAACCATAGTCCTCAGATTGGACAGATAGTCTAGCTAGCTGTCTGGATTTACCCTGCAGAGATCTGAGGATCTAAATCCACCAGAGGTAAGAACGATAATACAAAGAAAGAGAAACAGAAAACAATCCAAGAAATAATACCTAGTCAATATTGACTGTTTTAGTGGCCTGGCCAATGTGCAGCATCCCTAAGCTCCTATGTATTGTAGAAGTCATTCAAGGTTACAGACAGATTGTCACACACTGTTTTTGCATATTGCGAATACAATTTAAATGCACGCCCTTTTTCTATTTTTGACTCGCTCCTCTTCCTCTATTATTTCCACTCTGTCTGACACACAAACAGCCTAATAATCTACCTTGTTGTCAACCCAGTGATGGTAAAAAGTGAGTCAGACTAACAGGACGAGGGGACAGGGAGACAGGGACTCGGAGGACAGGAAACCACCGGAGAGGGAGAAGTTCCGCTCCGAGCAGCAGAGCCAAGCGACAACATAAAAGACAATTCAAAACTCCTCCGTGAAGCCTTTGATATGCAAAGAGACCATCTTTGAAAAGGGAACTGCCCTGACAGGCTTTCATTATGCCAGAAACAAAGAATTGGCACTTTCAGAAAAAAGAACAAAAAAACATGCCTCTGATTCCAAACGCTTGGTTACATCGAATGCTGTAAGCTGCTGACAGGCCTGCAACAGAGGGGAGCTGAACATCTCCATGTATATATACACACACAAACACACACAATCACACACACACAAACACACACACAAGGTAACGGCAAGTTCACTGCTAGCTCATGGCTGCAGGAGATTAAACAAAAGGCTGTCACAAGCGGAGAGAAAAGACTAATTTCACGGTGTACCAAATATTGTTTTACAGAACATGTTTGTTAAGATGGAGGTTTTTAATCCCACGGTGCGATGAAGTGCAGAGCATGACAACAGGGCTTGAATCACGAGCAGGGGCGGAACTTACGTTCTGCTTCCCGACGATGTTGTCGAAGGGGAGCTCGGGGCTCCAGGACGCCTCGTTGAAGGTGGTGCTGCTGGCGCGGCGGTCCGCCGAGCTGGCCGAGTCCTTCATGATGTCCTCGGGCAGGCTGAGCGTGCTCTCCTCCGGCTGCTTGATGAGGTACGTCTCGATGTTGTGACGGCGCAGGAAGTCGTTGCGGTCCTTCCCGTGACCCTCCTCCACCTCGTAGTCGCCGTTCAGACAGTCCAACGCCGCTTTGGAGATGTGGATCCTCCTGGAACGGGGACAGGGAGAGGCCAGTCGAACTGCTTTAAGTACCTTTTGCTTTTGCTTTTTGTTGTTGTGATTAACAATTTTTACAACAACTCAACATGCCCCGACCCCTTCGTCATCACCACCCACCCAGACTAAAATCAAGAAAAGATGACTACTAACTAAGTAGCAACAAAAAAGACAATACGTCATCAACCAAATAAACACATGTATACCTCGCAACACCATTAGCCCATCATACAGGTCTCGACCCAGCACAAAGCTTCTTAGGAGTCCTCCAGGAAGCTCCAGTACTTTCTCCATTTTCTAGTATAAACATCAAATCTGGCAACGTGTTTATATATATATCATTTTTCTAAATGCCACCACATTGGCCATCTAACGAGCCCACACCTGGACAGGCAGAAGTTTTTCAAAATCATCTGTTTAGTTTAAACAATCCCGGCAGATTTGTTTAACCAGCTCCTCCCTTGAGTTCACAGACATGCGTCCTGGATGGCTGGTTACAGAGTCGGCAGGTTACAGCCCGAAAACAGAGACACCTTCAGCCGGAGCGGAGCAGATAATCAGTGACCCGTGCAGGCGTGAACCAAATGTGTCAGGTCAGGTCAGAGACTGTCAGCCAACCTAACAGTGAACACACACACACACACGTGTAGAGTATAGCCAGCGAAGCGTGGATACATGCCTGATCGCACGCATGGCCACTCCTACCAGACGCTTATTTCTCCACGCTGGACACAAAGCGGTCCAAATTCTCCTCTTGACTCTCTCTCTCTCTGATTGAAAGAGACAGGATGAGTGTGAAAAACGGTAGTAATTGCAGCCAATCTGTGGGTGTGTGTATGTGTTTGTGTGTGTGTATGTGTGTGTGTGTGTGTGTGTGTGTATGTGTATGTGTATGTGTCACTATCTCTGTCCATGTGCTTGATCGCGTGTCTCACTGGGAGAAGTCAAGGCAGACAAAATCCCCATGAACCTGGCTGTTTTATTTTGAAATCTTCTTTATTTTTAAAGACAAGTAAAGTATCCGCCTGCCCTGTGGTCTTCCTGTATGTGATCACCTGCCTGGGTTGTCACATTCGCTCACGTCTTGCGTAAGAAATAGAGGAGACGCTCCACACCCCAGTATCTGCAGACCGATCGGTTAACACAGGCACCCAGAATTAAAAAAAGCAGCGCTACGCGGCTATACGCGCCCACTGTAAAAGGTTATTCATGTTAGAAAACATATTGGAAGGGATCGGATGTGTCGGATGAGATGGACTTATGAAACATCTGGCGTTCACAGATCTTCTGTCGGTGGTGTAAGAGCTGTGGCTTAACCCATCCATGTTGTTATACAACTGAGACCTCAAAGGCCAGGGCCGGGGCTACAGCGTGGCTCCCAGTTAAAACCGCCAGTTAGAGAACTAATCCCAGGCTGGGACTCAGGTTAGAGAACTAATCCCAGGCTGGGACTCAGGTTAGAGAACTAATCCCAGGCTGGGACTCAGGTTAGAGAACTAATCCCAGGCTGGGACTCAGGTTAGAGAACTAATCCCAGGCTGGGACTCAGGTTAGAGAACTAATCCCAGGCTGGGACTCAGGTTAGAGATCTAATCCCAGGCTGGGACTCAGGTTAGAGAACTAATCCCATGCTGGGACTCAGGTTAGAGAACTAATCCCATGCTGGGACTCAGGTTAGAGAACTAATCCCAGGCTGGGACTCAGGTTAGAGAACTAATCCCAGGCTTGGACTCAGGTTAGAGAACTAATCCCATGCTGGGACTCAGGTTAGAGAACTAATCCCAGGCTTGGACTCAGGTTAGAGAACTAATCCCAGGCTTGGACTCAGGTTAGAGAACTAATCCCAGGCTTGGACTCAGGTTAGAGAACTAACGCAACCACACGGAATCTGTCCCATAACACTTTGATTTCCATAATTCCAGAAAGAGATTTCCATTTCCATGGCTTTTAAACTTCTATTTTGAAGGAATAATCTCCCTTTATGGGAGTGTCCTTGCACACTGAACATGATACAGGTCATTGGTTTTTGAAGAGACTTTTGTTATATTAGAAGATTCAGGCGCGTTCTCACTTATCACTTATGATTTGTTATTTATTCATGATTCTCATTTCCTATTTCTTCCTTCGGTCCGGTCTTCAGGCTCCTCCGTCGCCACCACCGGAGTCCATCGGGGGGGGTCTGATGGTTCTCTACCCCTATACTCTGTACGAAATATTCGTATAGCAATGGAGTCTAATCGCCAAAGACTTTGTACATTTTATTGAGCTGTACAATAAACCTCATTTGCATATCTGCAAACACGTCTCTCCTGATTGAATTGTTTTTGTGTTTTTCAGCGTCGGTTGTGTCTTCACAACCAACTGACGCTGACTTTAATCAGACTTCACACAGCTCCCTCTGGAGACACGACTGTAAAGTGTTCCCAAAAATGTTTTACTCATTCCTTCATTTAAATAAAAACAACCAAACATACACAAAAAAACTACTGCTAAAACAAAAAGAACACAAAGTCAAAACAGCTCTGTAACTAAAACATTTAAGCAAGCAACCAATGGTATTCTCACATTGTTGTTGTTCTGTTCACTCGTTCATTAAAAGGCAGAACATTCCCAGAGACCTTTGGGGGGTACTCACCCCGGGATCCCTCCAGACTCCAGTTTGTTGGCGATGTCGACGTCCCAGGACCAGACGTCAAACTGCCACTTCCTGAGTCCCAGCACGCCGCACAGCACCGAGCCCGAGTGGATCCCGATCCGCATGTCGATGTCGTGTTTCGTACGTGATCTCACGTATCTGGAAGAAGAAGAAGAAGAAGAAACGGAAAGATCCATCAGAACGATCAAATGTCTGTCGGTGTTTTCCTAAGAGACGTTATCTTCGGCTTCGGAAAACACAGATCGACATTTTTCACCATCTAATAAACTAGTCAGTCAATTATTTTCTCGATTGGTTGTTTGGTCTCTAAAATGTCTGAATGGGAAATGTGGATCAGAGTTTGCTAAAAAGCCCAAAAAGATGTCCTCAAATGTCTCGTTTTGTCCAGAGGAGAGAAGAAACTAGAACATATTCACGTTTAGAAATCACAGAAATCACAGTTGGGATCACAGAAGTTTTTATTTATAAATGACTCAAAACCGATGATCGATTAACAAAGTAGTTTGCGATTAATTTAATAGTTAACAACTAATGGATTCATCTTAGCAGCTCCAACATGCACCGACACTGGTGTAGTCCAAGATGTTGAACACTAATAATATTTTCTTGTAATTCAAATTAAGCTTTAACTTGAAAAAAGTGAAATAGGGCATAAAGGTCAAAATGAATATTTAATGATGACCATGTATATTGTACCACAATATAAAATATGTTTATTTCTTTAGTGTATTTTCTTCTTTTAAACTATTCCAGGGTAACTTTGGGTCACTGTGCACAACGCAGTGTCTGTGTGCATTAATTCAGAAAATTAATAAACATGAAATTGACCTTCGGCTCACCAGAACACAGATAACGCTGACAGGCAAACAATGTTCATAACTCACCAAGAAATGAGCAACACACATTTCACAGGTATCAGCGAGCTCGAAAAATAAGGCGGAAAAAACATTTCACACCTGTTAATACATTAGTTTCTCATTTCATACGTTATTATCCCGGAACATAATAAAAAGCCGGGCAACCTGAGGCTGAAAAAAAGAGCAAACGTCGGGCTGTCGCACCCGTCCTTGCCTCCAGGCCACCTTTCATGCTTCAAAACAGCAGTGATGAATGTGAGGTGAAAGGCATTGTGGGAGTTCGTGACAGGTGCTTAAAGTCAGTCGAGGGCTGAACGACGCCCGGGGGCTGGAAATGAACTCACGACAAACAGTTAATCATGACAATGGAGATGGATGATAACACCAACTCCTGCTGTTTATCATCAGAGTGCACATGCCGGATGCCTTATGTTCGAAAACTCCTATTACTGCTGTTAATGTTGTGGTTTGGGGTTTTGTTTTGGATTCATTTTCTCTATTGGTCTTGTGTTTGTGTCCCTTCTCCCCGGTCTTGTGTTGTCTCGTGTTCCCCTGAGAGTCTGTATCTTCTGTTTCCTGTTTTATGTTGAAGTCGGGTTTTTGTCTCGTCTCGCCTCTGGTTTCACTTCCTGTGTCTTCTCGCTCTTGTTCCAGTCGTGTCCCAGAGAGTCCCAGAGAGTTGTCCCCTGTGCTGTTCCTCTGTTTTTTGAGGTTGACTTCCCTTTGGACCAGTTTTGGACTCCCCCTTAGGATCTTTTGGATTTTGTTGATCCTGGACTTTGCCTGCTCCATTTGCGCGCCGTGTTTTTTCCCTGGTCTTTGTTTAATAAATTCTGGTTTACCCTCGCCGACCTGCCCGCTGCCCTCATCTCTGCATTTTGGGTCCTATCCTCGTATAACAGTAACAGTTAAACTTCCCTAATAAGAACCTTTTTCAATATAGGATTCAATACGTATTATTGATCAACCACCCTTCAAAAAGTGTAAATGTGTTTGTGTATGAATGCATCTGTTTCTATGATGTGTAAATAATAATGTGTAGATAACTGAAGCATAAGATTTACCAAAGGATAAAAGTAGAGAAAGGGGGTCGGACCTGATAGGTTGTTTATCAACTTCTTCCTTCTCGTTTTGAACATGGGACATTTTTTCGTTTTGTTTTAATGACTTTCAATTTTGGAAGACTGTGCTCAGAAGTACATGGCTTTATTTATCTGTTATTTTATATATATATATATATATATATATATATATATATATGCATGAATCCATGCATATATATGCATGCAACATCTTTTATTTTAATGTTGTTGTTTTTTTTTAAATGTTCAAATAAACTATTAAACTAAACTAATTGATCAGCCACCCAGAATCATGAAAAGGGGCACCTGCCAACCTGGATCCTGGATCCAGGAAGCCACACAGTTTTTCAACCTCAGCTGTGTGAGTGTGATGTTTTTATATCTCGTCGTTCTCTGCTTTTAATCATTCAAGTCAGTCTTTTTGTAAGTGCTTTTACCTAAAATTATTGTACAATAAAGGATTTAACGTGTGACAACAGCTGACCTCATTATTTGCACCAGCAAGAGTTGGAAAGGGCTTCAGATTGCATCCAGTGGCATTATTTGTGGACAGATTGCCACTACAATACTGTTAAATTAACATTTTTGAATTTTTACTTGCAGAATTTTAAATAAAAATATTTGCAGAAATAGAATGTAATTCTCTAAAATGGACACTTGTTGGTCTGAGCTCTGGGTTACCTTGACTTCGTCACAATGTGTTAACTGAAGCAGCCAAACAATTGGAGCAAAAACTAACATGTTCACAGATACTGTGTGGATTTTCCACCATGACGACATCAGACATTTGATAGATGTACAGTATGTCAGCACAGGGACTGAGAGGCAAGATCTTGAAACAGAAAGTCCAGTTTTCAACTCTCAACCCGAGCAATCTGACTTTGATTTGGCAATCAGAGTTCTGTCCAAGGAAGAAGACTAGAAAACCAGCACTGATGTATAGGAGACAAAACTAAGCTCTTACTAAATCCAGGATATTCAGCAAAAATATCAAAGTCACAGACACACTGCAACTTATATTGGGTAAAGCGGCCTCCCTGTCCATTCTGTCTGCTAGCAAACAGCAGAAAAACGTCTTAAAGCTGCTCTGTGGTGCAACGCACTACCAAAATAACTCTAAACTAAGTTAAATAACTGAAAAATTGAGTCTTTATGAAAACAAAAGCTGATACAGACTTGAGGAATCAGTAAGGCACTAAGCTGACGTTACGTATGACACAACATATGCAGCTAGCATTTTGTTACAAAGACCAAAACCATATGTCAGTCTAAAAACCATCTTAATATCTATAAGTTAAGCTAAAGCATTGTTTTACCTAGTCAAGTATAAGATGTCAGATGTAGGCCAACTTTATTTCTGTAAGTTAAACTAAATCATTTTGTTACCAGACGATAAATGATGTGGCGCGGTGGTCAACGTTAAGGTGGAGTTAGCAAGCTAATGTTAGCCAATGTTAGCTAACATTGGCTAACATCAACGTTAAGGTGGAGTTAGCAAGCTAATGTTAGCCAATGTTAGCTAACATTGGCTGGCTTGCTGGTTCTGCCGTGCTGTTATGCTGCATCGGTTACAGAGAATGACCCTAACCCTAACAGTGGGCTGGGTCTAACGCTAGCGGGCTACTGACCCACTGCCACTGGGTCTAACGCTAGCGGGCTACTGACCCACTGCCACTGGGTCTAACGCTAGCGGGCTACTGACCCACTTCCATTGTCTTCACGGTACACTTTCACCAACACTGTCCTTTGTCAGTCTGAACCCCTGCAGACCCCTGTTCTCCTCTGTATTCTTACTTCTTTTAATTAATGATAAAAATTAATCGTTTAAGCAATGTGTCCCAAGCTGCACTCACTCGTGCAGCACAGAGTGCTCGCCTGTAAGCAGCTCACCATATTGCCTTAATAGTATACAGTACAAATCTCACAGCTTATCCACCACTAATCCCACTTTTTCCCTCATGTCAGTCCTCCTCTCCTCCCTCACTGTCACGCTGAAACTGATGCAATGGAGCCAAAATGCTCCAGCTGCAAAGAAGATAATCGAAATGGAAGAAAAAAAGGCCTCAGGCTTTAAAATGCCAGGGTCAGTGAGCCTTTTCACAAGTAAGAGTGATTGTGTGTTGTAAGGGAGTGATTGGATGATTGGAGACTTTATTTCTGCTGCATACCTCCTTTCTTACATAAACTGAAGATTACACAGTTATTTATGTGTCAGGATTCATGAGCTTATAACATCTGTAAATCCCTGTTGTGTAATCACAAAATATGACGCCATCACTGAAAATATCCCATTGATGTATGGATATGTGATATGGTTGCTAAGACTGCAACCCTTTTCTTGTTATAGTTTTATGACTTGCAAACAAAATATGTCTAATTCAGGGGTGAGCAACCAATCAAAAGAGCTATTTTTGTCATTGAAAATTAAAGAAATCAGTCTGAAGATGCTAAACTAATTTAAGCTCAATTATAATGGTAACAGTCCATTAGGTCTAAACTAGCCTATCAACATTACTAATAGGTATTCATGAGCGTTTTAAATATTGATGTTTGTTGCCATTTTTATTGCCTTGTCTTTTTAACATTCAATCCCATTCTTAAAAGCACATTTATACTGCTTTCTCAAAATTGCCTTCTCTCTCTCATCCCCAGAAAGATACTTACAAATGCTGTGTGCTTGTCTTTAAATATTAATTTTTTGGGATTTGGGATCCATAGCTAATCCATGGAAACTCAAGACCGCTATCAAGGTTCGGCAAAATTAGTAGGACAGGCACCGTAGGCTGTGGTGCGCATTTGTACTTGACTGAATTGTTATGTAGACGCTGGTTGCCGACCCCTGGTCTAACTTAATGTTTGCAGGTAGTTGGCCTAGCTACAGTTCAACCAGTCTGCCATTGCCAGACCTTCCTCCACAGCGCCGCGGAGGAGGGTCTGGGTAGTCCACACAGCATTCCTATATGGGAGAAAAACATTCTCTAGTTTATTGGCTTTCCAGCGCTTAGAGCCGTACGGAGCAACGGTGCCTCTGCAAAATAGCCTCTGGAAGGAAGTGGTTTTGGTGGAACATGTGCACGAAAGGGAGGCGAGTTCTGGAATTTAAATGGCAGTCGAGTGTGTGATGAGAATTTTACCTAAAAAGAAGATAAATATAATTCAGGTCTAGCTTAGTTCAGAACATCAACCAAAAGAAAGGTGATGGACATTCGGCCGAAAATGAGGGAGCGATCTTAATATCAAGAACTCTTTGAACCTTTTAACTGTATTTGTTACTGGTATTCTGTAGAAGCACAGCCAGGGGCAAAGGCTTGCAAATGCAAATAAAGCAGGCCAGGGGCTTCAGATCAAAAACCTGGCATTTCAGTTTGACTTGCACTTCCAGAGGATGCAATTTTCAGAGTAAATGTAGAAAATATGCTCCTTATAGATGCAAACTTGCCTGGGAGTCATCATATCTTTAAGTTTTGACAGTTGTCAGAACATCCCTGGATACAATGCAAACAGGGACTGATAATGATTTGGTAGTATGTGTAAATCAACAATATTAAACTTCATTAACTTATTTTTGTGTTGGACCAGGGTTTCTGCAGGTTATGTACCAAGTCAAATTTAAGACATTTTAAGACCTTTAAAGACCACCGAATGAATTCATCATTCAACATCAACCACAACACAAATTCATTTGTTTCAAGCCAAGTACCGCTCGGCTTGCACTTCCCCCAAGCTGAAGAATAAAATCAGTTTTATATCTGTGACAAAAACCTGAAAGAGACTTACGTCAATAACACAAAAACTGACTGGCTGCAATCTGAGTTACATGTCGGTGTAATCATAATACAGCAAAATTATATTTGGACTAGCAAACAAAAGAAATACAACACCACGGAAAAAAATAAAACGAGCATAATGAGGTAGTGATGCATGGACGTAGGAACATTAGGACCTGTTCAAAATTATTTAGGACCTAGTACACAAGACTTGAATCATCATTGATAACAAGTTGACCTTTGAACTAAACACAGACGTGCTGAATAAGAAAAGTCAGCAGCGTCTCTTCTGTCTGAGAAAGCTAGTTTCAGGTGGACAGATCCCTGATGACATTGTTATACAAATCTTTTATTGAGTCTGTCTTTACCTTTTCATGTATTTGCTGGTATGCTTCTCTGAGTTTAAAACGGAAAAAGACATCAGCACTGGTAAACAAAGTTAGCAGCAAAATCATTGGGATTCAGCAGATGAATCCAAGTGATCTGTACAGTAGACACATGGTTAAAAACGCAGAATCCATCATGTCTGATAGTTCCCACCCCCTGAATGCAGGATTGAAGTTGCTGCCCTCTGGCTCCTGCTTCAGTCACCACCAGCCAAAACAAATAGGTATAAATTCTCCTTCGTCCCTTCTGCTATCTCTCTGCTCAACTCTGTAAAGAACACATAAGGCACTTGGCATTAAACTGTTAATGTTGTATTTATTTCCCCATCTGGTCTGATCCTGTACTTTTAATCGATGTTGTCGTCTTTGTTGTCATGTACTGGATGTCAACTTCTTTGCTACTGCAGCAAAATGAATAGCCCCTCTGGGACAAATAACGGTCTTGAAACGTTTCAAGGCCAAAAATTTTGATTTAGAAATTTTAGACTTTTTAAGACCTTCTGGAAACCCCGTTAAGCCACCAGAGTCTCCACCCCTACAGTTAAAAACAATAACCACCACAGCAACATAATGGAGGCAGCCCGTACCTGATGGTTTTGATCATGCTGAGGCCCATCTCCACACAGCAGTGGGCGTGGTCCTGTCTGGGCTCGGGGAGACCGGACACACAGTAGTAACAGTCTCCCAGGATCTTTATCCGTAGACAGTGGTTCTCCTGCAACAGACCAATCACGTCAGTCCGCAGGCAAACACGAGGCGCTCTGCACTTTGGCAGCAATGTGCAGAGTGTCATATATCGTGCAGGGCTGCACGATATATGAGGCAACGTTGAATATCATGATCACAAAGTTACTTGCGCTAACTAAACAGATATTAAAGTGTGTCTTTCTGCAGTTTTCTGCTTAATATAACAAAATGCTTTTAAATTTTAAACAGGCCTGGACACGCTCAACTCACACAGATGCTTAGAAAGCTTAGACGGCTGGGTGCTGGATCCTTAAAAATATATAAAGCTAGAGGACCGCACAGCAATTTGATAGTTGGCAATAAACTATCAAACTGGAGCGCTGTACCAGTAGCTTTATTTATAATTACTGCTGAATTTAGAACAGATGAAAGGAAATAATTTCCATAATTCTTGTATTGGACATTAAATTGAATATAAAGGCACCACAAAAAAAAAAAAATTTAAAGTGCAATTTTCTGATATTTTCTTTCAACTAAGACAAAAAATCTCTGTAACTTTCACAATGTGTGTATTGCGTCAGCTGATATCGCAATGCTGATTAAAAAAAATGTATATTGTGCAGCCCTATTACATACAAAACATTCATTTAATTAACGTTACAATAGAGGAACATAAAATATGATATGTGCCATGGGTGCATATATATATATATATATATATATATATATATATACATCTATATATATTTAGAGAGAGAGAGAGAGAGAGAGAGAGAGAGAGAGTATGTACATACTGTATATATGGTTATATGTGATCTAAAATAAATAAAATGCAAGTGGCTAACTAAATAAATAAACCTGCAATAACTGTGTAATTCTGACAGCTCTTCAGTCATATATCAGACACACAGCCCAGCCCTACAGAGGCACCGTTGAATCAATTATTCGCTCTGTTGTTTCTGAATAAAAAATGTATCACGCCATACTGGAGTTCCTTTATTCAGCTGTCATGAGCTTCGACAGCCCTGAGAGGCTGTCAGAGAAGATAAGCTCCGAAAAAGGACACCGTCAAGCAGGCGGAGAAGTCACGTCTGGGATTAAAAGGATTTTAAAGACTTGGTTTTCTATGACGTTAAAAACGAAGAGTGTAGAAAGAGAGTTGGGTCAATCTGACCTGGAAAGAAACGCCCTACGTGGCGAGACCGTTCGTTTCCACAACAACAACAAAAACTAGAGAAGTGCAGATTGATAAACTAGTCTCAGACCATAGCGAGTTTTAAGGTTTGAGCGGTGCTCCCGGTTTAGAAAACTCAATTTGTTTTTCTAACGTTAGCATTAGCACCGCCGCTTGTCTCTGTTCTTTCTCTAGATTGCTCGAACACTTTGTTTTATGTAGCGTTAGCATTAGCACCGCCCCTTCTCTCTGTTCTTTCTCTAGATCGCTCCACCGCTTTGTTTTATGTAGCGTTAGCATTAGCACCGCCACTTCTCTCTGTTCTTTCTCTAGATCGCTCCACCGCTTTGTTTTATGTAGTGTTAGCATTAGCACCGCCGCTTCTGTTTGTTCTTTCTCTAGATCGCTCCACCTCTTTGTTTTATGTAGCGTTACCATTAGCACCGCCGCTTCTCTCTGTTCTTTCTCTAGATCGCTCCACCTCTTTGTTTTATGTAGTGTTAGCATTAGCACCGCCGCTTCTCTCTGTTCTTGTTCTAGATTGCTTAACCACTTTGTTTTAGCTAACGTTAGCATTAGCACCACCGTTTCTCTCTGTTCTTTCTCTAGATCGTTCCACCATTTTGTTTTATGTAGTGTTAGCATCAGCACCGCCGCTTCTCTCTGTTCTTTCTCTAGATCGCTCCACCGCTTTGTTTTATGTAGCGTTAGCATTAGCACCGCCACTTCTCTCTGTTCTTTCTCTAGATCGCTCAACCACTTTGTTTTATGTAGCGTTAGCATTAGCATCGCCGCTTCTCTCTGTTCTTTCTCTAGATTGCGCGACCAATTTATTTTATCTAACGTAGCATTAGCATCGCCCCCTCTCTCTCTCTTTTGAGTGGGCAAATGTCTAAGTTCCTGGAAAATCCAAAATACACTTTTGAATAATCCTGTATTTTTAAAGGTGTTTCTGTCAAATCAGACCGCCTAATCTCTCCAAAAGGGACCTCCGACCAGAAACTGCAGGTCAGATTCCTTTTCAGAAACCTTAACTGAGACCAAAGCTAAAGCATGGGGTGAGTGTTTGATGCTGGAAACATACATTGGACTACATTGTGCATGTAAAAGAAATAACAGTGATACGTGCATCTGGGGTCCGAAGAGAAACCACTTACATGTGCGAGGCGGTCGAAGCGTGCAAAGAGTTCATTCAACATTCGCACCAGCTCCTGCGCTGACAGCGTCGTGGAGAGGTTTGTGAAGCCTTTAACATCTGCGAAAAGAATGCTGAATAAAATATGGAAATGTCACTTTAATATCCAGGTCAGTTCTTTAACACCATCAAAAAATGTATTATAGCATATGCTACTGAAACATATAACATAAGTCCTGTTTTCCCTGCATAATCTGACATGAAGATATAGAAATGAAGTGTCAATCAGCTGGTACCAGAATGTCTAACAAATTCCAGCTCCCTTAGGCCTACTTCACACCTCCAGGGGTGTAGTTGTAAACTAGGTTTAATATGAGAAGATAACAGCCAATCAGCGTGCCCAAATGATGTGTGGCCATTGTCAGCGTCATTTCCCCGCTTCCCAATTATGTCTATGGAAGCAGCCATGCAATGCATTCTGGTTGTGTCCCAGGATCTCTGGAGAAGCGGGGCGTTGAGTTTCCTGCTCCTCATTTGCATAAAAGTGAATTCAGCCAACTTTATGCAAATGAGGAGCTGGCGACAATCTTTTAAACTGACTGTTGTCCATTTGAAACAAAGACAGATTCAGCAGCAACTGTATGGCCTATTTCTTGCTTAAAATGCAATCAGAAAGTCGTTTTGCTTTAATGTTTTCATTGCGTTTCCCGAACGAGCCACAATTTTGGTCGGTTTTGACATTCTGGAGCAGCCAGCCCCACGTGACGCGTTCGTCCAATCAGCTGCGGCCATCACTGTTGTAGGAGGGCGGAGCCTGTTCTCTCTGCTTGTCAGCGTTGAGTGAAGAGAAACTAGTGGCTAGCTTAATAGCATGCAACGCTTGGAAGCAAAAACAAGTAAAAACAACACGTATTTGGACATGTACCCTAACCCTAACCCAACATATCTGGTGCCCACTTTAAAAAACCAAAACAACTGAGTTGCTGCTGATTATTTTGGCAAATGTCGACAACATGTCTAAGTCTACGTCTGGCGGCCTCACCTGACATTCTCGTAGCGGTGGATGTAGATTCGGTGGAACTGATGCTGGAGGTGTTCGTCCTCTACATTTGTCATGTCGTTGATCATTTCCAAAACTACAAAACGTGGCAGGACTGATAACACCAGTCTCTCCTGTGGGGGACATAAAGCACATGGCATAGAGTCATGTTAGTACTCTGAAGCAACGACAAAAGAAGGATAATAATCAGATCTCATGATAATCTAAAAATGGCATCATCTGTAAAACACCTGCAGTGCAGAAATATCATTGTTATGAAGTCATTTCCGTTGATCATTAGCTCTTTGTTTTACTTTTTCTTGAAAAAAGTTAAAGGAATCAGCCGTATATGAGATGTAACTTTTCCCTGTTTCCAATATTAACCCCATGAGGTGTAAAGATTAATTTAATCTATAATTAACATTTTTGAAAATTGAAAATCTTTCGTTTTTCCAACGATGTTTTTAACACTTTCAACGTTTTTTTTCAATGTTTGTCACTTTTTTGACATTTTCAACACTACGTAAAACTAACTTATTAACTTTAGTTTTACAGTTATTTTTGGAATTTATGGTCAATAATCCTCATTTATAGAAAATTATACCTAATGTTTGAGTTAGAAAAGCAGAAATTAGTAATTATTGAGACTAAAATTAAAGGAATGGATGTTGATGATAATCACAGACTGGAATATGTCAACTTTTACTTAATACTATTTCAAAAACACTTCCATTTGTTTTCTACACAGGCAGTTTGTTTTTTAACCCTTGTGTTGTCCTCCCATCAACCATGAAATTACCATTATTGCTTTTTCTGACATTTTTGTCACTTTTTCAATGTTGTGGGTGCTTTTTTAAAATGTTTTTTCCAAAGTTATTTGATATTTTTAATGTTGACATTTCAAGCGCTTTATTTCGAAGGCCCATTTCTTGTGACAAAAAAAGTGAAAATGGGTCAAATTTGACCCGAAGACAACATGAGGGTTAAATATTACTATTACATGCTATAATAAACACAATCTTTTACAAAAAATTATTGATACATTTAAGGTTTTTTGCAGCAAATTGAAACTTGATATACAGGTTTGTAGATTCTCTAAGACTTGAATGTTCTACAGTGACTTACATGGCATGAAGATTAAGAGCAGAGAGGAATTACATGGAGACACAAGTCAAAAACTAAGTATTAGTTTCTTATCAGAATCTTGTAAAAACAAATTACATAAGAGAGAAATGATTTAAAGATGCCTGTGCCAGCCTAAGCTCCTGCAGCAGGATTGTCAAAAGCCTCCATGCCTCCAAAAAAACTCAACCAACCAAATCTGCCTCATGTTTTTAATTTTTTTCCCAATGACGCAGTGCCACTTGGCAAATAAAGACACAGATTTGGAGTGGGAGCCATGCAGCGTCCCTCAGTACTTTTTGGCCTGTGGGTATCTGCACCGGCGCCAAGCAACTGCCCTCTTTACATCCTGAATATCATTCAAACCAAGACTCAAGTTTCTCTACCCAGAGGTCCTGTCCGTGATGTCAGCACACCCAATGATCCCAAACCCAGCTGGACTCACAGTAAGACACAAAATCTCAAAACGTCACTTCATCTACTCTTGAGTCTCTAGCTTCTGATAATGCGGCCACATTGTCAAAAGACATGTAAACGGTACGTGTTGCTAGGCCACGCGGTTGTGGTCTGAGCGTCTTATAAGGGGATTAAAGTCCTAGACATAGGCCTTTTAATGGAGTGAGAGGACGGCTGGAACGGCCACTCTCGTTATCGAATATCGCCGTGAATGGGATTACATCGTTAGTAGCTGAAAGCCCCCTGCCATAGAGACGCCAAGGAGACCTTGTAACAGTAAATGTTGTTGTAGGTTTTATGGATGTACGATGCTAAAACAAGGGGGCCAAAAATACTCTGGAATGCAATTAAAAGCCTTCTTTGTCCCCTTGTTTCTGTTGTGGGTTCAACCTCACCATGCACTTTTTAGTGTCAATTATTATCTTTTTAACATTATTATGGGCCTGCATGGAAAACGAATCACTGTGCAAGAGATGTCATTCAGAATCAGCTGTTGACAGGTATGAGGAAACATGCGAGGAATTTTGCTTTGGATCATCATCATCATCATCATCATGACTTCTCTATTGGCTGTAGAAACAGGAGACGTCTCTTACGTCCTAAAACCAGCTTCTGGAAAATCCACCAGCTGACTTCTCTATTGGCTGTAGAACAGGAGACATCTCTTACGTCCTAAAACCAGCCTCTGGAGACTCCACCAGCTGACTTCTCTATTGGCTGTAGAAACAGGAGACGTCTCTAGCGTCCAAAAACCAGCCTCTGGAGACTCCACCAGCTGAGTTACAGCCTCAACATCAGCTGGTTGTAGCTGACCTGAGACAGGTTGGTTTAGACCACTAAAACCTTTCCTGCAACGTTCTAAATTGGTTTTGTCTAGTTGCAAAATCTCGGTCCTGAACTGGGCTGTAGAGGGGAGGAATGAACAGCTGAGACCTTTGTACAGTTTGGAGGACCTGTTGGACCGCAGCGTTTGATTATCATAAGCTCTCTGGCTTAGGTTGCTTTTATGTTGTGCTTAAAAACACATTTGTGGGGTTGATGTGAAAAATATGATGATGTTGTTGTTCCCCCGTTTGGCTCGTAATGCTGACTGTACCGTTTCCCAGTAGAAAATGAACCTACAACCTTTGTGAATTCAGTGGAGCTGCATGACGCCTGCTGAGAGCTCTGAAGAGCCTCTTCAAACCTCGAGGACCAGTGGAGAGAGAGAGAGAGAGAGGGAGAGGGAGAGAGAGAGAGAGACAGCATCCTCCTCTGCTCCATTCTCTCTTTATTAAATCAACCACAATCTATCTTCATTCATCATTGTCATACTGAATGAAAAAACTATGCAGAGATGATGTTTCATCACTGCCTTCAAAGTCTAAGTACCTTCGATAGGTCTCCCTGAGGAGAAATTTGTTTTGGACATTGAGTAGTTTACTTACTACAAGAGTTACAGACACAACGACAAGCACAGGGTTAAAAACTGTTCAAAGGGCCTGGGCAGATTGCAGATTTACCATTTTCTATACCAAAATAAGATAAAAGCCATCCTTCAGAAAAACTAAGACAATTTCATTCATCCTTTTCATCCATCACAGTCACAGATTTACATTAAAAAATTCATAGTCCTACGTTTAATTGCTGGTCATTAATGATCTTAACTGCAAGAGGGACAAATGATATTCATACCGGTTATATTTACACAGAGGAACTTGCACCTCTTTCCTGAGATCAACAGCTCGAACTGTGAGTTATCAGACAGAGTGGTCTTAGCTGGCCTGATTGTTGCCTGATCAAAAAGCTCCTGCGGGTTGAGGGGTGCAGGTGTTCCCATAAATTTACATGCCGTTTTAACCAGATTAAAAATCTGAGATTTAGATTTTACTGACAAATTCCCAAACCAGCTGGTAATACCACACCGGAGAATTGACTCTATTGTTGCTCTCTAGAAGATTAACATGATTTTTTTACAGATCCCAAACACTCTTCAGCCTCACTTTAAAAAAAAAAAAAAACTTTGCTCATTCCAGTTTCTTAAATGTGAATAGGTTCTAGTTTCTTCTCTCTTCTGTGACAATATCTTTCAGGACGTCACTTAAGGCTTTGGGAAACGCGGATCAACATTTTTCACAATTTTCTGACATTTCAGAGACCAGATAACTGAATCCATCGAAAAAATAATCAAAAGATTAATGCAAAATAATCATTACTCGCAGCCCTAATTTAAATGTCTAATTGTATATAATGTCTGTGGTTGGTTTAACAGTAAGTGTCCAGTCTGAGTCCTAGTGCTTGCTCTTGGTGGGAACTGTTGGGTTTCTGTAAATAACATCAGAGTCCAGTCTAGACCTACTTTTTTATGAAAAGCGCAATGAGATAACTGTTGTTGGGATTCAGTGCTATATAAATCAAATTGAATTGAATTGAATTTCAGTCCGATGTCCGGGGAAACGGTTCTGATTTAGTCCTGGCAATCTGACAGCGCTAATTAAACCAGGTTGGCTTTTACTGTTCGGCCTTAAATATTTTGACCTGGTATCTGTGCTGGATAGCGGAGCCGTGTATCCCCAAATTAAGGTCCAGACAAACCTTCCAGCGGAGCGTTGCTCATGCTTCGGCTGCTGCATGCAAACAAAATGCTCCGGGCTTTGGTGCTGGAGACTCACTGCAAGAAATGGTGAGTTTACAAAAGTCCCAGTGAACGGTTGCTCAGTGTGGTTTTTGAACAATCTGTGTTTTTTTCATCTAGCTCTTTTTTACGGAAGAATAAGTAGTTCCAAGTTCACTATCTTGTTAATTCAGAAAACATATTCTGAAACTCTAAAAATCTGAAAAATGGAAATTCAGAAAAACAGACTTAACGCTCCCTTGAACCTTTAACCTCATGTTGTTACATTAAATTGGTCAGACCAAAGATTTTCAACGAGACAATCACGTCACACAACGTCGGAAGAAAAAGTTTTGGCCGTCTGAACTGGCCCGCCTCAGCTTTACTTGAACCTGCTGGCGGTGTCTTCTCAACTCAGTTGGTGGAGTCTCCAGAGGCTGGTTTGAGGACGTAAGAGACGTCTCCTGTTTCAGCAGCCAATAGAGAAGTCAGCTGGTGGAGTCTCCAGAGGCTGGTTTGAGGACATAAGAGACGTCTCCTGTTTCAGCAGCCAATAGAGAAGTCAGCTGGTGGAGTCTCCAGAGGCTGGTTTGAGGACGTAAGAGACGTCTCCTGTTTCAGCAGCCAATAGAAAAGTCAGCTGGTGGAGTCTCCAGAGGCTGGTTTGAGGACGTAAGAGACGTCTCCTGTCTCTACAGCCAATAGAGAAGTCAGCTGGTGGAGTCTCCAGAGGCTGGTTTGAGGACATAAGAGACGTCTCCTGTTTCAGCAGCCAATAGAGAAGTCAGCTGGTGGAGTCTCCAGAGACTGGTTTTAGGACGTAAGAGACGTCTCCTGTTCAACAGCCAATAGAGAAGTCAGCTGGTGGAGTCTCCAGAGGCTGGTTTTAGGACGTAAGAGACGTCTCCTGTTTCTACAGCCAATAGAGAAGTCAGCTGGTGGAGTCAGATACAAACAGCGGGTCTGAATGACAGTAACAATCAGTCAAGTGAGCTAGGGAGTGACTGAAAACTTTAATTTTCTCGAAATAACTGTGAAATACAATTGATTTAGCTTGAATTTTTTGACATGATATAGCATTTAATTAAAGATTCAAATTGCATGTGTATCATCGTCAGCAGTACCGAATGTGTTGGACATTTCTTGCAGTGTGCCGAGTGGACGGGGGCTGTGGTGTGTGTTTGCTCCACTGGACATGGTCTCTGGTTTGCGTCAGTGTCACGTTAGCTTCGTTAGTCATTAGCGCAGCTTGATTTTAGCCGAGAGCAAAAGCCCTGCAGCAGCTCACTGACAACGTCTATCTTCATATTTCATTGAGATTGTGTTAAAGTTTCACTAGCCGACACTTTGGTCCTTCATTCTGCTTTTATTATTGTCGCATATGGTGAATTTTTTCAGTTTAAAGCCAATTTAGTGTCAGCGTTGAGCTATAATCACAATATGTGCTTCTCCACTCAACCGTAACAGCTTCATTCCAAAACAATAAATATCAGTTTAGACTGAAAAGATGCATAACTGCCTCTAAGAATGCCTTCTTTATATTCACATGGTGGGCATGCAGATGATACTCTCAGAACTTCTGCTGCTGTAGGGCAAACGAGTCCCTTCAGAAACGGTGAAACAGTTTAAAGAAACATCTCTTAAAGAATGATTTCAAAGTAAGAAAACACTGATAAGAGGGACATCAGCACTAAAAGAAGAGGGGAAATGTCCCTGCAATCCCAGTGGATTTAATGTAATTGCATGTTAATCTTGATTGATTGCAGTAAAACCAGATGAAGATTCTGAACTGAATCTTAAAGGTCCCATATCATGCTCATTTCCATTATCATACATGTTTTTCGGTTTCTACTACAAGATGCCTGCATGATTTTCTCCTCACATGGTCTGTCTGAACATACCTGTATTCACCCTCTGTCTGAAATGCTCCATTTTAGTGCCTGTTTCTTTAAAAAAAACAAAAACGATTGGTCAGCATTTCTTCTTCTTTCGCATCTGCGTTCTCCAAGTCTCTGCACCAACGGGATGTGAGTTGAGTGCAGATTTGAGTCGCGCCTGTGTCACTTTGCAACAAGTAGCATACAAGATGCTAACGAGAGACTTCTGTAATGTCAAAACAGTATAAATGGACCTACTTAACCAAGTTGGTTCACTGCTAGCTTAGCTACAAGTTAGCATCAAACACAACGAAGGCTGTCAGTTTAATGGCGTTTTGAGCTAACGTTAGCATCAATCAACCACAGATAGCTACAATGTTTTTGAAATGATTGCTAGCTTAGCTACAAGTTAGCATTAAACACAACAAAGGCTGTCAGCTGAATGGCGTTTGGAGCTAACGTTAGCAACCAAACAACCTTAGATAGCTAAAACGGTTTTGAAATGATTCCCATCTTCTGTTATTGTTTGTAATGAGAAAAGTTTATTATTTTATGGATTTCACTAAATTCAGTCTGACACGTTATGCCGAAAAACGTTTAAATCTGTACTCAAATCTGCACTCAAATTACATTGGGCAGTGACACCGTCATAACAGCCGGGGAAAGACTGTAACAGGACCGTAGCAGCACCTTCTACCCGTATATAGTACAGTTGTGACATCACACCCGTACAGGAAGTCCTGACGTCTCGTTTAAAGGAACCGTTTCTGAATGCTTGGTCCATTTCTCTGTGAATTAAGCGATGAAATGCTTTCACAGTATTTACGCATATAGCACCTCAACCTGCTCTATAACGCAAAAAGACATGGAAATCCAACTTTACTGGTTTTTTACAACATTGGACCTTTAAGTTACTATTTTGACGTCAGGTTGGAGTGTTTCTTTGCAATGTTTTATCAAAAGAAAATACACTGGAACATTGAAATGTATTGTTAAAATGTTCCCCATGTTAAAACCTTTATAATTGTATAAAGTTATTTTTTTTAGCAGTTCTAGGAAATGTTTTGCTGTATTTTTTTTCTTATATATTTCTTTGCATGTCCAAATTAAAATACTTATTTTAAACTCCAGGAAAGAAAAAGGTATGTTAACTTATGACTGTTAGCAATGGCTTCACCTACTGCATCAACTTAAGGTTCTGTGTTAATACAACAACAACAAAATGAAAACAAAGTTACAAAATAACATGGTTTCAGAGAATGGACAACCTAATTTGGGATGAGAGTGCAGATGTTATTGGTTGACGTAGATGTTGAACTAGTTTTCACTTTATAATCACGTGATTTACTAAAAAACTAGGATGAGAGTGGATTCACATCGCCTGCGTTCATTTAATCCCTTTTTAGAACAGCTTTAAATTCTGTAGCCTTATTCTGCTTTCTGCTTCGCCTTCCTATCCACATCCTTCCTCCTGTCACGGTCACACTTGAAGGAAGAAGACACACACAGACTGTATTTTTTTAACATGCTGTGGACAGACACGAGGCTCAGCTGTTCTTCCAGCATGTTGACAGAAATAACAGGCCCCGATTGGTTGACATTAAGGTGGCCTACCCGGGATGGGGCCCCATCTCTCTCCATTACAACCATCCCAAAGCTCATCAAAGCCCAACCCTTCCAGGAAAAACAACGCCGTAAAAGCTTCCTGTGGCTTCCCAGAGTCCTACAGTCTCCACTCCGCTGCGTAAACATAGTGTGTGTGTGTGTGTGTGTGTGTGTGTGTGTGTGTGTGTGCGAGCGGCGGATCGATGCAGCGGCGTCCGCGTTGTTCTCCTCTCATCAGGCTCGTAAGCCGAGCTGCTTACGTTCGGCCTGTCAACTGAAATCCAGCCAATCGCTCGGCTCCCGTCATCAAAGTCTCATCACACTGATCTCACGAAGTAAAAACACATGGTTCTGTTATGGTTCTGTTGTGTATTTCTGTGTTGTTTGGGCTGCCTTGGTGGGCCAGTGGTTGATGGACGTTAAACATCTTGTAACTAGGGCAGGGTATCGTGTGGTTTTATTCCGATACCGGTGCTAAAGTGATAAAATAGTTTTAAAAATCACAAAACCACCTGTAAATTATAGAGTGTGGTCTAGACCTACTCTATCTGTAAAGGGTCCTGAGAGACCTCTTCTTATGATTTGATTCTGTGAATAAAATTTAATTTAATTTATTTTGTGTTAACTAGCGTTCTATCCAGCGATGCTTCTATTGCCTGTAACGTCGGTTTCGGAGCGTCAGAGAGCAGCGCGGGTATTTCCGTGGCACCGAAAGGAGGCGCCGAAGTCCAAGTTGCTAGTCGGTGGTCCTAGATACCGATCATTCAGGCACCAGTGCCCTATTCACGCTGGGTTTCGGTAACCAACCCTACTTGTAAAGCACTCATATTCACCTCATTTTCAGGTTCATAACTGTATTTTGAGGTATTACCAGAACAGGTTTCCATGGTTTCATTTTCAAAAACCAACATATTTTTGTTGTACTGCACATTGCTGCAGATCCTGTTTCCACCCTGTGAGTTTAGGTGTCTGTTTTAGCTGCAGAGTGAGACATCTCTCTAGTTTTATCTCCAGAGTGAGACATGTCACTTCTATACTATCTTAGCTCGGTAAGAACCCATCAGCTGATAACTCTTTCTCCAGCTTTGGTCAGTCCAAGGCAGGATCAGCTGGGAGACTTCTTCTAGACCAGGGACACTGGAGGAATACCTGCACAACAGGGACGGGAAGTAGTTCTTTTTGAGATTATGTGTTATGCCACCTCGTCTCTAGTGACGTAGAAAGCCGTGCGGATGTTGAACATCTCACCCGGAGACTGAAGACAGAGGACATTCAGACACCGGATCTCACTCAAAACACAATGAATAGTTTTTTTTCCAAGTGTGAATGCGTGTGGAAGCACCAGAGACACAAAATAACCCAAAAATCCCAGAATGGGCCCTTTAACTCTAATAGAACAGACTTCTGGCTGTAGTCTTTGCTTACATGATCCCTTGACATCGGTCCAAAAGAAAAACCAAAAAAGCTAGATCATTCATTCTTTTTGCAGCAGGAAACCAAAGCTTGGGTCTTTCAGGTCGTGAGGATGTGACAGCCGGTCTAAAATGTGTACTTGTGTGCCTGTGGTGGAGCTTGAGGAACAGTCAACGCACAACTAAGGTCAGTAGGACTCCTCCTGTGGGCAACAACAATGCATGAACCACCCAATGTGAGCAGAGTGCTTATCTTGTTGTCGTGTCGTGGGCTCACCTGTCTCTGGTTCTCTGTCTCGAGTCGCAGCCGAGCCTCGATGCAGCGCCGCGTCTCCAGGAAGGCCTGCCGCTGGGCGCGGTCCGACAGGTAGCTGATGAAGATCCCAGCGGTGTTCATACACATGAACAACACAGCCTGAGCCGCTACCTGAAAAACACACACAGTGGGACACACAGAGGGTGAGATACCACAAACAACTTGATTTCTGTTTGTTGTTGTTGTTGATGTTTCAGTTCACAAGTGACGCCGTGGTTGTAAACAAACATCTCGTAACCCACAAGCAGCTCCTTTTCTGAACAGGGTTCCAGTGACTTCACAAACGAAAAGGCAGCAGTGGAAGATCCTTTACTTCAGCAATCACACAAATACCACACTGTACAGTAAAGGTATTTCATTGAAAATGTTACTTAAAGGTCCCATGGAGTGAAGATTTCACTTTGATTTTTTTTTAACATTAATATGCGTCCCCCCAGCCTGCCTATTCTAAGTGGCTAGAAAGAGATAGATGTAAACCGAGTCCTGGTCCTGGGTATCCTGCTCTGCCTTTGAGAAAATGAAAGCTCAGATGGACCAATCTGGAATCTTCCCCTTATGAGGTCATAAGGAGCAAGGTTACCTCCCCTTTCAGATACAGTATTAGGGGACCACTAGTAACTAAAGTACAACTAGTAATTAAATGAACTAGTAACTAAAGCTGTCAGATGAATTCAGCGGAGTAACTTAAGTAACTAGTAACTAAAGTAACTAGTAACTAAAGTAACTAGTAACTGAAGCTGTCAGACGAATGTAGCGAAGTAAAAAGTAGAATACTTCTTTCTGAAATGTAGAAGTAGGAGTAGAAGTAGAAAGCGGCATGAAAAGAAAAGAACAATTACAAGTAAAGTAAAGTACAAGTACCTCAAATTCTGACAACAACACACATCAGTGACTGAGACAAACATGGCTGCCGTCCTTCATTCTTTTGAAGGACAACTGCAAGAGGCACCAGCAGAAAGCCCAGCTGATGTAACTCTGCTACACTAGCGTCCTGCTTACCTGCACGGGGGGGGGGATTTCATCACCACCTCCACCCGGCTGGCTTCCTCCCGCCTGGAGGAGCACCACATGACGCAAGTGTTAAAACATGTTGGCTGACAGATGAAAACCCTTCACTGCCTCCACCCAATGCTTAACACACACACACACACACACACACACACACACCCACACAGTCTGCCCTTTAAACTAGCTGAAGATGTTTGGTTGAACAATTTTTTATGAACAAGAGGGGGATCTAAGCGGGGTAGCTTCTGGGTCTCGAGCCCCGAATGTGTTCTCAGGAGTCCCGAATCTTTGAAGGGTTTTTAAAAACATTTCCCCTCGGTCTCTCTGACTAGACCGGCAAATCAATGCCTACCTATGTTAGGGAACCTAAAAAATAGAGACATCAGAGAGTTTTTGCCTCTCTTTAGGTGTCAGGAGTGAAAATGAGTCACGCTCAACATCTGTTGTGTTCTGGTTTCAGAATAAGGAAGAGATTGGGAGAACATTTAGATAGAAAACAGGATGTAAAGAAGAGACAAAATCGTTGACAAAGGAAAGAAATTCTGGAAAAAATTTGAAGCGTTGAAAAATTCAATTTCAATTCAATTTCAATTCAATTTCAATTCAATTTCAATTCAATTTCAATTCAATTTCAATTCAATTTCAATTCAATTTCAATTCAATTTTATTTATGGTATCAATTCAAAAAGTGACAAAAAGCACCAGAAATGTTGGTAAAAACAGCTGACAAAAGCATAGAAGTGCCAAAAAGTGCCCAAAAAACGTTGTAAATCGTAAAAAGCATCAAAAATGTCCAGAGAACAGTTGAAAGGCAAAAAAAAAAGCATGAGAAACATCTCCTTCCCCAAATGATGAACTGATTTTTAGACATCTTGTTATCAAAGACCTGGAAGAATAATGCTATTAGCTGCCAAGAACCCCCCCCCTTTAGATTTGAGCAGTGTGTAGCTGTGTGTACAACGTCTGGCTCCGCCCCTGATAGGAACTGGTTTTCTCTGTTCTACAGTATCAACTCTCTAAAGGGTGGGGTGTGAGTCGAGGGAGTAATCACAGCCTCAGACGAGTCTGGACAGGCCCTGTGCATCTGAGACTGTCTCCGATGTCTCTAATGTCTCTCTGTCTCTAATGTCTCTGTCTGTCTCTAGGACACGGAGGACAGTTTTTATTGCCCCACAGCGAGCAGACTGTACTGTTTCTGTAAGCAGCTGATAAAGTTGTCGATTAATAAAAGGTGATAAGGTGCTCAGGCGAGGAGATTTGTGGCGTTTAAAGCGTGTCCTCTGGATTATCAGCCGGTTAACACCAGAACACCAAACTACTACAACATCAGGGCTGGGACCGTGTGCTTTGGTTCTCGATTCATTTTGTTCACAATACAAGGGCGCCGATTGGATTTGTGTTGCATTATATTTTCATTTACTAAGATTCGATAGTATTGAGTACTGGGATTTTCTTTCCCGTCTTTAACAAAAACAAAAGTTGAATAATCCGCCTGTCCCCGTGGGACCCCTTTGAAAAATGTCTATATCTGAAATATGGGTTTCTTTTTAACCAAATTACCACAAAATCACTTTCATTCCTGATGAAACTCATCTGTACGTTCCTCTATTAGTCAAAATAATTCATAATTAGACTCAAATAATAGGTATAATTCTATATAAATGAGGGTTATTGACCATGAATTCCCAAAAGTATACGGTGTAAAAGACAGTGTCATCTCTTTCATTTCTCCATGTAGGAGATGACGTAGGCTGATCCATCAGACTATTAACCGAATCCAGTCGGCATGACCGGGGCATCTTTTTTACATATGAAGGCTCTGAGTGTTGTTCTTTGCTCGGTTTTTAACCAAAAAGGAAATGTTTGGGCGCCCAGATAGCTCAGTTGGTGGAGCGGGCGACCAATGCTGTCCCGTCAAAAATGAAAGCCCAAATAATACACCAGACCAGACCCCTAAATGCATTGAAGCAACTGCCATGTGATTGGTTGATTAGATAATTGCATTAATGACAAACTGAACCGGTGTTCCTAATGATCCTTTAGGTGAGTGTATATTTGTAATTAAAAAGGTATTTCTACAATCTAAACACAGAAATGTGTCTTTAAAACGCTTCTTTTATAGCTCACTCTTGAGTTAAAGAAACCTGAGACAAGGATGTGATGATGTGATTGTGATTAAATCAACTTGTAGCCCCGTTTCTTTGCTTCCTGTCTAGGATTTCCAGTTTTTTTTAGGAAGACAAGCGGCTCTTGCTCTTCCACTCGAGGCTGAAACGTGTCGCCGCTGATAAAAACCTCCGAACAGACAGCTCTGTCGCTGAGAGAAGAGCCGCCGAGTGCTCTGCTGCTGTTGTCCTCTGCAGTGAAATCGCTGCACTCAGAGCACATTTCAAGAGGAAAGAACAGAGCGTGAACGCTTGATGCTTTGAGGAGAGCAAGTTGACATTTTAAAAGGGGGCTTTCCCCGACTGCAGTCTGGATCTGAGTGACTCACCATTCCTCTGGGTCCATGGCCGTTTTGGGTTCAGTATTTGTTTCACAAAACACCAAAAACAAATTGTAATGAAGAAGTATGAAAATGCATGTGAGAGTGTTCTATAAACCTGTTACAGCTTATATATATATATATATATATATATATATATATATATATATACTTAAAGTTGTCAAAACTGCCAATTCTGAGTGGGTGAAAATTGTGTAGTAACAGTTTGAAAATTGCCTCTTATTAAACCTCAATTGATGTGCAGACCAGATAAAGAATTTCCCAGATTTGTCCCGCGGGCCTTGAGTTTGACAAGTGTATTATAGACTATTTTATATATATATAATGATACTGACAACATCAGGCTGCTGCTGAATGCTCCAAGAAGCTCCAGTACAGCCATGTGATTGTCAGCGTTGGGGTACCTGCCTGCTCTGCTGTTTTACGTAACCTGATGTATAAGACGTATTTGGAGGGTATCTGAGTCAGAAAATGACATAATCCCTGTTTTGGCTGACCCTGTACGCAGTTCTGTCAGATTCTCCTCCAGACTGTCGAACCATTGGCGAACATGTCTGTATAATAGACTCTGAACATTGTTGAAGGCTTTGTTTTTTTTGTATTTTTGTGTTTGTGTATGTTCTTATTGTGATATGGATCCCCCTGGGTCTGAAATAAAGTTGATATATATATATATATATATATATATATATATATATATATATATATATATATATATATATATATATATATATATATATATATATATAGCCTGGCGCCTCTAGCCTGCAGCAGGGATGAGCTAATGGCTGCAGAGGTCGGGTACGGAGACATTTTTCTATCTCCTCTTTTCTTTTTCTATCTCTAACTTGTTGTTTTCACAACCAACGGACGCTGACTTTAACCAGACACACGGCGTAAAGCGCTCGGCCGCCTCTGCTTAAAGAAAGTGATGAAGAAAGCTCTGCATCTAATAAAGAAATGGAGTCTTTCACACTAAAAACTAAATGTATGTAGGATTATTTTACACACACACACACACACACACACACACACACACAAACACACACACAGATCTAGCTCTCCTCCCTTGGGCCTCTTCATTGCATCTAACTGCGCTGACGAGCCTCCTGGTGCATTACCGGGTGTTACTGTGTGCCTTTGTGACTCTCTCCCAGGACGCCATCAGCATGGATTTAATTTTAGTCGCCCCCTGAAGGCCTCTGCTCCTCCCACGGAGAGGAAAAGTAAAATCCCATGAGCCCCGGCAGCTGTGGTAGATGTGGTGGATGTGGTGGATG
>NC_048418.1:1359956-1363189 GCF_013103735.1 Etheostoma cragini | reverse complement strand
CCATAAAGGGCATCAGCACGGAGAACACCGGTGCACTCATTAAAGGAATATGCCAGTGATGTGGATGTTTTTAACAAGGCCTCATTAGGAGGCAGCGGGCCAGGAAGAGGCGCATCTTACAAACAGCTACATGGAAAATAATGAGGCGAGGTTAATAATAGTAATCATTATCATAATGCTTTCAATTTGATTCAAGGGTGAGTAATGGCATACAGCCAGACATGGATAACAAACACACGCGTGTAGCCATTTCCAAGACTGTCCTCAACATAATGGAACATCTATGGATGGACGTTAAAGGAGCAGTACGTGACAGACAGAAATCTCAAAGAACTGGAAGACTTCTGGAAGAAAGAATGGGCGAAGATACCTCAAACAAGCATTAAAGACTCTTGGTCGGCTACAAGAAGCGTTGCCAAGCTGGGATACTCAACAAAAGGGGGGGGGGGGGGGGGGGGGGGGGGGGGGGGGGGGGGGGGGGGCAGTACAAGGTATTAACTCTGCAGGGTGCCCAAAACTTTTGCAGACGTCATTTTTTTGTTTTCTTTTTTGAAAGTGTTTTCTTGATTTTGAAAGTGTTAATCATGAAATAAAATCTAACGTTTTGTGACATATTATACGAATGTCTCATCTCTCATTTGATGCCTTTTGGAGATTTTTCCATCTTTTCTCGGCTTCTTTATGCACATTAAAACACATTTTTACTTCGGGGGACCCAAACTTTCGAACACCCCACTGTAGATACCTTCAGGTAAAGTGTTACCAAATTTAATAAATTTGGTAACACAACATTTTTAACACAACATTTGCGTCGACAAATCAGGGATTGTAAAATCTACCCGGGTCCCCATTTGCTAGTTCCGTTGGGTTCTCCCGCCCTCAAACCCCAAATCAACCTCAAATTCACATCAGTTATTTACCAAAAAGAGGAACATGAGATTAGAAGAAAAGGAGCTTAAGAAGAGTGTGGGAACTTCCGTGCAGGATAATTAGTGGGCGTCACGCTTTAACACGACAAGGTGATTAGAAACGATGAGAAACCAGAACAGAGACTCACCAGGCATCAATACCTCAGAGGTATCAGTTACCTCGTCGCACAATGACAGGCCTCAGATTACTGTAGACTCACAGAGGGGAGTCTTCTACACCAAACTACACGGGCCGCCCTGAAAGCTGTCTGGCCGCAGCAGTTTAACCTGCTCTTAGTGTCTGATGACAGCTGCGTGATAACATGTTGGGGGGGGGCAGCTGGCTGGCTCTCAGCGGCAGAGCTAAACCTCTCCAGCGCTGGTCTCTGCAAAAAAAAACAAAAAAAACACTCCTCTGCCAGACCAAGGGATTTATTCTGAGGCTCCAAAGGACACAAGCCAATGATTAACTTCACGCTAGGGCTGCACAACATGAAGAAAACATGCAATAACGTCGTTGAATATCGCCATAATGATATCAATTGGGATACATGAACGGATACTAAAGTGTGCTCAGTTCTGCATTCATGCTGCTCTCAGTCTCCTGCAAAACTAAAACTAATTGGTAGACCGGGCAGACCCAGCTCGGTCTGATTTGGCCCTGCAGCTCAGCCTGGAATCCTGGGCCTTCTCTACCCAAAATCAGACCAATCACAAACCGGATTATCCACCTGACGCGCTATAGGCGAGGACGGGTGGTGTCCGACTGGTTGTGGTGGGCTGGTCTAGTTCTCAAAAGTCTTGACTGGGCTGATTGTTTTACCCCAGTCCAGCCCTGGCGATAAAAAAATATATTATAAACTATGTAGTATATATATATATATATATAGTGCATCCTTTCATTTTAGGTGCACTGTTATCTGCCAATGACTAGATAAAGACACGCTACAGTCAACGCAGGCTGTCAAAAGATATTAGATTATAAATGTAACATGGCACGGGCGCCCACTGTATTTAATTAATAACCGAGTGCAACATCGCTCTGTGGACAGATGTTGTTGAGAAACCACCTGAAGCTCGGTGTTTTCCCTCGGTGGACGAGCTGTCAGAGCGTATATCGACCGTGCTCGGTGTCTCTTTTTAAACTGTCTGAAATCTGATCCAACCATCGTAACCTGGACAGAAATAGACTCCGTCACACAAAGAGCGAGTCAGAGCACACCTCTAACACCACCTGCCAGCGCAAGCTTCACACAGCATTGGCTTTCAGCAATTAGCAATGTAAAAGTAATGCGAATGAATAGTTTATAAAGCAAGAACCAGTCAAATAAATCAATACTCTTAAATAAATACTCTAGGTCATATCCTTTTGTACTCTTGGTCGAAAATGCTTTTTTTTCGGGTCATATCCTTTTGGAAATGTCCGAACCTTTGCATCTTTAATTACATAAAATTAATCCTTATCAATGTGTTTAAATCTATCTTTGTTGTATTAACCAGTACTATCAGGGCAACCGGCCCGATTGGTTCATTTACATTTTAGCATACTTAAACAGTTGCACTTTTTGTTTTGTTTTCCCATCTTGTATATATTTAAATATTTTTTCTTATATTCTTATATTTTATTCTCATATTTTCTTATTATTATTATTTCATGTATATTGTATGTATGTATATTTTGTGTGCTGCTGTAACACTGTAATTTCCCATTTTTTGAGATCAATAAATATCTATCCATCTATCTATCTATCTATCTATCCATCTATCCATCTATCCATCTATCCATCTGTCCATCTATCCATCTGTCCATCTATCTATCTATCCATCCATCCATCCATCCATCCATCCATCCATCCATCCATCCATCCATCCATCCATCCATCCATCCATCCATCCATCCATCTATGACTCAGGAACCGAGAGAATCATAGCCGAGCAAAAACGGACAGTCCTGGACACAATGGACGCAGGTTCAATACCGTCCTGCAACCCTTTGCTGCATGTCATGTCTCTCCCCCCCATTCATGTAAATGTGCTGTATTTATATAGCGCTGTTCTAGTGTTAACGACCACTCAAAGCTCTTTTACATCATACAGGAAACATCCAGCATTCACACACATTCATACACTGTGGCCGAGGCTGACGTACAAGGTGCTAGATACACACTCACACACATCTACACACCTGCTCATTAGATACACATTCACACACATCTACACACCTGCTCACCAGATACACACTCACATATCTACACACCTGCTCACCAGATACACACTCACATATCTACACACCTGCTCATTAGATACACACTCACACACATCTAC
>NC_048418.1:1356715-1359856 GCF_013103735.1 Etheostoma cragini | reverse complement strand
CTAAGCACCAAAAGCAACCAGAAAATCCTAACTTTAGTTCAGTTGAAATGATGTTAGGCTGTGATGTTTTGCAGTGTCGGCAGCCGTGTTTGTTCCCTGACACCGTCTGGGCGAGTGATCCCTGAGGGAAGGTGTAGCAGCTCCAGCACCACAACCCGGGGGGACAGGAGACATAGACTGTGATACTGTAGCCGCTAAAGACCCGTCCTCCCAGGAGACACTGAGCACACACGCCAAACAACAAGCCGCTACAAGCCTAAAGCAATAAATTAAAAACAACAGCGAGGAGCACAGTGCAATGCAAATAACAATATGACCAAGATTATATAAACTTCCGGGCAGTTCAGTGCATGTGCTTGGTGTTTTATTACTTTTTTGTGGCATGCATAGAGGCAGTGATGTTTCCTGGACTCTCACACCACCTCAAAACACACTGACAAGTCTGATTTCCATTTACATGATTGGCCACCGCAGTGTGACGTTGGGTTGTGTTTCTCCAAAAAGCTGAGTATCAAATGGAGAAAAACAAAACAAGAAAAGAATGTAGAGAAATTTAAAATCCAATACCTTCCCAACGAACAAATACCCAGCCCTATTAAGCAGCTGTTCAGCTTCAGCTTCCTTTAAAAATGACTTTGGTGGGACCTTCACGTCCAACCCCCCACAAACAAAGTAATCCCAACAACATGAAAACCAAACAGCATTTGTGACCCATGGTACTGGAGAAAGAGTCTCAGAAAAACCTGGAGTCTGGAAGAGTAGGGGGTCTAGAATAAACACAGTTCTGTTCAAGTACTACGTACGAGTATTAAAATCCCAGCTTTCATTAAAGTGCAGTCTTTAAATGTCCTTTCCAATCAACAGAAACCAGTTCTCAGTCTCCCTGCCTGGTCGTTACACATTCTACCGACTATCACTCTGTAAAAGCTGATGGTATTCCCCCTGCTAGAGTCGTATCAAACATGACAGTCGTTGTGTAATAACAGGGAGTCACTCTGCACACGGCTCTGAGGTTAACTCAAGGCGAGCTTCCAGAATTCATTGGCATGTGTCAAACTGCTCAGTTTAGATTCAGTGTGCATTGGGCATCTGGTAAGGATGCCCCCTGGGGGCCTCCCTAGGGAGGTGTTCCAGGCACATCCAGATGGGAGGAGGCCTCGAGGAAGACCCAGGACTAGGTGGAGAGATTATATCTCCAACCTGGCCTGGGAACGCCTCGGGATCCCCCAGTCGGAGCTGGTTAATGTGGCTCGGGAAAGGGAAGTTTGGGGTCCCCTGCTGGAGCTGCTGCCCCCGAGACCCGACACCGGATAAGTGTACAAAGATGGATGGATGGCCAAACCAATGTTGAAATCTTAAACTAACCGCAAAAAGTGTTGATGTCACTGCAAAGACTTTTTATGTCCTGACTTTTTAGTCCTAAAAATACCAGAGTTTTCCTGGATAAAGCAAAATATTTCAGGAAATAAATGTCAGTTTTCAGTTGTGTCTTTAGTTGGGTTTTGAAGAGGATTTGAACTTTTTTGTGGAGTTGATCCGACTTGGGTTTGACATTATTCTCACTTAAAACTGCAGGGGTAGTCCAAGATTCAAGTTCAGACCAAAGAACAAATGTGTGTCTTAGATTGCACACTTCCTTATACCATAATAACAAAATAGGTCCCAAAATGACATGTATGGCCGTTGAAGAGCACCAGCAATAGGCGTGCATGGTGAATTGAAACAGAAGTATTTGGTTAGGGAAAAGATCATGGTTTGGGTTAAAATAAGTAAGTAGCCTAGTTAAATACACGTCACCATCGACTCCTAACCCTAACCAGAGAACGTAATGATTATGGTTGAAAACACGTCGCTAACTTATCGAAATGGTCGCAGTTGGGTTTCGTTTAGGCACCAAAACTACTATAAAATAATAGATTGTAGTTTAGGTTAAAATCTAAAGTTACACATATGAAGAATGTAACGTTTGTGAAGTAATAAAACTTGTTTACTTTTATTTTTAAAAAGGGGACACGAACCTCAATCCCCTGGGTGAAAGTCCTGTTTTATATGTCCCATATGTTTCTCCAATATAGGTCCTAATTGCACGGACAACCTATGTGGCCGTTTTTTGGGAAGGACAGTCTGCTTCGATTGATAGTCAATACAAGCTGCCGCCGCACTAGACCAGAAACGGTTCATACAACATTCTACTAGAACATGTTACAGGTCTGTGGTTGAAAATTTTCACCACGAAAGGCTAAATACAGACGCCATCCAGAGTACATTTCAAACAGATAACCGTAATCCAAAAGTAAAGTCATGAAACAGTAACCCCAGAGGAGAGCAGTAAGCGCTGCTGGCTGGCTCCCGCTGCGATGTGAGGCATTCAGCTGCGAGGTAATCCTGTCGGAAATCATCCTCAATGTGAAGAATAATCTGAAAATCACCCTCACATTAAGTCTAAAACCTCACTCAATATGTTTTCAGATAAACAGGACAGATGATGCATATCAAACTCTCTGTGGCGTGATTACACAGCAAACTATAAGTGATGTTGGTAAATGTAAAAAAAAAAAAAAAAAAAAAAAAGGTCACAGAAGGTCATGTTGTTTTTTGAAAATGATTCTCAGTGGACACAAGAAGAGACCTGACCCTAAAAAATGTCTGTAGAGGAGCGCTTTCAGGACTAAAATTATTTGTTTGAGATGCTCTTTGGATGGGATAATCATATATAGCAAAACCCAGGAAAAACCCAAGGCACTCTCCCTCCAAAAAAATCTAAAAGCCTTTTTTGTTATGGCTTAGTCATCTTAAACCTTTAAAAACAACAAGAGTCCTGTTCTGCAAAACAAAAAAAAGTTCATTGGGGTGGAGGCAGAAATGTCCAAGACAGTTATCTCAAAATCTGGACAAGAAAGTGATTAAAAAGATACCACTATGACCAAGTAGAACAAAATACATCCTTGTTTTGAGCCTTTATATGATGCAGATAGACGGTTGGTTGGTTGGGTGGTTGGTTATGGCAATATTGTAGTGTTGACAACTGATGCTTTGACAAAAGATCTTCATACTTAGTTTTAACATAAATAATCACCAGGAATGTGGATGTAATGTCTAAGTGGGGAAAAGGCAAATAGAACGGCTAGACGACGTTGTAGA
>NC_048418.1:1354122-1356615 GCF_013103735.1 Etheostoma cragini | reverse complement strand
AATGTACCTTTTCTGTTAAATACTGATGAATTTGTATTGCTTTTGTAGTTGATTACCAAATGTAATGAAGCATGTAGGTTAAGGAAATCTTCCTTGCATGGTATTTAAAAACAACAACAACAGAAACCCTGAGATTTCCCAGATCTCAAGAGAAGAGAGGAGCTCACATAAGTGGGCTTGTGCGGACATGGTCGAGGGAGGGGAGGATTCCATTAGTGATATCAATAAATCAGCCTCAGAAAAACAACACAGGCACCGAAGACGCACCGTATTGTAGACTACAGAAATCAGTTCGATGTGTGTGTGTGCACTCAGTGCATCTGTGCATTCAGGCAGCAATCCATCAAACATTATTGCACACACACACACACACACACACACACACATGCTGAGTTGAGCTAATGGAGATCAGCACGATGCTTTTAATCGCTCTGAGGAAGAAACAAGAGGTCATAAAGTGACATTAGGGAGAGCAGCATGCTGTGCACCTGCAGGCGGAGCTGTGGGGAAATGTCAGCATCACATGTCCCGGAGACACAGTGGACTGTGGACATATTCTGTTGGACTCAGAAGAGGTTTTGTAAGAGGTCGCTGTAATAAAACCACTGCTCAGGTGGCCAGACACCCCTCCTTTTCAGGCAAGACCCTCTGTGTTAAGACAGGCATAGGTAACGTTAAAACATATTAAGGACTGGTACTGATACCAAAACTGGGACTTGATACTGGTTCCTGAACAACATCCAGTTTTACAAACGCGTGTCTCTCAACTCCCAGACATTGTATCTTGGTAGAAGCATGCTTATTGGGTCATGTGACACTTATTTTACTCATTAGTAGAGCCCGACCAATAAAGGATTTTTAGGGCCGATACAGATACAAATATTTGGTTATTTAAAAATCCGGTATTCCGATATAGTGTTGCCTACAGGGACGATGTAGAGCGTCCTCTGGTGGACAGACTATGCAACGCCATCACTAACAGGGACGTTGTAGAGCGTCCTCTGGTGGACAGACTATGTAACACCATCACTAACAGGGACGTTGTAGAGCGTCCTCTGGTGGACAGACTATGCAACTCCATCACTAACAGGGACGCTGTAGAGCGTCCTCTGGTGGACAAACTATGTAACACCATCACTAACAGGGACGTTGTCGAGCGTCCTCTGGTGGACAGACTATGCAACGCCATCACTAACAGGGACGTTGTAGAGCGTCCTCTGGTGGACAGACTATGCAGCACCAACACTCATGGTTGACAGTCCGTTTTTATTTTATTTTTTAAATATTCCCTCATCAGAATCATTTATTTGTCATAATAAATGATTCTGATACAGTATATATTTTATCGGCCATTGTATATGCCAATTCTAATAGTTTGGGAAATACCTAATATCGCCCGATAATATCGGCCTGCCGATATATCGGTCGGGCTCTACTCCTTAGGTATTGAAATTGCGGGAATTGGCATTTAAAGTTGCTAAGGAGGCATTTGAATTCGGTACCCAACCCTCCTCTAAGAAATATTCAGTTTTCTCCAGAAACATGGACATTTGGAAATGAAGACTTCCCGTATCATTACTAGTACTATGTCACACATACTTGGGATTGTAATTTGGGGGATTTTTGCATTTGAAAGAGCAGGACACTTGAGTAAATGGACTAACTGTCCATCGCGGTTTGTCTCGGAAGATGTTTTGACGCACTGCTCTCCTTAAATTACCTTTCCTGCTGATCTTTAAGCCTCAGGAACCCTCTTTCTCTCTCTCATCAAAATCTGAAATTCAAACAGAGTGACAAAAAAAATAAAATAAAAAAACCCATCCAGCCACACGGCAGACATGCAAAGCTGATCCAGTGCTCCGTCACTGGGTTGTTTCTGATCACACATCGGGAACATATTGCTGCAACACACACATCCTCCCACAGACGTTCACTTGTCATCTCCACCGTTGGTCCAATTTACACGTCGAGGCGGAGAAAACAGCCGAGCTGCGAAGCTGGAGGTGCCAGGAACACTTGTTTACAGGCTGTCATGGAAACGTGTTGACTGTCACATTTAACTTGTTAAACCAATAATGTCTTGATACTGTTTAATCTACACACCGTCTATCTATTTAACATAGAGCTGGGCCATATATTAATATGACATTGATAGAGATATGAGAGTAGATATCATCTTAGAATATCGGGATACAGTAAATTCATGTAATTTTTGACAGGACAGCTTAGACATGGGGGTGGCTGCCAGTTGGAAGGTTGGTGGTTCAATTCCTGGCCCTGCGGTCCGATGTCCAAGTGTCCTTGGGCAAGACACTAAACTCCGAGTTGCCCCCGATGCTGCCCCATTGGAGTGTAAATGTGTGTGAGTGTGTATCTGATGAGCAGGTGTGTACATGTGTGTGAGTGTTTATCTGGTGAGCAGGTGTGTAGATATGTGAGTGTGTATCTGGTGAGCAGGTGTGTAGATGTGTGTGAGTGTGTATCTAATGAGCA
>NC_048418.1:1344154-1354022 GCF_013103735.1 Etheostoma cragini | reverse complement strand
CCTCTGGTGGACAGACTATGTAACACCATCACTAACAGGGACGTTGTAGAGCGTCCTCTGGTGGACAGACTATGCTATACTATCATTTATTTGTCCTTATAAATGCTGATACCAATAAATTAGGAAAGGCCCAATATCGGTTGATAATATCGGCCCGCCGATATATCGGTCGGGCTCTAATCACTATAATATTGATATACTGCCGCGCCCTACACGCAAGGTAAGATTTTTAGTCCTTTGAGCAGACGGCATCACAAACGCTACTACCTTCTTCAGTAAGTTTTACACATATAGCCTACTGTATAAAATAGGTGTCAAAGCTCTCCCTTCTCTTCATTGAAGCCTCTATGTGTACAGGCTGGTGGTGGGGATGAGCAATGTGCCATAGGTGTTGTCATGGTTCATGTGTATAATTACGCTCCACTTTTCTCTACTCGTGATATCAATTCTAAGCTCAAAAATCGTGATTCATATTTCCCCCGGGCTTAACCCCACACTGGGGTTGTGAATCTCTTGACTCCATCCACACAGAAGGATCGATGCTCTGAAACATTGATGGTGAACATGTGTCCCTGCCGTCGTGCGTCATCAGTCGGCCGTTTCTTCTCGTTATTCTGTTTGTTGTGATTAATCTCAGGAGAGCTTGTAGGAACGGTCTCAGGGTCGCACTGTGAGCTGTCGTTTCACCTCCTGACACTGAGGGGGTGGGGGGGGGGGAATAACACCACAGCGCGATCGTTGTTCTGTTTTCGCCCTGCATCTTTATCACTGAGACAATCGGACCCAGTTCAACTTAAGATCCTGTTAATAAGATTCACAGCTCTCCATGGAGTCTCTCCTCTCCTGTTTGATCTTTAAAAATCTATTTCATGCACAAAAACTCTTCAGACATGCTGACAAAAAACACCCAAAAGGTTTCAGGATCAGAACAAATCAAGGCTGGGATTTTACTAGTTTATATTATGCGCATCAGGTCGTCCGAGCCACCCTGACCATGGGAGACAAACGGCGTTCTCCTGGGTGCATAGCCTGTGTTTCTTTGACCCAAACATACTTTATAAGGTGCGACCGCGCTTCCACAGGGAATTTGTCTGTCCACCACAACAACGGATGACTTTCGTAATTAATAATTCTATAATTTATAATCTTCACTGATCCCCTGTTGGGAAATTACAATTTTACATTGTTATTACACACAGGCCTGAAATACACCCACATGCTCAGGTTCTATACTTAGATAGATAGATAGATAGATAGATAGATAGATAGATAGATAGATAGATAGATAGATAGATAGATAGATAGATAGATGTTTATTGATCCCAAAAAAATGGGATATTCCTGTGTTACAGCAGCAAAATCAGTCACAAAGCACAAAATATAAATATAAATAAAATACTAGGAAAAATATACATACATATAATGTACATGAAATAATAATACGAATAAAGTAAAAAGACAAATATATTTGAATATGTACAGGATGGGGAAACCAAAATGTGCGACAGCTTAAATAATATGCTAAAATATAAAAATGTATGCTAGATGTAAATAAACCAAATGTGCAGGTTGCATTAGTGCAGTAGTGTGGTGTCCAAAGTCTCATCAGTCACATGTACTAATGGAGAAATGTTGGAGTTGGGGGGGCTGAACAGGCACCCTGAGCGGTTGAAGGGGGTTTGGTGCATTGCTCAAGAGCACTTTAGCAGAGCACAGGAGATGTCCAGTCTACACTCTCTATACTTTGGTCTGTATGGGAACTGCCACCCCCAAAAATTAGGGCTATGAATCTTCACTGGTCTCTCGATTCAATTCAATTACGATATCATCGATATCGATATCACAATGCAGCCCGACTCGTCAGCTCGTCAATATTATATACATTGCTAAACATGGTTTTGTATAAGTATACGAACTCTGCTTTTTAAGCTCTTGAAAAACACACTCCCTGATTGGGGCGGAGTCTGAACACAGCAAACAACAGACAAAAGGCAAAAAACTTAAAAAACAGCGACCAGTCTCCGGGCTTTTCCACGGTGTGTTCAGGGACCAAGCAGCTAGCGGATCAAGGAGAGACGCCTACGATTTGAGACCAAAATTAAATTACGCTGAAACCACGCGAGAACTCATAGTGCACCTTTAAGGAAATTGTTGAATTGTTGCCCAAGAGTTGACATCCCAGCGCTTAACCTTCTCACGTACACCAGCAGCAGAACAATCACCACGATGAAGTTCTGGCAGCAGTTTGGTCAAAAAAACTTGCAGGTGACTTTGGAGGTTGATCCGCAGCTGATTACACCGAATCCAAACTGACGCATTTCAGTCTACACTTCGGGAAATGTGGAAATCAAGGCTTGGCGTTTGGATAAAAACCACAAAGGGATGGACTCGAGTGACCAAAAGAAGGAGGTGGAAAATAGCTTCCATGTTCCCTGAAGGCTACTTCAGGACTGAGTGTGCTGTTAAATGGCACAGTATGCCATTTATCAGGTCAGGACTCTCCTCTGGCACTAAAACGCCCCCGAAAGGTTTAAGAGCCCTAAGCAGAGAGCAAAGACAGGAGGCTTTGAGCCCCTACAAGGCACCTTTTTATGGTTTTAGAGCCCGGACTCTGTGTCTGTAATTCTCCCAGACAGACGGTTTCATCTGGTCTCCCCAAAGGCGAGGCCAGACGAATAAACAAGGTGACAAACGCCGGCCAAGACCAAAGGACCCCTCAGTGAAGTCTGTGATGGCGATAAACCGGATCCTAAATCATGCTCTTAATTCTCTCTGCCTTGAAACAGACTTACGGCTTAATCCATTTTATTAGTTCCCCTTTTATATCTTACACACTAACATAAAGCTGAAAGACCGTGTGGATTTTGGAAGTGGGGGGGGGGGGGTCTTGTCAGGTAGGGAATCAACTAATCTGGATCACTGGAAGTAGATTTCCAAGTGAGGGATGAAGCCTGCCGGACCAGATCTCAAGGTTCGCCCGCTTTCTGTGTGATACGGTCCAAATCTCTTCGCCAAAGGGAAACAACGACAAGCCATAGATATAAGTTTCGAGTCAAGTTTTGAAGAAAATGTGGGCGGTGCCAAGAGGCAGGACTTTGGGAAATGACTGTGAATGTTTACAAGGAACATGATTACAGTATTTCCTCTCTAACCGGGATGTTTTGGGACCGATTGGTGGGATTGCCGTGGACGAAGTACACACGGAGATACACTGGTCAGAGATAAAGAGGATCCCAGAATGCATCTGTGGAGGGACTAGAAAACCTTACTGCACAGCGCTGTGCAGTAAGGTTTAGTAAGTATTCAAATAGTCATTTTGTCTTTAACATCCAGAAGTTATATTGTAAATCCCTTTCAGGTAATGAAGGCTTTTAATGTGAAAGAGATGCTGTAAGTGTAAATTAATCAAAGTAAGACAGATCAGAAAACAGGAACAACTATAAAATCAGGGTAATTAGAAATGTAAATGTTATTAAACCTAATCTAAGCCTGGTTCTCTTTGATGTTGAGTGAAAAGAAAGCTGCAGACACTATTTTGGAAGTTATGGTACTTATGCAAAATATTCCAGTTACAAAATAAATATTTAGTGAGCCGAGACGCTCATACTTATTTATCTGTATTTAGAGGAAGCTTTTATACAATTTCCTACAATACCTGTTTTGCACTTTGGCAGTCAAGCATTTCTTCATCTTCTTCAAAAAAAATAAAAAAATAAATCATGTTTGTTTAATAACGCCTGCACATTTCTAAATGGATGGAAAGTGTTTTCTTTCATGCCCTGATTTCAGGGTTTATTCATGACAGAATAAGAATGAGGGACGGTAAAAGCTTTTAAATCGGGAGCAGTATTTGGAAACGCCTTGGACGGGTCACAGCACAACATGTCACTGGAAAACTGCTATTAAAAGCTCAAAAAGGGCTGCTGCCGATGGCCCTGATCCTTCATTAAATATTAAGAGTGGCTGAGTGCAGTGTCTGGTAACACCAAGAGAAAAACATGAAACCAGCAAGATGAAGGAGGGTGAAAGAGAGGGGAGGTGAGGGGGGAGGAAGAGAAGAGCTAAAGGATGAAGGAGCCATGGATTCATCCCGGGTCCTTCCTCTGTCAGAAATGGTTGTTCACTGATCTGAGTCAATCTAGAGACGCGTGGCTGCTCACAAAGGGGGACAGAAAGAGTCAAGATGCAGAGAGAGACAAGCAGTCATCTAAATGAGGACCACATTCTGGACTCTGGAGGACAGAAAGTGGGTCAGGGTCCACCTAGTCTTGCATTGCCAGACCTTCTTCCACTGACTAGTCTGACTAGTCCACACAGCATTCCCGGATGGGACAACAACGTGCTCTGGTTTATTGGCATTTCTTTAAACCAATCACAATCTTCTTGGGCGGAGCTAAGCACCGGGCATAATGCTGGTTCCTCTGCAAGATAGCATCGGCAAGGAGCTCGCTTCGGTGGAACATGTGTATGACATTTCTCTAATTCCAGTGCATCATCTCTACAGTCCAGAAAAACGTGATTATGCGATTGCATAATTCTATGCATAATCAGCGGGGGCCGCATTCAAATACGCCGCACTATTGCCGCATAAATTGCCATTTTCCACAGAAAATAATGCGAGGCTTGCATGATTTCATAATCCCCGCATTTGTGTTGCAAAAGAGTCCCATGTCTCTTAGCAGGAAGTTGGAACATGTTGCATTTACTAAACACAAGAGCAGCCACTTTCCCGTTATGGAGTGACGTGATTACAGTCTCTTTTTCATCAAACCACAGTTTTTGCAAGTTCCCGCAATTTCATTGCACAAAATTGCATAAATATCCCGCATATTCTCGTATTTTTTAAGAAAACGTGTCACATGATCAAGGATTTTTGCCCACAACAATCAGAAAAAAACTGTATTTTTCTGGAAGGACTAGTATTAACATCAGCAACAGATTCAGCGCATTTTAACAGGCTAGGCTACTCCATCAGGATTTATAAAAACTGCCATATGGGTCTGATAACATCTTTATGAATCGGACATATCAGGATGTGTGTTTCTCGGACCTCCTGGTAACGGTCTGACATGACAAAGCTCAACGTGACAAAGACTAAGGAGCTGGTGGTGGATCTAAGGAGCCTCAAGGCAGCAGTGAGGCCTGTTTCCATCCATGGGGGTCAGTGTGGACATGGTGGGGGACTACAAATACCTGGAAGTGCACTTAGACAATGAACTGGACTGGACCAAGAACACTCAAGCCCTCTACAGGAAGGGCCAAAGCCGTCTCTACTTTCTGAGGAGGCTGAGGTCCTTCAACATCTGCAGGACCATGCTGAGGAGGTTTTATGAGTCTGTGGTGGCCAGTGCTATCCTCTTTGCTGTTGCATGCTGGTAACGAGCCACATTACTCGTTTGTGTTCTCACAAGAACTCTGGATTTCCAGGGTGGGTTGCAGCCCTAGTTCGCACTAAATGAAGTCTCTCCTGACTGTAATTAGGTTGCTATCCGGTGCTGGCTCTGTTTGGAAAAGACAGAAGAGCCAAAGAATCCGTCACAGACAATGGGATCGGTTCTTACATAAACCTGAAATCTTAAATTGAAATAAAGGCACAGCAACGTCTTTAAAAAAAGAGAATTACAAACAAATGTGTGATTGTGATTGGCTGGCAACCGTGGGAAAAGGCACACAATATTAAAAAGGCAGGAAATAATGTTTCACGAAACGCAAAGGTCAAGAGAATAAAAATGCAAGCATGTCTTCTCTTTATGAAATCCACGTTTGCCTTGTTGTCTCCTTTCTATCCCGCTCTATCTCCTCGGTGCAGCCGGCGCTCCAGGTGAGCTCAGTCTGACCTTGAAAGAGGAAACTGCAACGAGCCTGAAACACAAATAATCACTGGGAGCAAAGCTCACACTGTGAGTGTGTGTGTGTGTGTGTGTGTGTGTGTGTGTTTGTGTGTGTGCGTGCGTGTGTGAGTGTGTGTGTGTGTGTGTTCGTGCCTAAGTGTGAACATAGGGAAGAAGATACAGTGCTATTGACATAATGGTCTTAGCTACACTAGAACACTTCCCCAGCACCAAAACACACACATCCTCTCTCTCACACACACATCACACACACATCACACACACACACACACACATACACACAAGAACAACCTAATCTGCCATATACTGAACGCCTCAGTTCATTTAAAACAAGGAAAAAGGCTAAATGGCTTCTACAAAGGCCTCTTTCAACACAGCAGCGAGGGGAGACCGGTAATCAGGTCAGCTTGGAGTCTTTTTAGGAGGAGAAAACAGCAAACAGCAGTTTAATATGAGTGTGTGTTTAGAGAAGATAGGACGTGACCGGATTGGTTTGAAGGCTTTAAGGGATTCAGTGGAAGACAAAAGATTTGTGAGCCGAGCGGCGCTGAGAGAGGCTCCATAAAGAGACGGATCGATGGAGGCCATTGGGAGTCTGACAGGAAGAACCAGGTCCAGGACGGAGGGAGGGGGGCACAGCTCTTAACAGTGGTTTCTGTACTGCTGTGAAATGATCCTGAATTAAATCAAAACCCTCCTTCACTTTCACATTGTAGCCAATTACCTTTACAACTGAGGTGCTACCACGACTAGGGCTTGGTATCGTTTATACATGTTCGATTTCATTTATTTCGTTTATTTGTTTATTTGAAAAGGGGAACATTCGCAGCAAATGTAAGCGTACCCGAGTTAGCCGTAGGCTAGTTTAGCATCGGCAGTCCCCTAGCCAGATGTTAAAAGGCATCCTAAAAAAATAAACATCCTAAAATAATAAAACAGTTATAATACAATGAAGATATTTATACAATAGACAAAAGCTTAAAATGCCGGTACCGATAGAGATACTGCGATTTTGATATTTTATTACTAATGACGTTTTTCCACTTCATGGTCTCGCCTCTACTCACCTTTTTGGGTTTTCCACGTATTAAAGGCCCGGTTTTGATATCGGTACCAGTACCGTGCCGGACTGTTGCTTACCACTGAGTATGCGTATTCACCAGCTAGCAGTTTGTATCCAGTTGACATTTCTTCAGATTACATCATCTCTACAGTCTGTTGTGTATCAGTCCCTCCAGACAGTTTTAGTCCCCCGTTTGACTTCCAGTTGAACCGTGTGGTAAATCCAGAGCTTCCCTTTCTAATGAAACGGACAGTCGGCATCCGTCCCCGTCTCTCCTCTCCGTAGTTAACATGTAAATATAATATGTTCGCCACATCCTTAAGCAAACACAATGTGTTAGAAGCAGATTAGCACTGCTTGAGTACTGATTTTTTAAATTCACAGCGAGCTGCGTCTTCACTACCCCCCCCCCCCGGGGGGTGCAGCGCGAGTCGTCCTAATCCTCGCTCCGCCGCCGCGACCATAACGCAGCGTGCACTCGACCCGACGCAGCTGGCATGTCATCGCCGCCGAATTAGGACCGAATGTGTATGCGGCGTACGCGACTGATACCGACTCCCTATGTGAAATAATCCCCGGTTTCCAGCGAGTTAATGCTCGTAATAATGACACAAGCAAGGATGTATCACAGCGCGAGTGGAAGCTAATTAATGGACCTAAAAATAAAAATAAAAAACAAACTCTCCATGTCAGTGATGATGTAATCCAAAGACATTTAAATGCAAACTAGGGCTGGATTTCCCAAATCGATTTAGTCCTGATTTGACAGCAGTTAGGGTTTGGGGAAATTTCAGTTACCATACCGGTTCATTTTGGATTTAACCCTCGTGTTGTCTTCACCTTCGGGTCCCTCGGCTTAAACTGACCCGGGACTTATTTGGGGTTTTAAAAACATTTCTGAAATTACATTTTCCTTCGTAATCTATTAACAAATATTGTCTTTATCTCCATTTCCAACAGCTGAGATAACATCTATGCATCAGTCTCTACTAGAACACTATTAAACATGGAAGTGGGGTTCGTTTTTTGTCATAAGGTTATAATTCATGTTAAAAATCCACTATGGAAACAACGTAAGTGTCAAATCCAGAATAATGTTCTGAATTGAGTCAGTTTCCATTTCAATCACTCCATTTTTCTTCTTGTAAAAAATTTAAATGGGTCCATTTGACCCGAATACCGTACAAGGGTTAAAGGAGATTCTCTGAGAACTTCTGCTGTGAATTGAAGAAGCAACCGTCTAATTTTTTTTTTTCAATAATTCGCCAGGTTAATGTTTACATTAGGAATTAACCCCCAACATGTCTGTTTAACCCTTGTGTTGTCGTCCTGTCGACCATGAACTCGTTCTCCTTTCGGGTCCAAAATTTGCAGCTTTTTAAATCAATTTTGTCCATTTTTTTTTTTCATACATGATCAACAAACCTAATTTGTATGCTGTCATACCAATTTTTTATTATTTAAATTATATGGCCTGGTAGTTGAGATCAGAGGATGTATAGTCAGGATTTAGTTTTTTTCTTCAAATGCTATGAAACTGAATGAAACAGCCCAAATTACATCATCATTCAATTCGCCAAAGATCATCCGTGCATCCATGTTATGTTTGACCATTTTGGTTGAAAGAAACTTCAGATATAAAAAAAACAACTTTGAAAACGGTGAAATTATACCCCGAGGACAACACAGGGGGTCAAAAGGGACATCGTACTGGCTGTATCACAGTTGTGTTTAAAGGATCTGCAAAAAATCTGAAAAGTGAAGTGTCACACTCCCCAAATCCGACTAAGAGCAGCCTCGACCTCGGACCTGGCTGAGCTCAGCAACACAGTTGAACCACACAAGGGGGGAAGCTGGGAAATCCCCCCCGAGCTACACAACAACAGACACACACAGAGCAGCGTGCAGTCAGCTGCAGCACCTCCACAGTCAGCTACCCGGCCACGCAGAGGGACCGGCGGAGTCAGCTGAGACTCAGAAGCGAAGCATGAGCGGACTCAGCGTGACCCCGGTAAGGACAAGGCTCTGTTCAGCCAGCCTTCAGATCAGGAGGCTAGAGAGTCGCACTGAGCACGCTCAGTGACCTTTCACTGTGTTTCACCAAGCAGTACGGGAGATTCTAACATGCTGAAAATAAGGCGTGGCTCAAAACGTCTACGTGGACAGCCTGGTGACCAGGATTATCAGTGGGTCCACAAACTGTCTGAAAGATAGTGAGAAATGAAACTACAAGGTAGCAAAGTCCAAGGTGACATCATGCAAGACGTCTTGTTTTGTCCGACCTTCAAATCCTAAAAGAGAATTTACTATCGAATCAAAGAGACGGAAGCAGGAGATCCTTGGAGTTGCAAATATGGAATCATTGAAAGAACCCAAACCATTAGTCGGCTATCACAATTGGTTAACCAGGCTAATGGATCAGAGTCTGGTAGGACCGGGCTAATGGACCAGAGTCTGGTGGGACCAGGCTAACAGACCAGAGTCTGGTAGGACCAGGCTAACGGACCAGAGTCTGGTAGGACCAGGCTAACGGATCAGAGTCTGGTAGGACCAGGCTAATGGATCAGAGTCTGGTGGGACCAGGCTAACGGACCAGAGTCTGGTAGGACCGGGCTTATGGACCAGAGTCTGGTAGGACCAGGCTAACAGACCAGAGTCTGGTAGGACCAGGCTAACGGACCAGAGTCTGGTAGGACCAGGCTAACGGACCAGAGTCTGGTAGGACCAGGCTAACGGACCAGAGTCTGGTAGAACCAGGCTAATGGACCAGAGTCTGGTAGGACCGGGCTTATGGACCAGAGTCTGGTAGAACCAGGCTAACGGACCAGAGTCTGGTAGGACCGGGCTTATGGACCAGAGTCTGGTAGGACCGGGCTAATGGATCAGAGTCTGGTAGGACCAGGCTAATGGACCAGAATCTGGTAGAACCAGGCTAACGGACCAGAGTCTGGTA
>NC_048418.1:1342258-1344054 GCF_013103735.1 Etheostoma cragini | reverse complement strand
AATGGATCAGAGTCTGGTAGGACCAGGCTAATGGACCAGAATCTGGTAGAACCAGGCTAACGGACCAGAGTCTGGTAGGACCAGGCTAATGGACCAGAATCTGGTAGAACCAGGCTAACAGACCAGAGTCTGGTAGGACCGGGCTAATGGACTATAGTCTGGTAGGACCAGGCTAACGGACCAGAGTCTGGTAGAACCAGGCTAACGGACCAGAGTCTGGTAGGACCAGGCTAATGGACCAGAGTCTGGTAGGACCAGGCATAAAGGACCAGAATCTGTTAAGACCAGGCTAGCAGGGCTTCCCTTTTGTCACTGAAGCGATAAATGGGCCAACTATTGAAAACTGTCAACTGTCACTGTGACAATCTCATAATAACTGATTTCATTCAAAATTTCTATTAGAACTTATTAGGGCTGCCCGTCTTAGTCGAATAGTCGACTAATTGGTCGTTTTGCTCTGTCACTTAAGACTTGTTTGGTCCATTAGTCATTTGTTATGCTTATTACTGCAACAAAAAAATAATTCGAGGGAACTTTTTAGGTAACAGTCACCTGTTTGCCTCAGCAGTTCAATGCTTGTGTTTCATTTTATACCTTTATAGTGTTAATGACCATTTTATTTCAGCGATAGAGTCAGTGATATTTCCTGTTTATTGTAACCTTAACCCTCAGGAAGGGATTAGGGGTCTTTCCCCTAACTGGGTTAGGTCGCCAAATATGAGCTCCTACATTAAGTCTTCCTCAAAATCAAACCAGCGGTGTTGGTGCTGTTTTGTCGTTGTTTTGCTGTGTAGTTTCTTGGCTTTTGTTGGTTGCAGTTCCACTGTGTCGGGTTATGCTCCGTGTCATTTCACGTGTCTGCTGACCCATAACTGTCCTCAGAGTTCTGATGCAAACTCTACTACGGATTATCCTCAGCACGCCTGACACGCTGTCATCTCCGCTCCGCTCACAACGTCCCCGGCTCGGGCCGAAGAGACGAGCTGACGGAGGGAGAAGCAGTTCATGGCGGACTGCTGATGTGGGGGGTTTCGTGTCGACATGGAGACCTTAGGTCTGAAATGAGATACGCACTGACTGCACTCGGGGACACTGTGCAGAAAAATAAAAAGCTGATTTGGAACAAGGAAAACTCATCCGAGGCCTTCGCTGATCTTTCAATCCCAGTGTTCAAAATCCCCTTCGACAGCCGTGTGGTTATGACAGCAAACAAGATGGACAGCACACACTAGAATCTGTCCAGTGTGCATCACACGGTCCAATCAAACCTATTTATGTTGACTTATAGCTCGAGTAATCATCACCTGCAGCCAGGGGCGGATTTAGTCATTTTGAGGCCTAAGGCAAACAGAGGCATGGGGCCCTCCACAACCCTCGTTGTCCCCCTTTTTCAGTCCTTATTTATCTGATAAAAGACGTACTTGTAACTTTTCTCCAGTTTTCACTAGAGCAACCTGGACTGACCCTGCCAGCGGGTAGTTAGAGAGTTAGCATTGCTGCTCTTTAGTAACGTTGATGTTCGTGTTGTCAGTAGCCGTCGTGAAAAAGGTTGATACCTTTGGAAGTTTTGCTAAAAACGTTCTGCTTTCTTCCCACTTCTTCTTCCTTTTTTTACAACCACTTCTCTTCATTTTCCAGCCGTCTGTAGTAGTTTTAGGTTTACAACAACAACAAAAGTTGTATTGTCTGTACAGAGTCGGGTAAAATGAGCCGTGGCAAACCCCTTGATCTAGATCAGGGGTCTTCAACGTTTTCCAGGCCAAGGACCCCCAAACTGATGGCGAGATGGAGCGGGG
>NC_048418.1:1341403-1342144 GCF_013103735.1 Etheostoma cragini | reverse complement strand
CTTTCGCGACCCCCATGCAGTACCTCCGCGGACCCCCTAGGGGTCGCGGACCCCCTGTTGAAGACCCCTGGTCTAAAGTGTAAAAAGCCCTTGTTTTGCCTCCATGGTTCCTCCCCAGGAAGGGCCGCCTGCACGGAGCCGTAGCTTCTCAACACACCGTACGAGCTGTACTCTCATTACGTACTCTCTGACATTTGAGCCACGGACTGCCTTGGAAAGCTAAGTCTCCAGGAAGGGGACTACTAGGAAACATGATCCGGCTCAGTTTCTCTATCTTTATTTCCCTCCTTAACAGACCGTTGAGTGACAGAAGGTTCCTAGATTGAGGCAGTGTGTTGCACCCGATGTACAGGATGAATATGTGGAAAGGAGAGGCCAGGCAGCTGTGTTTGTGCAGCACGTTTCAGGAACAAGGCTTTACAAAAAACACACTGCTGCTCCTAAACTGGTCTGGTCTGGTCTGAGGAGCATGTAAGGAGCTGAGAGTCAGCATCGTGTCCTCATCAACATAAGTATGGTGAAAAAGGTGTGGGGTGGAGGCAAGTTGTGTAAAAGCTGATTTATGATTATAATATTCACCAGTAGGGGGAGAAATACCTTTTCAGAGAAGAGGTGCATTTCAGGACCTGTGTGTGTGTGTGTGCATGGGTGTGTGTGGGTGTGTGTGTGTGTGTGTGTGTGTCTCTGTGTGATTGTCTCAGGGTGTGTGTGTGTGTGTGTGTGTGTGTGTGTGTGTGTGTG
>NC_048418.1:1332878-1341303 GCF_013103735.1 Etheostoma cragini | reverse complement strand
TGCCCCCCCCCCCTCTGGTCTGCCCTCCCACTGCTTTAAAACCATCAGGACCACAGCCCCCTTACATCATTACATTATGGGACTCGTTGCCTAAAATTCCCGTTGTCATCGATGAGATGCGAACCAGACTGGGGCCCGAGTCCAACCGACCCGTGCCCTGGTCCACCTCTTTCGGGTACAGCCTGGCGTGACCTCACGAGTCCAACAAACGGGATTTTGGGGGCAAACGCGATCTGGCACCAACTGGGAGTCGGCTACGCCCTCAGCTCCAATGAGGGCAGACCTCAATGCTTTGGTTTAGGTGAAGTTTAAGACCAATGGTTCCCAAACCTTTTCACATCTCAGACCCCTGAACTGACACAAAAGTAGACCATGGACCCCCCCCGTCGGATAAGATTTTGTTCCATGAACCTCCATCACAGGCAGTCAGGATCTGTAGGCCCATTTAGGCCTAGACCCGTTTACTAAAACTTTCTATATCAGAACTATGACAAAAGAACGTTGAAAAAGTGACAAATGTGGGGAAAAAACTACGATAACAGAAAAAAAATCAACAAAACCTTTTTTTTTAAAAAATAAATCGGAAAGAAATGACAAAAAAAAACATTGGAAAAAGCAAGAAAAAAATATTTAAACAATTGACTAAAACACGGTAAAAATAAATAAATAAAGTGACAAAAATTCGAATATAATTAACAAAAAATGTCAAAACGTGTCAAAAAACAACAAAATGATGAAATTTAAACCCAGAAAACCCCAAAACGTTAGCTTAAAATCAAAGCCTGATGTAGCTAATGTTATAGTGTGTTATGTAATGGTAATGTTAGCTATATCAGGCTTTGATTTTAAGCTAACGGTATAGTGCGTTATGTAATGGTAATGTTAGCTTCAAATCAAAGCCTGATGTAGCTAACGTTATAGTGTGTTGTGTAATGGTAATGTTAGCTTCAAATCAAAGCCTGATGTAGCTAATGTAGATAACGATATAGTGCGTTATGTAATGTAGTGTTAGCTTAAAATCAAAGCCTGATGTAGCTAACGATATAGTGCGTTATGTAATGTAGTGTTAGCTTAAAATCAAAGCCTGATGTAGCTAACGATATAGTGCGTTATGTAATGTAGTGTTAGCTTAAAATCAAAGCCTGATGTAGCTAACGATATAGTGCGTTATGTAATGTAGTGTTAGCTTAAAATCAAAGCCTGATGTAGCTAACGATATAGTGCGTTATGTTATGTAGTTCTAGCTTAAAATCAAAGCCTGATGTAGCTAATGTAGATAACGATATAGTGCGTTATGTAATGTAGTGTTAGCTTAAAATCAAAGCCTGATGTAGCTAATGTAGATAACGGTATAGTGAGTTATGTAATGGTAATTTTAGCTGTATCAGGCTTTGAGTTTTAAGCTAACGTTATAGTGCGAACCCTATTCAGACGGGATTATAATCATTTTGGGACCGTGTGTGATTTGGAAATAACCCCCCCCCCCACACACACACACACACACATCTGAGTTTTGTGTGGCATGTTGCCACGGGACAAGCAGAGAAACTGCCTTTACTTGAATATACTTAATTATACAGTATTTACCCCGAGAGTTGGGCAACCGGAGGCGCCGGAAGGACCGGCACAATCTTCGAATCGGCAACCATACACTGTATATATATATATATATATATATATATATATATATATATTGTATAAAGCACCAGGTTCAATATTGGAGCGTCACTATGTATGAAAAAAAAATCTAAATACATTATATCAGCCTGTTAATGCACCTAACAGGCATGCAGTTGCAGGAGTTATTAACCACAGAAGTCGGTGCTGTTACACGGATGTCTTTCTTCCTCTTAGTTGTGTCTACTGATCTATTTGAGGACCTTCTGTCAGACATTAGTCTGCTTCAAGATGAGTCACGCACATGTTACAGTCTATATTTACCAATGCTGTTTATTACCAAAGTGTCACTAAAAATGTGTTGCGTACATTACACATTGTCTAAGATAAATCTGACATGTAGGAGTATGTTTCCTAACACTGCATGTCCTCAACTGAAGACTACATTCATGTCCAATCATGGGATTGGACATGAATGCAAGAAGTGCAATAGCAGCAGGTGCAGGATATACAATGGTTCCATAAGGGGATAAGTACTGAATAAATATAGAGATGAATGCTATTATAAACTAAATTTTACAGATAGATTTGTCCTATGAATATAATGTATAGATAACTAGTGTTGTGAACAAAATGTACAGCTGGATATGTACTGAATATAATATACAGGTGGATTTTACTATAAATAGATATGTACAATGAACATAATGTACAGATGGTTGTTCCTATAACACAGTGTACAGGTGAATATGGGACTCGCTCCTTCCCTGAAACCACCGGACCGGTTCACCTTGCACCTGCTTTCCCCCTCGGAAACCTAGACTTGATACTCGAGTACTTTCAATAAACCTGTTAATTCATCTCCTGGCTCTGTGTTCTGTCTGCATTTGGGTTCATTTCACCATTCAAACCTAAAAATTACCACTTCAGAAGTATGTATTAAGCATATTATTTATATATTTTATTGTAGGTTTTATTTATATTTAACCCCCATGTTGTCCTCATGTTGTCCTCATGTTGTCCTCATGTTGTCTTCATGTTGTCCTCATGTTGTCTTCATGTTGTCCCCATGTTGTCCTCATGTTGTCTTCATGTTGTCATCATGTTGTCCTCATGTTGTCCTCATGTTGTCCCCATGTTGTCCTCATGTTGTCCTCATGTTGTCTTCATGTTGTCATCATGTTGTCCTCATGTTGTCCCCATGTTGTCCTCATGTTGTCCTATATCAATGTTCTTTTTAATTCCCCAAAATAACATGATTGATTCCACCCAACGCTCTTTGCCAAGTACAAATCTCTACTTTCATTAATTTTGGGGCGTCTTATTCCATTTTATAGCATTGTAAAACAAATGGAAGTGTTTTTGAAATAGTATTGAGTAAAAGTTGACATATTCCTGTCTGTGATTATCATCAACATCCATTCCTTTAATTTTAGTCTCAATAATTCCTAATTTCTGCTTTTCTAACTCAAACATTAGGTATAATTTCCTATAAATGAGGTTTATTGACCATAAATTCCCAAAATAACTGTAAAACTAAAGTTAATAAGTTAGTGTTACGTAGTGTTAAACGTCAAAAAAGCGACAAACATTGAAATAAAAAGTCAAAACTGTTGAAAAAGGGACAAAAAAATAAGAAAAAGTTACAAAACATCGATAAAAAGCATCAACAAAAGGGTTGATTTTTATTCTAAACTAATAGAGATAGAGATAGAGATCTTGACACTGCATGTCCTCATATGATTTTGAGTTTTCATACTTGAAACTTTAAAAATGTCAGTGCAGTAAATACCAGGTATATTTGATTAAATCAATACATTGGATAAGTTGTATTTTTTAAGTTGTCATTAGTTATAGTAAGTAGACACCATCATACGTTAGTTTCAGTTCCATTTTATTAGGTTGCAAGTTTTAAAATGGTTTAATGGTTTTCCTGTGTTAATACTTACAATTGTTTGTTCCTTTGTTCGGTTCCACCATGCAGGACATTTGTTTTGGGAGCATTTGTGTAAGCATTTCCTGTTTAATAGGCATAGGTTGGTCATGGATGACATCACCGGGCCAAACCAAGTAGAGGGTTTTCTTTCTTTATAGGAAGGTTTCATTTGGTTGTTTTTAAATATAGGGTGAAAATGTGTGAGTAATCCTGACTGTGTTGTAGTCAGTGGGAGAGGAATGAACTGGTAACTAAGCTTCATGTGTTAAGAGATTTCTAGGTATCAATGTTATGGAGTAGATCAACCTGTATTAGAATGTGATTGGCTGAAGCATTTAGGTGTGAATTGACCGCCCTATATAAAAAGCGGGAACTAGGGTCGTGGTGTACGCTACGTGGGTAGTGATGAGTGAAGAGAGTTGTGGGAACTTTCCTGGCGGATCAACAGTACAGAAGTTCACTAGCCATGGCACAAAAGCGCATTTTGGATTTCTTTATAAATCAACCACAGGCTAAAAGGCCTTAAAGATCAGAGGCAGAAAACTCAGCAACTGTAACAAAAAGAAGCTAGCAACATCTCTCCACCTCCGCACTCCCAGAGCAACCTGCTAGCAACAGACCACCAGGCAGCTAATGTTGTTAGCCAAGCTAGCAACACCTCCGCACTCCCAGAGCAACTTGCTAGCAACGGACTACCAGGCAGCTAACGTTGTTAGCTAAGCTAGCAGCACCTCTCCACCTCAACACTCCCAGAGCGACCTGCTAGCAACAGACTACCAGGAAGCTAATGTTGTTAGCTAAGCTAGCAGCACCTCCCCACCGCCACACTCCCAGAGCGACCTGCTAGCAACAGACCACCAGGCAGCTAATGTTGTTAGCCGAGCTAGCAGCAGCAGCAGGGAAGCCACCGAGGGAGCTCAGTGCTGCAGCCTCGGGGGTCACACTTTTCCCGGTTTACGTTTTGGAGATGAGGATTTTTTTGTGTTATGACTGAAGCACAAGGTAAGAATGCTGGTTTATTATTATGCTGCCGCCGTGCAGTAAATCGGCATCACCTGTTCAGTTACTGTTACACTGAAAGTTAATAATAATGATTGGAGATAATTGTGTTTTTTTACATGCGTTTAAAGCCTTCTTATTGGAAAACCAGAAAGAGGTCGCACCTATATCTAATAATCCCAACGTATTGTTATAAAATGATTAGGCCCTGTTAAGAACTGGTGATATCCGGCCCAATATCTTTATGTCTTAAATTTGCTATTGCTGTGCTACAAAAACTTAAGGCTGCATTTCTCTGTTTCAGTGTTTGTCTCTTTACTGACCGGCTTCACTTTAATTTGATTTAATATAATTCAGTGATGTGTTTAGTGGCTCTGTTTTTTAACTTGTAGGCCTATTCTGTGCCATTGTCTCCGCCGTGTGCCTGCATCCTGCGTTACCCGTGCCTAGTTGGTCCTGTCTTGTATTATGGACAGCCTGTCCCGCACCATCTGCCACGTGCTCTCCGGCGTCTTTGAGCTGGGACAGAGTCGGAGCACAGCTGTCCCGCAGTCAGTGGACATGTTGGTAGAAATCAGGGGGGTAAGGCTCTCACGGCCCCTCCCTCAAATGTTTAATCACAAACCATGAACTTCAAATTAACCGAGAGAAGAAGAGCTCCCCAGTGATGTTTTTACAACCAGCCTCCGCAGATCTCTACTTACTGTCTTGCCTGGAGGACTCTGGTTAACGCGAGTTTAATCAGAATGTCATCACAACTCCCAAAATGTAGACGGAACATTAAAGGCAAATGTGCGTGTCTTGTCCCACTTTCCCCTTATCTGAGAGAAGCAGGGCCACGGATTAGATTGGGTAAAATGGTTCCCTCCTAAACCTTAAGGAGCTGCAGTAGGTCCCTACGAGGAGAACCAACCCCCCCCCACTTTGACTCACACACAGCTTCAGGCGAGAGGAAAGTTGTCCTCATTGCTATTCAGTCTATTTTTACCTTCTTGTCGTCTGCTGTGTCTCCACTGTAGCTTGTGTTCTGCTCCTCCCCAGGAACAGAGAGTTACTGAAGTCCTGAACCTCACCAAACGCTATCGAGCACCAGGAAGAGTTCAACATGACCTTTATTTGTCCTTGGATACTGGATGTAGGCTAACTGAATGAAAATGAAATTGTAAATCAGCCGTACTCACATCACTTCAGAAGGAAAGCTGCTCCAGAAAGTTGCAGCTGCACGACAGAGAAAGTCGGTACACCCCCCAGTTTGGGTATGACTCCTGTTTTAACCCTTATGTTGTCCTCGTGTCAAATTGACCAGTTTTCCTATATCAATGTGCTTTTTAATTCCCCAAAATAACATGATTGATTCCACCCAACGCTCTTTGCCAAGTACATATCTCTACTTTTATTAATTTTGGGGCGTCTTATTCAATTTTACAGCATTGTAAATCAAATGGAAGTGTTTTTGAAATAGTGTTGAGTAAAAGTTGACATATTCCAGTCTGTGATTATCATCAACATCCATTCCTTTCATTTTAGTCTAAAGAATCCCTAATTTCTGCTTTTCTAACTCAAACATTAGGTGTAATCACATATAAATGAGGGGGCAGCAGCTCCAGCAGGGGACCCCGAACTTCCCTTTCCCGAGCCACATCAACCAGCTCCCGAGGAGTTCCCAGGCCAGGTTGGAGATATAATCTCTCCACCTAGTCTTCCCCGAGGCCTCCTCCCAGCTGGACGTCCCTCCACCTAGTCCTGGGTCTTACCCGAGGCCTCCTCCCAGCTGGACGTGCCTGGACCACCTCCCTAGGGACCCCCCCAGGAGGCATCCTCACCAGATGCCCGAACCACCTCAACTGGCTCCTTTCGACGTGAAGGAGCAGCGGCTCTACTCCGAGCTCCTCTCGGAGGACTGAGCTTCTCACCCGATCTCTAAGGGAGACCCCAGCCCCCCTCCTGAGGACCCCCCTGCTGAGGAAACCCATTTCAGCTGCTTGTACCCTGGATCTCGTTCTTTCGGTCTTACACAGCAGCAGTCAATATGGTTTTACAATAATAAATATGTGGAATAATTATGAATTAAACTGCATTTCTTTTCGTGTACGAATGGTTCTGCGAGGGGTAGCATTGGCTGTCTGCCATCGGAAACACACGCTCCTCACCGACCTCCGGCGGGATCCACAAATCCGTTGGTTGACACGCTGTTTAGGAAGGTGTAGGGCCAACAACTGACCGGTGCTTGTATTTATTCTCACCTTTAATCATGGAGGATAAACACCTTTTGGTTACGTATATCGTGCTTGCATGCACAGTGCATCGTCACGTCAACAAGCTACCAACGCATATCTCCTTTTTCCACTGCCACATTTCAAGGTTTTTAAGTTATAAACTGGACACACATCATTGACTTTTTGACTTGTTATTTATTTAAGTCGTTTTTTCGTGGGTCCCTTTTTTTTAAAGAATCAACCAGATTGAATTGCTTTGTGTAAAGTCATGAAAACCAGGTGCTGATTTAAATGTGATATGTGTCCATTTAGAGTGAATCCCTTCATTATAGGCTGCATACATTATGCAGAGTTCATCAGTCTGTGCGGCCTCCCGGCAATCAAAACGACACGGTATTCTAAGAAATCAAACTGTTTGCCATCTCGTCCGGACCGGCTCATTTCAGGGTGTCAGCCCGCTGACAGCTCTGCAGGCGAGCGCGACAGCTCATCAATTCCACGGTGGCGTAATTTGCCCTTTCAGTGACGAAGTGATGGGAAATGAGGGACAGCTCGCCCTCCGTTCATATGTACAGAGCTTAACGACGGCGGAGGGGCCCGGCGAAGGACGAGTGTATCCTTTCCCTGTCGCCTGACGGTGTCAGGGCTGCAGACCGGGCCCCGCGGCTAACTGCAGAGCTAAAACAGGTCTTACCTTGATTAATGGAGGGAGACATGGGAAGGTTTTTAGCTCTGCAGGAGCTTTTATTCTCATTATTCGTCCCCCTGGAGGTTACAATCTGCCTGGAACAGGTTGTCGGTTTTGCATCACTTTCTCTGTCTTTATGTGCTTTGTCTGTTTTCGGGTTATCATTAACAGTTGTCTACAATCATAAGTAGACCAATGGCAGACATGATTCTAGGAAATACTCACAGTGCCATCACAGTGGAGGTGTGTGTGTGTGTGTGGGGGGGGGGGGATGCTTTAACGTTAACAAAACATAGTGTTTAAATGCAAAGGTTTCATGTCCCGAAACGCCTTTAAAATCTGTGGGAAAGTGACCACGGGACAGCTCAGTGTGAGTCCACAGCGTCAGAGAGAGACAGGCGGTAGAGACGAGGACGTCCTCCACAGACGCTGTCCTCTGAGATCATCCATCCAACATTTAAATGAAGCCAACTGTTCCTTCAACACAGTAACGTGAGCTGGATACATGATTGAACTGCACTGACTGTATCTCTGTGTGTACCTTGTCCACCAGTTGGTTCAGACGCCACGCCACATTTACCACTTCATTTGTCACTCCGCTTCAGCTATCTACGTGTCATACTTACAATTTCATTCCCGCAAAATGATTGATTCCACATCACTTATCTGTCTTTGTTGATACTGTGTTGTTGTTGTTTGCGTAGCATGAGTAATAACCTTATTAATTCCTCTGGCAATGGTTTTTGGTCCATTCCCCCCACCCCCACTGTTGGAAATCTGAGTCTTAATGGAGAGTGGAAAGATGTCTGTTGATATTATTTTATATTTAGTTAAAGTGGTAACGTATGCATGATTTTCAGAGTGGATGTGAAGCAGTTCGTCTCCCATCACAGTCCCAGTAAGCTTCTTTTTTAACCCTCATGTGGTCCTAATGTTGTCCTCATGTTGTAGGAACGCTCTTTGCTCAGT
>NC_048418.1:1324795-1332778 GCF_013103735.1 Etheostoma cragini | reverse complement strand
ATGCACCTGAACACACCTCCTTGTAAGACCAGCACGCCCATGGGCGCAATGATGGGCGCAGGTGCATATGATATTCAAACAACGTGGGCGCTGGAGGGGAAATTGACAACTGCGTCGGTCTTAAACTAGCAAACCACTTGCATCGGGCTTTGCGCTGCACCAGGTACAAGATTAGGCCCTTGGACTCAAATGGACATTTCCTGTTCCCAAAATGTCAATTCTGACTGCTTTTATGCAGCTTTTCTGTGAGTAATTTGGAAATCATTTATTTTTCCAAACGTCTCCAGTTCATTCACTCTATTTCGACTCCAACAAGAGCAAACTGTGATTGCACTGGCCCGCTGCCAGGTGTTAATGCACTGCTGGAGGAGCGAGTAGGTGGAAAAAGAATGTAAAAGCTCAGTCACCCTTGTCTTGTTGTATAAAGGTTAATAATTACACAGATAAAGACTTCTCTGTGCACTGAGTCAACGCTCAGATCCATCAAGGTTACACACCGAGGCTCTGCAACCAAAAAGACTTTTGTAGAAGCAAATTCTCCGGTGTGTGGAAACTGGAGACAGAGGACTACTGCTCATCACTGGAGTTTTGTTTAATTTAGCTTCTGTGCAGCGTTGCCTTTGAATCTGGGTCGAACGTGAATTAAGTGTAACCACAAATTTCCACCAGGTGCGTCTGTGCTGTGTTCCCGAGGCGTCGTGACCACCGCAGGCAATCCCAGCCATTCGAGGTAAAGTCAGGCAGGAAGTGAAGCAGCGACATCCTGTCCGGTTACAGTGGCTATTTTGCAGCGGCACCGTGGCTCTGTCCGGCGCTTAGCGTTGCCCAAGATGAGATGAGTTGGTATATTTGTTAAGTCTGTAAAAATCTCCCGAAGGCTTACTAAGTTTGACTTTCGTCTGCTTCTTTGTGTGACTAAAGCTGGAAATGTAAAAGCAGCGAGGGACTCAAGCTGTCGACGTCTCGCTGACCTCGGCCCTGCGTCGTCGTCCTCTGTTTGAGGACAGGACGCAGAAACTCTGGATGTGGAGTAGGTTGGAACTCAGCTGCAGTTTATCTGATCTCTCAGATCAGAGGCAGGCTGGGAGACGACACACACACACACACACACACACACACACACACAGAAACTGCATCCCTTCCAACTCCTCCTGCCATGCTCACCTGCACTTCACATGCCACCATGGATGAGCCACCCAGCGTTGTGTGACATGTGTGAGTGTGTGTGTGTGTGTACTGGGATGTGTACATTGCCATATATGTGTTCATGGGCATGTAAACAAGTGTGAATCTGAATCTTTAGATTGAGGACAATTTGAGGGTTCAGACTTGATTCTAAGGGTCTTGGTTCTTAGAATTAGGTCTAGGTTTAGTTTCAACTAAGACCTCATTTCCAACTAAGCCCGGATAGCTCAGTTGGTAGAGCGGGCGCCCATATATAAAGGGTTACTCCTCAACGTAGCGGGCCCAAGTTCGACTCCGACATGTGGCCCTTTTGCTAGACGTCAGTCCCCCCTCCCTCTCCTTTCATGTCTTCAACTGTCTTGTCATAAAATCCGAAAAATGGCCAAAAAAGACTCTTTAAAAAACCAGAACAACCTTGGTCCCCAAACTTCGGTCCCCCCGCCTCTGTCCTCAGACCTCAGTCCTCAAACCTCTGTCCTCAAACTTCTGTCCTCAAACTTCGGTCCCCAGATCTCGGTCCCCCCGCCTCCGTCCTCAGACCTCAGTCCTCAAACCTCTGTCCTCAAACTTCGGTCCCCAGATCTCGGTGCCCAAACCTTGGTCTTCAAACCTCGGTCCTCTCACCTCGGCTCCCAGACATCGGTCCTCAAACCTCGGCCCCTGAACCTCAGTCCCCAGAACTTGGTCCTCAAATGTCAGCCCTATAACCTCAGTCCTCAAGGGAGCAACAGAGAGCCAATCAGAACGCTTCAATGACTACATCATACATTTTCAATTGCATTCCCATTTCAATGGCATGTGACATGTTCGGCTAGAGCTTCATTGAACTGGTCTGCAGTGGTTGTTGTAAACAGAAGTGAAACAAACGAGTCAGCTTTCTCTTGTTTCATGCTGCAGCGCCCCCTAGCTGCAACGCCCCCACAACAGCTTAAAGTGGAGTTTTGAGGTAAGTCTCCAGGTGTTGTCGGGTGAAATAGATCTTTTGTAGCTAGAAGCACTCTTAGACTCTATGGTTGCGTACTTGCGTTAACCATGTTCGGGCTTGTTATGAATTATGCTGTTTGTTAGGAGAGCGGTTCCCCAACCTTTTTTTTTACAACTTAGGACCCCTAAACTGACACAAAGTAGACCACAGACCCCCATTCAACACCATATTGTCCCTGATCTGATGGTTTTGGTTTAGGAAGTTTATTACAGAACATGTATGAAACCCATGTCCAAAACAATCATGCATTCTGTCATTGTAACCTTTGGTAGTATAGTGAAAATAAATGGGTCAACTTTTTACTGGGGACCCTCTGGAAACCCACAAGGACCCTACTTTGATAAACCACTTGTTTATCACACGTGTTAGGAAATAAGTGTAGTCTAAACTCTGCCACACCGCTGATTATATTGGGAGAGCCCTTCTCCAGGAGGTGGTAGATCATGGGTAAAAGAAACCAACGTGGCGGTCTCATTTATCCCCCAAAGTTGAAGAGTGGATTAATCCAGCCATGCCTCTGGGTTAATGGGGCCTTGACTTGAACAGTAAGTCCTCACACTGCTGCGCTGCGATGGGCCGACAGCAGCAGCTCTTTTAATTCAAACCTGCTGAGTTGAAGGTTTCCAGATCCATCATGGCCAAAATGCAATCAGATTTAATTAAAGAGGAGAGACAAAATTAAATTTCAGCAAAGCCTTTAATAAACATCTTGGATCATATTTGGATGTACGAACAAGGAAGAAGTTATTTTGGCTTCAGTCGTAACGGAGGCTCCGTTCAGCAACCTGTTGAATCATGGACACAGAGGAGTCAGTTGTGCTTTTGTTGCTAAAACCCAGCAACCCACTGGACTTTGTGCAACCACCGTCCATAGCGTACCTAAACTTAGCAACTCGAAAGACATAATCTACAACCTTTCCTGTGAAAAGCAACAGCAACACAACCAATTAGTTGGATATAAACCTAATTTCTGGGAGGCAGAGTTGGTAAAATGAAGCAGTAATGTTTTATTTCATAACATTATGGTGTAAATCCCGTTTTATAACCTTCTCCACACTCTTTAGAAGTACAATTATACTGAAGAAGTGCTGAATCCTTTCATAACCTTCTCATTGTGTTGGCCCTAAAAGAAGTCCAATTTAAATATCTTGAGTCTAAAAATACAGAAAGCAGCTTAAAGTTTTCAACTAAACCCCTAAATCCTCCCACAAAGAACACAGAGGAGATACCCTGAGTGTCGTCAGCAAACCCACTGGTGTGCTCCTTTAAATAGACATGAGAAGAAAAACCAATTCCCACCATAATATGCTTCATTTGACATCATCACCACAACTCTGTATCTGTATCTTTGGGAGTGTGAGCGTCATAAAACATGTCTGCAGTAATCCTGCACTTGCACTGGTATGAATCATTGCATAACCTAATAATAAAAAAAGGAAGTCTTGACAAACTAATCAGCACCGGAAAGACACAGAAAAGTACCCTCGTGCCGTTCCAAGCGATGTACTGTACGTTTTTAAATCCTCTGTACAAGATTAAAGGAGTCGTCGAGATGTTTCCGCGCTCTGGGAGCCGCGGAGGCCGAGGCCGGCTCTGGAAACGAGCATGTTTGAGGATAACGAGGCAGTTTGAGCTCGCTGCAAATAACCAACTGTGCTGGCATCATATCTGAGAGGCAGCCTGAGGGGATGAGTCATCAAGAGGACTTCCCCCCCCCCCCTCCTCAAGCCCCCCATACCCCCCTTCATCCTCCTTCTCATTCCTCCAGTCTCTGGCTTGTAATCTGCTGTGCTCAGCTCGTCGTCCATCTGGCTGCGGGCTTTTTCGTCGTTAATCATCTGTAATCATGTCGGCAATCAGTGAATCTATAACTAATACAGAAACGTCTCCCTGATTGTCCACTTGAGCGGAAGACAGTCAAGATGCTGATGTACAGGAGGCTGTAATTTAAATTCATAATTTTGATGTCAGACAAAGTCCCCTAGCTCATCTCTTCCCTGTAAACGTGGAGTTTAATTGGTCTTCGTTAGTTTCTCTTCTCACTTTGTCATTCTTTTCTTTCATCCGCTGTTTGTTTTTGATTAAATGGCTCACTTGAAATTCATATTTACATCACTGTCCCAGTTGGTACTGGTCTGGACTCAAAGGCAGGACACACTCATTTATTCTCCAAAAACAACAAAACTAACTGGACAACTGAGAACATGAGGAGCAACAACAATGTTAGTTGCTAATTAACTGCGGTTAATCAAAGAAACGTTGATTCTTTAAAGTATCTTGTGATTTGAAGCCTATGGATGGGCCAACAGTGTGTTTCATGTTGCTGGCTGCAGGCCAGATGTCTCTGAATGAAACCACGGCCTTTACTTCATATAAACTGTGACCAAATTTCCCTTTTGTTGTTTGCTATTGTGTATCCAGGCATTTTGCAGATTCTTTCTTTTGGATTTGATGTCAGACATCATCCAGAAGCAAAGACTTTGAACCGGGTCTCTCCGAATAAACAAAGCCTTCAGAGGAGTCACTCTTGAGGGATTTATTAAAGCGAAGCTGCTGCTGCTGCTGCTGCTCGGTTGTGTAATGATGTCTATCAGCACCACCTTCACCTCCGTCTCCCATGGGTCACTGCTTTTCACAGGCGACACAAATTACCTCGAGAGCGAGCTCATCAGCCCGGATCCCTGTGGGGGGTCCGCGGCGTCCATGCTGCCTGTGGTCGTGTTTCATTTGCTCATCAAACAGCAGGACAGTCCAGTCTGCTAGTTTCCTTCAGCTCAGATTGATTCAGATGAACCAGATCAAGTGGAAGTTTGTGAGAGTCTGCGGTCATTTAGTCATTTAGTTCAATGATATTTGGGTTGGGTTGGGTTGGGGGGGGGGGTGGGCTGGGATTTACGCCTATACCTACTCCACTTCACACAGCTGCTAGGATCAATCCTTTGTGTTTTCTTCCTGTCAACTATGAAAAAAAAATATTTTCAACATTATTATTGCTTTTTCCCACATTTTTGTCACTTTTCCAACGTTGTGGGGTTTTATGTTTTTGGTGCATTTTGCTAACAGATTTTTAATGTTGACATTTTGAACGCTTATTTCGACGGCCCAAAAAATCACCTGAAAACGGTCTTAATAAGTCTTAAAATAATCCTGTGAGTCTGTGTAGACATATAGCTTTCCGTGTGTGTGTGTGTGTGTGTGTGTGTGTGTGTGTGTGTGTGTGTGTGTGTGTGTGTGTGTGTGTGTGTGTGTGTGTGTTGTGGGATGTACACATCAAATCAACACAGACTGAAATGGAGCATTAATGAGCCTTCAAAATATGGACAGCAACAACTAGTTTTTGTTTTTACTTGTCTAGAGTTGAATTTCTACTGTATATGTTTCACTGACTGTGTGTGTGTGTGTGTGTGTGTGTGTGTGTGTGTGTGTGTGTGTAAGAAAGCCTCGATATAAACCCCCCGCATGAACAGCGAGCGGCCTTTGAACACCAACAGTAATTTACAAAAGCAAACAGGGTTCCGCAGTCTGATTTCACACAATGTTCTGAGTTATTTTAGTTTCTCTTCTGGCATCTCAACCTCGAGTGGCAGCTGCAGGAGAAGGAAGACGCTTAATGACACACCGCACAGTCAGCTGTTCAGAAAATAACATGTTGAACCCTTATAATGAATTTAATAAGTTTCAGTTTATTACAACTTGGGTCTTGAAATTCAGCCTTGGTGCAGAAATGTGTTTTTATTTCTCAGATTCACAGCACTGAACATTAGTCACTCCCTATATCGCTCTACCATGTACCACCAGCTGACTTCTCTATTGGCTGTAGAAACAGGAGACGTGTCTAATGTCCTAAAACCAGCCTCTGGAGACTCCACCAGCTGACGTCCTATTGGCTGTAGAAACAGGAGACGTCTCTTACGTCCTAAAACCAGCCTCTGGAGACTCCCCCAGCTGACTTCTCTATTGGCTGTTAAACAGGAGACGTCTCTTACGTCCTAAAACCAGCCTCTGGAGACTCCACCAGCTGACTTCTCTATTGGCTGTAGAAACAGGAGACGTCTCTTACGTCCTAAAACCAGCCTCTGGAGACTCCACCGGCTGACTTCTCTATTGGCTGTAGAAACAGGAGACGTCTCTTACGTCCTAAAACCAGCCTCTGGAGACTCTACCAGAACAGGTTTGTCTCATATCTGTAGTATGAGTTTGGCTCATGATGTCCCCATGTTGTCCTCATGTTGCCCTCATGTTGTCTTCATGTTGTCTTCATGTTGTCCTCATGTTGTCTTCATGTTGTCTTCATGTTGTCCTCATGTTCCCCTCATGTTGTCCTCATGTTGTCCTCATGTTGTCCTCATGTTGTCCTATATCAATGTTCTTTTTAATTCCCCAAAATAACATGATTGATTCCACCCAACGCTCTTTGCCAAGTACAAATCTCTACTTTGATTCATTTTGGGGCGTCTTATTCAATTTTATAGCATTGTAAAACAAATGGAAGTGTTTTTGAAATAGTATTGAGTAAAAGTTGACATATTTCAGTCTGTGATTATCATCAACATCCATTCCTTTAATTTTAGTCTCAATAATTCCTAATTTCTGCTTTTCTAACTCAAACATTAAGTGTAATCTCATATAAATGAGGGAGCAGCAACTCCAGCAGGGGCCCCCGAACTTCAAAAAAAAACGTCAAAAAAGTGACAAACATTTTAAAGAAGCATCAAATGCGTCGAAAAAAGGGACAAAAATGTAAGAAAAAGTTACAAACATTGGTAAAAAGTGTCAACAAAAGTGTTGATTTTTCAAGTTTTATGGGAAGACAAGGGTTAAAAGTTTTCATTTTCCCTGTTCATGCATATTGGTTCAGTTTCACTAAGGACTAATGATCAGTATCGGTATGAAAAGACACTTTTTGGATTAAGAACTATTTTTGAGGTGTTATTTCAGAAAGAAACCGCTGAATGAAAGGGGAAATGGCATTGGTGAGACACGATGAACGGTGCCGTGACTCTCGGGTTGTTGTTGTTGTTGTTTGCAGTGTGGGATGAGCCCCCCCCCCCCCCACTCTGTGATTAAACTACCAGTCGGGGGGGTGTCGCAGAGCTCCAAACCACTGCTATCCAAACTGTGGACCGGCTGCCATAATTAACGGCTTTCGGCTGCACGAGGAACAACGTGCCGGAGCAGCTGAGAGAGGATCAGACACACGATGGCTGAGACTAACAAACAGTTGCTGCTGTTGTTTTCTGCATCAGGACTACATGATGCAACCTAGAGTTCAGCTTAGTCAACAATCTGGGAAATGTCCATTGGTAATGTTTGGCAATTGAATTTCCGAACCGACGCCAAACATGAACTTGAAGTGCATCCACTTGGCTATTGGAATCTTTACCAGGATGGTGATTTAAGCCAAAGAGTAGACAGGAGTCAATTTAAACAAGTAATACATAAGTAGGTAAGGGTTAATGAGTTAAAGGCAAAGAGACACTGAGGAATTCAAAAAAATAATTTAAAGTTATGTCAGGACACTTTACAGATAGAGTAGGTCTAGACCACACTCTGTAATTTACAGAGACCCAATAATTCCCCAAGAGCCAACATTTGTTGCCACAGCAACGAGATAAAAAGGGCCCTTTAGAGCAGAAAGTAATGTGACGAAGGAGGCAGGTTGGTGTAATTTCCTATAAATGAGGTTTATTGACCATAAAGTCCAAAAATAACTGTAAAACTAAAGTTTTGTGAAACTTTAACTTCTCCAGGACATGAACACCTGTTTCCTGGTGAAAGTCTGGTGTTTTCTCCTTAACTTCTCCAGGACATGA
>NC_048418.1:1322923-1324695 GCF_013103735.1 Etheostoma cragini | reverse complement strand
CTACACACCTGCTCACCAGATACACACTCACACACATCTACACACCTGCTCACCAGATACACACTCACACACATCTACTCACCAGATACACACTCACACACATCTACACATCTACTCATCAGATACACTCACACACATCTACACACCTGCTCATCAGATACACTCACACACATCTACACACCTGCTCATCAAGCATCCTCCACCCAGGAAGCCCCACCCTGTCCTGCCCAGACATGCTGCCTTGGTATAAAAGTGTTTTTCATTTTTTTCATTACACTGTTTATGTTTACAATGTAAAAAAAAAGGTAACGTAACGTAGTGTAAATGTAAAAAAAATAAATCAAAACAACGTTATATGGCTTTCCAAATAAACATTTGTGCAAAATGCACACTTTTTAAAAATTTTTAAATTTTAATTTAATTTTAATTTGTTTATTTATCCCCAGTGGGGAAATTACAAGTTACACTTGTGTGTACACACAGGCCTGAAATACACACACTTGCTCAGGACTTATCCATGCACCAATGGAGAGATGTTACGGTGGGGGTGGGGTGGGGGGGGGCTGCCAGCTGAGCCAGCGCCCTGAGTGGTTGGGGGGTACGGTGCCTTGCTCAATATGCAGATCTTAGGAGAACCTGTGCAACAATTGAAGGCTAACAATTCGTATGGTGTCCTACGAAATGACGTCAGCCGGCCAAATGAATTCCTTTAGTTTAGCTCTAGAGGGTTCTGATGTGAGTGTGACCCAGAACTCAGAGATACAACTCAGGACTCAGAATGAAGGTTCAGGTTGTTTTAATGTTTGCAGATGATATCCAGCTAGGGCGAAGCAGCTGGCCGGTCGGAGTGGGGATGGAACGCAGCTCGGCGATAAACAGGAACAGGAGAATCTGCACGGAGAACAAGGCTTGCGCTTAGTTCCATGTGAATGAACGGATGATTGGTTGTTTTGTCGTTGGTGAAGAACAACATTGACCTTGTACTTGGCAAAGGAGCCTTGTACAACCCTCGTGTTGTCTTCCCGTCGAACATGAACTTTCCCTTCCAGGTCAAACATTTTAAAAAATCCCGTGCTTTTCCAATGTTTTTGCCGCTTTCTCAGATGCGTAGATGTCAAAGTTTAGTCCGGATACTGTTTGGAAACCATAAAAAAAGAGCTTAAAGATTTAATAAAACACCCAAAATATTCACTGAAAGTAATCAGTAATGTTACCTGAAGAACGTAAGTAATCATCCATGTTGGTTTTGGGCAATTTGGTTGAGAGAAATCCATATTTCTGATATAAAACACTGAGAAACGGGTCAGTTCGACCAGAGGAACACACAAGGGAAAAGAAGGACATTTCTTCCTATGGAGTCCGTTCATCTGCATTCGGAGAGCGACCATTCATGATTGGCGAGATGGCGGCGAGGGGAAAACCAAACCGCTAAAGGGAGGTGTGCAAAACTCTGTGAACACAAACAGCGTTCTCAATGCTGAGTTCATGTATGGAGACCCGGGTGTGTGTAGTACACTACACATTAGTGCATGTGTAGTGTACTGAGCATGTGCGTATAACTCAGACCTGTGTCTAATGTGTATAATAATAACAACAATAGAGTGAAAAAATGTAATTTCCCCTTGCAGGATTAATAAAGTATACATTATATTTATTGTACTTTTATTTTGGTGGGTTGTGCTCTGTTGGTAATCTGTCACACGTATGTACTGTATGATAAGGAGGTGAAGGTGATGATTGGATGGAGTTTATTTGGGGTAAGTAGGTGGCGT
>NC_048418.1:1322273-1322913 GCF_013103735.1 Etheostoma cragini | reverse complement strand
GGGTGTTCCCGTCTGTTTGTTCCTGAAAGGTAACTGGGGTGTGAAACAGAATTACAGGATCAGTTCTGCTAATGCATCAATCAGAATTAATGACTTTTATTGTGAAGTAAAAATAACTCTGGGAAAACTGGCCCCGAGTTAACAGTGTATATTTAAAGAGACTTTGTAGATAGATGTCCTTCTGTGGACAGGGGGGCAGCAGCTAAATGGACTCTGGATACCCAAAATCATGAATATCTAATTAAATGGATGTTTTTTTTTATCAAAAGGAGTCAGGTGGATTTGAGGAGAGCATACTGTAGATATGTTCAGTTCCCCATCATAAAGGGCTGCGTGATAGCAACGTAACGCGGTAAAATATTCTCAATACGGCGTCTATAACTGATTATAGATGTGTTTAGGCTGTTCTCATGAAGCATTCTTAAATATAGCTACAAAAAGTGATGTAATCTGTATGAACTCCACATATTTATTACTGTCAGGACCACATTGACTAGAGCTGTTTAAGAGCGTGAAGATCCTCATAGGGCGGAGGTCGGGGGAGATGTTTGGCTCCTAAAACACAGGAAACAGGTGTTCATGTCCTGGAGAAGTTAAGGAGAAAACACAAGACTTTCACCAGGAAACAGGTGTTCATGTC
>NC_048418.1:1314847-1322173 GCF_013103735.1 Etheostoma cragini | reverse complement strand
ATCTGATGAGCAGGTGTGTAGATGTGTGTGAGTGTGTATATCTGATGAGCAGGTGTGTAGATGTGTGTGAGTGTGTATCTGGTGAGCAGGTGTGTAGATGTGTGTGAGTGTTGTCTTCGACCGTGCAACTTTACTTTTCTGTGTAAAAATGTAAACTTTTTTTCAACATTTTGGACCTCTTTTTTAAAAACTTTTGTCATTTTTCCCGATGTTTTGGAAATGTTTTGATGTTTTTTTCACGTTTTCTGATGTTTTTACCTTTTTTTCTGAACTTTTTTGATGTACTTTTGTAAATATACATTTCAAATGCTATAAAATTGACCAAAACACCCAAATTCAATGAAAGTAGTGAGCTGATCATTTAACTTACTTAATTGGAACGTTTTACGGAACCATCCAAGTTATTTCTTTTGACAATTTGGTTGAAAGAAACCCAAATTTTTGATATAGAAACCTTTTGAAAATGGGTCAAACGTGACCCGAGGACACCAGGAGGGTTGATCATTCGGTCCTGTGCAGTGCAGCGTCCCAGCAGGAGCCAATGGGAGACAGTTTTATCCCCTGACATGACAAAAGTTTTCATCAGCTGTCAACCTTTCAATTATCATCTCGTTCTCACTCCAAACGCATCAAATACAGATGTTTGCAGTGTGTATAAATTAGTGTGTATAAATTAGTGTGTATATATTAGTGTGTATATATTGTTTGGTTGTTTTGTGTGTGTAAGCACATTGTGAGCAACAATGTTCCAAAGTACAATTCCTCGTATGTGTCCTCATACCTGTGGCGCTCGAAGTTTGACGTAGCGTTAAGAACGACAACGGTCGCGAGTATTACGAAAGCCCGAAATCCACGTTTTGAGGCTGGTTGGGGGGTAAGGGGGATGGGTAAACCCTCATTAGACCCTCACACATGAGACCGGGGTGGTGTCCTGCCTGTCCCGTTCTTCTTCTCCTAAAACCAACTGTCTTGGTCTTGTCCCACGCGTCCTGTAAACGCACCTTTTCTAAGCCATCCCACGATCTTTTCATTAACCCAACTGCGTCAAAAGTGATAAAAGTAGTCTCAGAGTGATCAGATATGTCACTAAGGGACACTTTTAGCATCAATAACCACGGCAACACACCTGAGCAAGCGTCCGAATTTTACGCGATAGCAGTGAGTGTGTGTTGCAATTCTCAATGAATAAAAATCACTGTTTACGTCCCATAATACTACTGAAAAACTAGCTTTTGTTTTTACCTGTGTAGACATCTAGATTTTATTTTATTATTTCTATGTGTTTTACTGACATCATGTTGTGTGTGTGTGTGTGTGTGTGTGTGTGTGTGTGTGTGTGTGTGTGTGTGTGTGTGTGTGTGTGTGTGTGTGTGAGCCATCCAGTGAGTCAGTGACAGGAGGTTAAAGAAGATGACAGTGACCTTTCCCTTTTGAATTATATTGGGCAGAAAAACAAGCGTGTTGGCAGATTGTGATGTTTTCCTGAAGCTGACTGCTGCACTCAATCTCTCTCAACAGTCAGTTTCCCGCTGTGTGTTGGCTGTCACAGTTCTTATTATGATGAAGTGACATACAGGACACAGGAGAGGGTTAGAAAGTGGTCACATAGCCTAGCGTTGTATCATTTGACGCCTGTGGCAGAGAGGCAGTAGTCAGGGTACGGTAGCTGGAATGTGCAATGTCAAATATTAAATTAAATTAAATTAAATTGACATTTGTTTTGGAGAGTTGCCCCGTAAGAAAGTGAAACAAAATGCCTTCGGTAGTCAATGTCTATCTACGTTAAAACAATCGCTGTAGGTGTTTTTTTGTTAGTGATGGCGTTGCATAGTCTGTCCACCAGAGGACGCTCTACAACGTCCCTGTTAGTGATGGCGTTGCATAGTCTGTCCACCAGAGGACGCTCTACAACGTCCCTGTTAGTGATGGCGTTACATAGTCTGTCCACCAGAGGACGCTCTACAACGTCCCCGTTAGTGATGGTGTTGTTGTTAATTCAGGCCGAGTTTGCAGTCCCTGGTATCAGTCTGTCAGTATATCTTCCACACCTCTGACGATATATGTAATATACCAACACAACTCAAGCGGTTTTGAAGGGATTGCAATAAACCCATGGCTGTCTTTACTAATTTCACTCAGAAACTCTCTGATTAAGAGGAGCGAGTGCTGAGAGGTCAAAGTCACGGTTGGTATGCAGCCCAGAGTCTCCGAAGGCCTTGATGCTGGACCCAACACCCTCCAACGACCCCCGCAGCTCCCCCAATGAGCCATTGATCACATAATCAATGATACATTAGCGTTGGGGCAATAACAACTCATTACCATAACGTCTGTGATTCACCGTTGGGGCTCAACGAAAGACCCAGGGGAAGACCAGAGGCCGGGGACAGTGATGGATTCACTCTGTTACAGAAACCACTTGGACAAAGAAGAGCCAGTGGAGACGAGGACGAGATGGAGAACGCCGAGTTCTCCAGCAACCCCAGGCTCTGTTTCAAATGTCACTTCTTTAATTAGAGACACCACAACAAAGCAGCGTTAACGAAGAGCTTAATCAGAACCGCGTCTTGCTCTCTGGTGTGTTAATGTGAAAAAACACACAATAACACATGTCCCCTGTATTCATTCAGCGTTGCACTGCAGTGAGTCCATGAGCCTCGTGTTGTCTTCCATTTTGTTGAGGCTTTTTATTGATGTTTTTTTTTACTTTTTCTTACGTTTTTGCCCATTTTTTTTCAACACTTAGGATGTTTTTTTTCAATTTTTGTCACTTTTTTTTAACTTAACTTTAGTTGTACAGTTATTTTTGTATTTTATGGTCGATAAACCTCATTTATAGGAAATGATACCTAATGTTTGAGTTAGAAAAGCAGAAATTAGGAATTATTGAGACTAAAAGTAAAGGAATGGATGTTGATGATAATCACAGAATGGAATATGTCAACTTTTACTCAATACTATTTCAAAAACACTTCCATTTTTGGACCTGCCAAAGAGCTTTGTGGGGAATCAATCATGTTATTTTGGGGAATTAACAAGAACATTGATATAGAAAAAACAGGTCAATTTGACCCGAGGACAACAATAGCAGTGCAGTCGAGTGTGTTATCCAAACTGCTTAGGTCAGTTGAACAGGTGAAGCGAAGATAATGTTGTCGGTGGTCAAACAATTACACACATGACACGCTGACAGATTTGGGTTAGGATTTTACCTGAGCTAGACTATTTGGTTCAAACAGTTGGATGATGCCTCTTTAGTATCTTTAGAATACAGAGAAAGTCAGAGAAAGTCAGATAATTAATGCAGAGAACGTCAGATAATTAATACAGAGAAAGTCAGAGGAAGTCAGATAATACCAGAGAAAATCAGAGAAAGTCAAAGAAAGTCACTCCTGTTTTGTTTTTAACTGTCTATTAATGTGTTTTATCGGTGTTTGATGCTTATGATTTTTACTTGTGTTTGTTCTGTTTAACTGATTTTATGTAAAGCACTTTGAATCGCCCTGTTGCTGAAATGTGCTCTACAGATAAAGCTGCCTTGCCTTGCCTTTAGTGCTACATTGCTTATAGGGAAATAACGGAGTAACTGAGAAAATATGTCACTTTTAAAGCTGGTTCACCTAGCTTTAAAAGGCTTTTATTCAGCCATTGCAGTCCCATTGATTCAGCTGCTCTCTGTGTGATTATACAAAGCTCTCCGTCAGGGATGTTTTCAGTAACCATTGTTATTAAAATTATGGAATTCACATTTATTTATATGATTATTTATTTGATTAGGACAATGCACATTGATGAACATTTCTGTAAATGCGCCAGAGTTAGCCAAATGGCTATTTTTCAACTGTAGTCCTACCTAGGATGCATGTCTTTTATGTTGAGAAGAACAAGATTCTTGATTGGCATGCACGCGATTAATAACCCATCCTCTGAGGAAGCTTTCCAGAGCTGAAATGTTGTGTCTATATGGTATTTGCTTTTCTATTAATTTGTTAATTTGTATTTTAATGTTTAAATATGTTGGTTTTTTTGCACCGACGTTGTAGAATTCATATTTATTTATATGATTATTACAAAGCAAATTCCTAGTATTTTCACGTTTTTTAATTATTTTGTGTTCATCGCAAAATAATTCACGCAAATTCAACCAATCACCGTGAGTTCGGTGTGCCTCGCAATTTTGACCAATCACCACAACTTGCCGCAAATTGAACCAATAACCAGAGTTTCCAGTGACCTCAACTCAACCAATCCCAGCAGCCCCACCGGCCAGACTTTGCGTCAGTAGGTGAGTCTGAGAGCCAATGACCAAAGAGAATGAGAACTGGTTGACGTAACACACGTAGGTCGCCAATTTAATTACTTATGATATGAAGACGAGACGTGTGTGACTCGAACATCTCACATTTACCAACAAAAAATTTACCATGCGAATAAAGTGATTTTATTTTTCCTGGCCCAACTATACTGTATTGTAACTTCCCCATAGGTGATCAATCAGGGCTGTAGTCAAGACCACCTTAGTCGAGTCCAAGAAAAGTCCAAGACCAGGACTAGTCGTGTCCGAGTCAAGACCGAGTCCAAAGAGGTTTGAGTCCGAGTTCAGGACAGAAAAAAGGTCTTATGCATGACAGTATTGAGACAATCATCCTGGGTTTCGCTTTCCCTCCAATATTATCATCAACAAAGTAAAGACACCTGGACTCGGCCGAGACCAAAAGTCCATAAGCCATGTTGGGCAAGACCAGTGGCCAAGGAAAGTCTGAGTCCATATACTAGCGAGTCTGAGACCACAGAAAAACGGTCTTGAGTCCGGACTAGAGTCGAAGACCGGACTCGAGTACTACAGCCCTGGGATCAATAAAGATTATTCAATTAAAATGACTGTTACGGTCCAGAGTGTCTGTAGCCATTAATCCCAGAGTTTGGATATTCGACCCTTCCCTCCTGTCCACACACACTTGAGCAGGACATTGAACCCAGCAATGCTCCCAGAGAGCAGGTCAGGGCCTTGTGTAGAACCATACAATGTAAAAATAACATCGTAGCATCGGCAGCGTCACCAATTGTTTTGTGGATTGCCGTTTTGAAGCCAGGAATTTGCATTTCGGCCGTTGCCATCTTGGTATTTTGGAGCCAGACGTGACTATAACTGGAAAAAGGGCGCAGCTGGGGTGGATGATGCATCTAGGTCAGTGTTGTGTATGGTTTCAATGGCGCTAAGCTGTTGTAAGATGTTAGGGTTTACCCACACTTGGCCCAGTTGTTCCGTGTCAGAGCAGGTTTGACCCCCATGTCGAACAGGTCTGACTAGCGTGATCAGGCAGAGTACATTAAACCATGTAAGGATGTAAGTGTGCTTTGGCCCTGAATGTTTTATTGGAGTTTTAGTGCAGGTCAGCAGGGGAGTGAGGTGGATGGTCAATCATGCTTGGGCACGGTTCTAGATAACTGGGTCAAGTGTGAGTACGCCCTTAGAATAATAATCTCAAAATGTCAGTGGCAAACGGAGGGGACAAACTTAAAGTAATGGCACATTCCCGCTTGTTTTGCCAGCTGGCGTCTCACTTAGTACTGGACCAATTTCAAATTGTTCCCATCTGTTACTTAGACACAAAAAGCAGTCCCTCCAGGATTTCGCTGTTTTCTTTTTTTAGATTGTTCCGGCCCAAAATGCCTGATTTTGCGGCATCTTTTGTAAAAAATTGCAACTGAAGTTGCAATGTCTTTTGTAGTTTTGTTGCAATGAAGTTGCGAGAGACTGAATATTGAAAAAAAAGGTTGCGATAGGGGCGAATGGCCGGATGATGGGCCTGTTTGGGGGGAAGTCCAGGCTGATTTTTAGCCCCAGTCTGTCTTGTGTGTGTGTGTGGGTTTGTGTGTGTGTGTGTGTGTGTGTGTGTGTGTGCGTGTCTACTGCAGGGAGCTGACAGGATTGAAACAGCAGCAACTTTCACTGACTTGATAGTGAAAAATCCTTACAGCGTACTGTACAGTGATGTTGTAATATAAAGTATGTATATGCTACAGGTTGGCAGGACGGTCTGATGGTTTTCTTTATTAACGCTGAACGTTTTGTTGGTAAATATGAGATGTTTGAGTCACACACGTCTCGTTTTCATATAAGAAACAAGGAAATTAATTTGGCGACGCAAAGTCTGGCCCATGGGGCTGCTGGGATTGGTTGAAGTCTCTGGAAACTCTTGTTATTGGTTCAATTTGCGGTAAAGTTGCGTGAATTGTTACGATTGCAACAGTAAAAAACACGAAAATAGGGTCAAGTCATGTAAACAAAGCTGTTGGAAGCACAAATGTTGATGTGGGTGTGATGATTCAATAACTCATACTTATGGTTGGCAAAAATCTTTTGATAGAAAAATATCTGCTGCAATGTCAGTATCACTCCCCGATGTGAGTCGAGTGCAGATTTGAGTCGCGCATGCTCAGATTTAAACATTTTATGGCATAACATGTCATACTGAAATTTGTGAAATCCATGAAATAATAAAGTTTTCTCATTACGAACAATAACAGAAGATGGGAAGCATTTCAAAAGCGTTGAAGTTATCTGTGTTTGTTTGGTTGCTGACGTTAGCTAAAAACACCATTACACTGACAGCCTTTGTTGTGTTTGATGCTAACTTGTAGCCAGCAGTGAACCAACTAAAGTAGGTCCATTTGAACTGTGTTGACATTATAGAAGTCTCTGGTTAGCATATTGTATGCTACTTGTCGTTAAGTGAACCATTCGTGACTCAAATCTGCACTCAAGTATCAATCAGCACTGATGGAGCTTCAAGTCCAACAACGTTTCAGACAGCAGGGATTTCTTTCTGCTTAGAGGAGCAGAAGTGGGATTAGGTTTATTTGGTGTAATTAATTAAGGGAAGATTGACACATTCATCCCAGAGTAGAGATTATAATACATTATGACAAAAATCGCCTCCATTTTTAGCAACAGAAACAATCAGAGAAGAGCTCAGAGCTTTACTAATCATGGTGGGATTTGGAGGCTTTTAGCAGAGTTGCAGCAGCGAGAGGTCACGAAGAAGTCATCTGGTTTCTCTGGGGGTCTTCATCGTCCTGAATTCAGCTCAGACAGTCACCAAAACCGTGCCAATCTCTACACAGGTCCGATGGTTAAGATACATACACAACCTTTACTGGAACTTCAGATGATAAAAAGCAGCCCAATCCATCTGATGGTATTGGAAACTGGTTCAGATTTATTTGCTAGTCCCAAGAACCAAATGGCTTGAGTACCCTTGTCTTCCCTGCATCACAAGATCCTCTCTGCCTTGTTTAACCTCCATTTTTTAAACTGTACAA
>NC_048418.1:1312414-1314747 GCF_013103735.1 Etheostoma cragini | reverse complement strand
CCCCCCCTCCCCCCAACCTGCCTCCTTAAGCTAAAATGTCGCGCTCTTATGTTTAGCTTCCACTCTCTCCTCTACTCCTGTTATACCTGCTCCTGCCATCATGTTTTTTTGTGGGAGGACTTCTCAAGTCACGATGTTAACCACGTCTTTAAAACCATTCCACGATGTCCGCCATATTCTGGTTTGAGAAGCTTAGGTTTTGTACGCCTCCAGTTATTGATCGCACGATTACGCTCTGGTTGAGATGGCCGGGTGATATCAATATTCAGTGCCGCCAGCTCATTGCTGGTAGTTGATAGATCTGATGTTCCTGAGCGGTCCGCAGCAGAAACCCTGATTAATCTGTCCCCGATTGACTGTTGAAGCCACAGAAAGACGGTTGGATGGCGTTAAAGTGAAAATCTATATCGTTTAGGCTCGTTTAGTGTTGTGTTTTCCTGCTGATAGATGAACACAAGCAACCATTATATCACAGGTACAATCCCCGCTGTTAACTGTAACCCGGCAACCCAAATCTTTACTGTTGGCGGTGATGGGAACCAATCACGGAGCCCTTTAAAGCAGCTATAGGGCCTATTTTTCAAGATATTTGAAAACAGAATGCCTTAAAATCTGATCATCTTTTAGGGGAAAACATTATAATACTGTCCCTCCTGTTGTCTTTGGGTCAAATCTGACCCCTTTAAAAAATGTCTATATCTGAAATATGGGTTTAATTTTAACCAAATTACCACAAAAAATGGATTGGATTCCTTACAACGTTCTTTGCAATGCATGTTCTTTTCTCTGATCTTAATTTTTAGTCAAAATAATTCAAAATCTTTGCTTTTTTAATTCAAATATTAGGTACAATTCTACATGAACGCGGGTCATTGACCATGAATTCCAAAAAGTACTGTAAAACTAGTAAGGTGGTGTTAGTGAAAACTAAAAAAAAAGTCTGACAAAAGGGACAAAATGACAATTTTTTGTCTGTTTTTAACCTGGGAGGACAACACAAGAAATAATTATAATAATATCAATAATAATAACAACTCTTTCTTTCAAGAAACCCAATGACACTTTACAGAATTTGAGGTTGTAAGCGGTGGTAAACAGGTGGTGTTTCAGGACTTACATATGTCCATGGGTGTAGCATTTTGGGGTGGGGTGGATGGATGGAGTAGGTGGCTTATGTTTATGCTTATGTTTTGTGGCTTTTTTCACCTTTGTGTCTCTTTTTTGTTGCTTTTGACACTTTCAACAAGGCATTTTTACATCCTGTTTTAAATCTGAATGTTCTCCAACTGTCTTCATCATTCGGAAACCAGAACACAATATGGAGGATGGCTCTTTTTTCTCTTTTCTGGCTTAACTTCTATAACAATGGTGGGTAGCTAGGGAAGTTGCCTTGCTTTGCTGGTCCAATCAGAGAGACCGAGGAGGAAATGACACAGAGTTGAAATTATTTTTAAAAAATCAAAACGCTCTAAAGACGCTTTAAAGACGCTTTAAAGACAAACATTTGGGTCTGGAGCCCAAGAAGCACCCCCCTCAGCTCCATCCTTGGTGTGAACCCGGTGCTCTGGTGTTCTCCTGCCGCTCCCCCATATTTCAGCCGTCGTCTTCGGCCGCCCGTGAGCTCTCTGCGTGCGAGTCTGTCCACATTCATCTCGCTCTGGTTGGAGTCCAACCGCGCTGCAGCAGCTAGCAGGTGGCTGACCGTCAAACAGATGAAGGCGACAGGCTGCGTGACTATAAAGTGGGAAGGAAGGGCTTCTGGAGGAAATAATTAAAGACTCGCCGTGTATTTATATAAGAAGCAAAGACTGGGGGGTAAATTCTACCGAGGCATCGGTCCTTAAAGGTAAAAAGAAAAGGGACAAACATCAATATAAAGCGTCAACAAAAGTGTTGATTTTCAATTTTGACTGGAAGACAACACGAGGGTTAAGGGAAAGGTCGTGGGACGGTTAAAGGACACATGTGGGACACGAACCCCTCTCTTGTGGGTGAAAGTCCTGTGTCTGACCCCCCCAACCAACCTCCCTCCCTACACACTACTCGCTGAGCCCTGTCTAGATACTGCTCTCCCAGGTGAGTTCTACGTACGTTCTGGATTTTAGGCGTTCTGAATGAGAACGGGTTGTTATAGTAACAAAAAGCTGGTGAGTGGATCTTCGAGTGGAGACTCAAGTTGTCCCACATTCTGTGAATTTGGGGTTTAAATGTCAAATTACTGTACATGCAACAGCCCTACTGACCGCAGACCACGTTTGCTTAAATGGGTTAATAATTCAAACCCATTTATTTTCATTATTGTACCAGTTGATGATCCGGGCAACTGTACTCCT
>NC_048418.1:1299013-1312314 GCF_013103735.1 Etheostoma cragini | reverse complement strand
TCTGTCCAATCTGAGGACTATGGTTACCTGGTCCTCAGGTCTCTGCAGGGTAAATCCAGACCGCTAGCTAGACTATCTATCCTACCTAACAGAGGTTTCTGTTGCACAATCAGGGGCGTAGCACAACATCTTGGGCTCTGTAGAAAGACATTCTCAAAACATATTTGAAGGAGCAGATTAAGAATATAACGGTTTTTAGTAGGGGACAACGTGTCGGTTCCTCCTCACTCGCTGACATTTGTGCTCATAAAAACCTGAAAGCCCAGAGAGCAGTTGCGTCCGATAAACGCCCATTTTCAGAGTCCAGATCCTTATCTTTCCCCGACCACCGCGCCTCCCATCTGAGAGGTTGAAGGTCAGAATTCTTTAATTTCCGGTCAGGATATCAGCCCCCCCCCCTCCCCTCGCTTTTCCCTGAGCAGCTTCTTCATTCCCATTTTTCTAAATGGCCGTCCGCCCATCGGAGGACTGCTCAGTAATTTAAAAGCTAATGAGGGAGAATTGAAATGACACGGTGTGTTTCATTGGCCAGACATCTCTCTTTGATCAAGTGGTCCAATTAAAAGTGAGAAAGATAAAGAGACCCGAGGGGGAGCTGGCTGTCTTTGGACCCTTTTTTCAGGTGAATTAAGGTGCGGCGGCTCAGTTTGAACCGGAGACCGGAACATCACGCTGCCGTCCAAATTGGATCCGTTGTTCAAATTCAAAAGGACGACGAGACCTGAAAGGGACGAGAGATGAAAGTGCAAATCATTCGGTTTCACTGTGTGTAGTTAAAGTTAAATATAGTGCATGGCTGCTGTTTAAAAACGCACTCTCTCTGTCCTGTTACACCAACCCTAACAACTCCACCATAAACTACAACCTTTTCTTAATTAATTAAGTAGTTGTTGTGCCCACACCAAACCAAACTGCAACTATTTTACAACGTTAAAGACAATCATCTCTTTACTTTTTCTCATGTTTTTGTCCCTTTTTCAACACTTTTGAGGCTTTTTTTCAATATTTGTCTTTTTTTTTGTTGATATTTTCAACACTCCGCAACACTTACTTATTAACTTTAGGTTTACAGTCATTTTGGGAATTTATGGTCATTAAACCTCATTTATAGGAAATTATTATGTTTGAGTTAGAAAAGCAGAAATTAGGAATTATTGAGAGTAAAATTAAAGGAATGGATGTTGATGATAATCACAGACTGGAATATGTCAACTTTTACTCAATACTATTTCAAAAACACTTCAATTTGTTTTACAATGCTATAAAATTTAATAAGACGCCCCAAAATTAATGAAAGTAGAGATTTGTACTTGGCAAAGAGCGTTGGGTGGAATCAATCATGTTATTTTGGGGAATTAAAAAGAACATTGATATAGGACAACATGAAGACAACATGAAGACAACATGGGGACAACATGAAGACAACATGGGGACAACATGGGGACAACATGAGGACAACATGAAGACAACATGAAGACAACATGAGGACAACATGAGGACAACATGAGGGCAACATGAAGACAACATGAGGACAACATGAGGACAACATGAAGACAACATGAAGACAACACGAGGACAACATGAGGGCAACATGAGGGCAACATGAGGGCAACATGAGGACAACATGAGGACAACATGGGGACAACATGAGGACAACATGAGGGCAACATGAGGACAACATGAGGACAACATGGGGACAACATGGGGACAACATGAGGACAACATGAGGACAACATGAGGACAACAGGAGGACAACAGGAGGACAACATGAGGACAACATGAGGGCAACATGAGGGCAACATGAGGGCAACATGGGGACAACATGAGGACAACATGGGGACAACATGAGGACAACATGAGGACAACATGAGGACCACATGAGGACAATATGAGGGTTAAAGAGAGACGGAGCAGGGACCCCCTATTAGTCATATTGCATAACATTCAGTTCCACATGAAACTGGGCCTTGTGGCTTTTACATAACTTTCTTAATTTGAATGAAGATAAAACTGAGTGTATTATCTTCAGTACTTTTTAGGTAACATTTCATTTTTTTTATCCCAACAAAACGGGCCTTTGAAATAAGCGGTGAAAAAGTCAACATTATCAAATATCTTTGGAAAAAAACATCAAAAAAGCACCCACAACATAGAAAAAGTGACACATATGTGGGGGGAAAGCAATAATAGTGTTTCATGGTTGACGGGAAGACAACACAAGGGTTTTAAGACCTTTTAACTTTCGGAAAAACTTTTAAAAAATGAGTGCTGTGACTCTGAGGGGCCCCGGGGCCCCTATTGAAGACCCCTGGAATATAGACCATTTCAACATTATTAAACAAAAACATGTCTAAATGTCCCAGTGTGGTTACATTTGAAGTTTACTGAACATTCCATAATTTGCATAAAGAACCTAGAACCTACAGAACGTTAGAATTCCCCTTATGACATCACAAGGGTTTCACCTTCCGGAACCTTTTGGGCTTAAATAAGAACTTAAGAGCTCCTGAAGCATCAGTCTGGACCCAACAACCGAACAACACACACACACACACACAGATTACAAGTTAACTCTGAATTATAAAAGAGATACAGACGTTTTCTTTCTTAAAAACACAAAGATGTTCGGATACCATCTTCTACGAAAGGTTTGTCTCTCTTCTTCTGCAGATTAAACACGTGACAAGTGTAAAAGTTGTTGAGTCAGATGTTAGTTGGTGTCTTACTAAATACTTTTCTGTAACGTTACACCATGAAGGCAGCTCCATTTTCTGTTTATACTCATATTAGTTTTTTTTATTCTAAACAGAAAACATCTGTGTTGGGTGAGAAGAACCTTCCCTCCCCCCCTGAAAGGAGGTAAGGAGATTTTGGAGTTGTTTTGTTGTTATTCTTTTGACAGCTGCCTTTGTTAAGGTTGTTTTTTTTAATCATTTTACCAAAGGTACTTAACATTTTATGTGCAGTATGTGATTTAATATCGGGTTAAATCACCATTGGCAACACCGGAAAAGATGTGTGACATGTAGAGTTAAATTCACATGCATACATCGTGAAAAAGTAAAATATTTTTTGGCCTTTTTGTTGCTTTTTCCAACTTTTTTGTGTGTTTTTTGTGTTATTATTATGGGTTTTTGCATCGTTTTGTTGCTTTTTTGTTTCTCTTTCCAACTTTTGTCACACTTTACTTGACATAAACCACTAGAAAGTCAGCAAAGAGTTCTTTAGTCTTTGTGGAGTTCAGCAAATCATGCAAAACAACGATAACATCTTTTCACAAAAATCTGTTTCATCGCCTGAATATCAAAATACTCGGTGGTTCTGTGGGAGTTTCTGAGTCTCAACGTCAGTAAATCTGCCAAATTCTGCTTTAAAAGTCACGTCATTTGGAGTTTGAAAACAGTTTTCTGTCTTTTTGCTTTGGTGCACAACTAGCCGGGGCTAAATTGTGATGCAAACCTAAAAATTGCTTGTGGGGGGTCAAAATTGGCCAGGGGCCGCATTTTGCCCCCGAGCCTTGAGTTTGAGACACGTGTGTTAAAGTCATTGAGAAGCAGCGCTATAGTCAAGACCACCTTTCTCGAGTCCAAGACAAGTCCAAGACCAGGACTAGTCAAGTCCAAGTCGAGGCCGAGTCCAAAGAGGTTCGAGTCCGAGTCAAGACCGGGTCCAGGACAGAATAAAGGTCTCATGCATGATCAAAACAACCATTTTGTGTTTCACGTCCCCTCCAATATTATTGTCAACATAATAAAGACACCTGGACTCGGTCTAGACCAGAAGCCATATTTGGCAAACCAAGACAAATCCGAGTCCAAATACTAGCAAGTCGGAGACAAGTCCGAGACCATAGAAAAACGGTCTTGAGTCCAAGACCGGACTGGAGTACTGAAGTCCTGTTGACAAGTAAAGAAGTTGTTAAACTGTGTGAGATTTGTGTTTTAATTTAGTGGCAACATGTTTGTGATTATTCTCTCTCTCTCTCTCTCTCTCTCTCCTCACAAGTGATTTATGAATCCCTTTGGGATTAAAACATACTAACTGTGTTTATCTTGACCACCAGACTCACTTCGCGAGACTCTCCTGCCGCTCCAGTCTCTGGAAAGCCGGCCGAGGCTGGAAAAGGTGAAAAGACCAAGAAGACAAACTGGAGAACTCGTCTCTTCGGTCTCTTTGTGGTACGGTTGGACAGAAATCGTCAGGGCTTCATGTTTTTAGAAGTCTTTTATATTCATATTGATTTAACCCTCATGTTGTCCTTGTTTTCAGTTAAGCTTTTTTATCACAAAAAATGTGCCGTCGAAATAAGCGCTGAAAATGTCCAAATTTGAAAAAACATCCGAAAAGCACCCGCGACATTGAAAAAAGTGACAAAAATGTCGGAAAAAGCGATAATAATGTTAAAAAAAGTGACCTAAACAGGGTTTTTTTCATGGTTGATGAGAAGACGACACAAGGGTTAAGTTGTTAATGACAACCGAAGAAGAAAAGTTAGTTTCTCATTGTGTTGTTTTGGTTTTGACTCAACAGAAAAAGGAGCGTCCTCCGGAGGAGAAGCTCCCCCCGCAGAACAGGTAAGACACCTCGGTTATTACACTAAAGTAAACCAGAAATGAAAATAGGCAGGAAAAATACTATTATATATATTTTAGTTAGATGAAAATCTACAGAAGAACTTGAAACTGTATCAATGCAGCATAGTATTGATCCACAGACGACAAGTATGGATCTATTTTTATGTATTACATATATGTGTTGGTCAGTTTGTCCCATTTTGCAGCAATAACATTAAAGAGATATAAACAAACAGAAATGTTTCTTTTTAGATGAAACAGATGTTGATAAGTTTCCTTTTGGGAACGTCATTTGAAATTGGGAAAAATTAGAATTGAAATGTCTCTTTTCAGTCGAATTTGAACATCTTATGAACAAAGTAAAGTTTTGAGTGAGTTGCAGGGTACATCTTTTGCTAATACATCACTGTTATGTGCGCTAACTTTAGTAAAGAGAATCTTTGTCATGATTTATCTCACAAACATGTCCAACCATGTTTCATTTTAGCACTTCAGAGGGCCAATCTACGAAGGCGGCAGCCGAGAAGACGTCTTGGTGGCGTCTGCTGTTCAGGTGCTGCAGGGTATGTGTCACATAAAGAGCCAAAGTAGCTTCATATTCACCCATCAGGACCCTATCGGAGGTCCCCAGTTGTTCTGGGTTTGCACTATTGAACCATGAGCGTTTGTCTTTCCTCCAACAGAGAAGGTGTCGCGTCGCTCCGGCTGCAGACGACAAAAAAGACCAAAAGACGAACTCTCTTGACCCTCCGAGGAGGAAAAGATGTCCATTTCGATGTCCGTCCCCAGAGAAATGCTCCCAGACATGGTTTGTACAAGCAGAGATGACATTTACATTTGTGTTGTCTTCCCGTCAACCATGAACAAAAGTTACCGCTATTTCTGACATTTTTGTTACTTTTTCAACGGTGTGGGTGCTTTTTTTAACGTTTTTTCCAAAGTTATTTGATATTTCTAATTTGGACATTTCCAGCTTATTTTAAACGCCCATTTTTTGTGATGAAATAACTGAACACGGGTCAAAGTTGACCCGAGGACAACATGAGGGTTAAAGGGGCGTTGTCGTCATATTGTTTGGTTTGCACTGGTTCAACTCACAAACTACTTAATCTGCTATGTAATCTTTGTAATTGTAAATAACATGTAGAGAATGGATTCTTAAATCTTTCCTGTTAATATAATTTATAAAAACATAATACTATTTATCCCAGTGTCCTTTGCACTATGCTCCACATTTAAATAATTTTGATTGAACTCTTCATTGCAGTCATGCCTCTATATTGTTTCTGTTTAGAGTATGTATATATTGTGTATATATTAGTGTGTATATTTTGTTTTGGTTGTTTTTGAATGTGTAAGCACATCTTGAACAACGATGCTCCAAAGAAAAATTTCTGATTCTGATTTGTATAACATTTCATTTTTAGTATTCAGTATTTGTGTGTGTTCTGCCTGTATGCTGATGACAATGATCTGTTTCTTTCTCTTCCAGCAGCAGCTCTGCAAAAGAGAACGAGACAAAGACGCAGGACAAGCGGGGACACGAGGACGAGGTGGTCCAGTTTAGCAACCGCATCAGCCCGCTGGACGACCTGATGGTGTCACGACTGACAGATTTCAACGCCATCCTGAACGCGCTGCTCGAGGAGAATCTCGCCAGGTAACCCAAAAACTGCCTCCACGTTCTCTACCTTCCCAAATCTCAATCCTGGACGACTAAAGTTCGCCTTTAACTCTTGTTTTGTCTTCCCTTCCAGGTCAACTTTGATTTTTTTTGGTGCTTTTACGATGTTTTTGCCGTTTTGTCACTTTTTCCAGCTTTTGGTGCTTTTAAAAAAAAAAACTGAGCTGGTTTAATAACAGGTTTTACATTTATTCTTGGAATTCATGGTCAACAAACCTCATTTATATTAAATTATACACACGTTTTAAGTTAAAAAGGCAGAAATTATGAATTATTTTGATTAACAGTTAAGATCAGAGGATGTTGAGTGGATCTCAGATGGGTAGATGTCAAAGTTTAGTCCGGATATTGTTTGGAAACCATAAAAAAATGCTATAAGATTAAATAAAACACCCAAAAAATTCACTGAAACTAATCATTAATTTTACCTGAAGAACGTATGATATCATCCATGTTATTTTGGGGCAATTTGGTTAAAAGAAATAACAATTTCTGATATAAAACACTTTGAAACAGATTTTCTTGCTGATTATAACTGCAAATGAAAGTGTTTTGTTTGACGTTATTCTGTATGCGTGCGCAGATTTGAATAGTGTCGGGCTGTAGACGGGTTCAGACTTTTAAAAAGCTGTCAATCAAAATGTACTTGTTGAGCTCGGTTCTGTTGGGCTCGGGCCTAACTTTTAAGCCCGACTACAACTCGAGTCCTGCTAGTCTTTCTAGTCCTGGTAATGCTAACTCTGAGACCTTTACGACAGCAAGTGATGTCTTGTATAAATGTCTCTGTCCTTATGTACCAAAACTGTATTTATTAACCATAGTTATGTGTTTTTTCTGGTCTCCGTAGTGCCCCAATAAACAATAAACACGGCTATGAATATCCAAATTTAAAAGGCAGCCGCATCGACCGCTTTGGGTGAGTACATCTGCATGTGAATCAAAGGTCTAACGAGGAATTAATTTATCAAATCAAACAGACATATTAGTCTTTTGACCGGCTGTGTTTGTGTGTCAGGTTGCCAAACATTGGGCAGAGCTGCTACATGAACTCCAGCCTGCAGAGTCTCCTGATCCTGGAGGACTTCATGAGGGACATCAGCCGCATGGAGGAGGTCTGGAGATCCGTCCCTGAGGCTCAACTCATGAGGTACGGCAGCCCAAACCACATTCTCACTCGGTTAGGGGCCTTTAGTGTTTATTATTGATGCAAAAATTGTCCTTTAGCGCCTCATTTAGACGTGCTTGGCCGGGACAAGAACATGAACCCCGGTCTCCTGGGTGAAAGTCCTGTTGTTTGATCCACCTACCACCCCCCAACAAAACACCATACATGGATTTTCACTCCTATCTACTGCTAAAGATTCTCTGATTGCTGTTTCTTAAACTTGAATATCTTCCAGTTTCTTCTCTCCTCTGTGAAATAAACTGACAAGACATTTGAGGACGTCGTTTTGGTGTTTTTGGGGAACACTGTTCCACGTTTTTCACCCTTTTCTGACATTTTTGAAAGCAAACTATTAGTGCATTGGGAAAATAATCGATAGATGAATCAACTATGAAAGTAATTGTCGGTTGCAGCCTTAGATCCAGATGTTTTGGCTTCACTTATACAGTCTATGCATCCACCCCTGGCCCAAACACACACACAAACACACACACACACACACACACACACACACACCTGTTAATGTCAAGCCTCAAGTTTCTCCACAAATGAACAGATCTAACAGCAGAAACGTGTCTGTTTTTCCTCTCATTCTCTGCAGAGGACTGATGGCGATCAGGGACCTCCACACCTCCACAAACACACAAACCAAAGTCTACATCCTGCATTCATTTCGAGAGGCGGTACCGCTCCAGTTTAGGAACCTCCTGCAACACGTGAGCTCTCTCCGGTCATGTTTTGTGCCTTTACCCAGTGGTGAAAGAAGAAGGCAGATCCTTTACTTAAAGTGGCTATATTTAACGTCTATATGTTTCTGTAATTGTGTAATGTTCCATCTGATGGTCATAAATGACCCGTAACAGCAAATAGTGAAAAAGGAACGTATTTGTATTTTTATTTAGGGGCGAAAGTTTAGGCAATTCCAAGGGCCCATGGCTGACAGGGGCCCCAAAAAACACACCTAATATAATAACCCAATTAGATTTTTTGTCATGGGGCCCAAAATCCCTGGCGGCGCCCCTGTTTGTTGTAATTCTGGCTGATTTTGGGTCGGGGCCATCACAGAAAAGAAGAACTAAAAGGGAAGGAGAAAGACAACGGCGATTGCGTGAGTCACACTCGGTCGGGATTTCAGCTGATGGAGACAATTAACGGGATTGTAAATGATTCAAAGTAGTCCCCAAATTGGCCCTCATGTGTGTAATATGTCTATTTTGTTCATAACTAATTGTGCGATGTGTGGCCAGGTTGGTTCAGCGGTAGAGCAGGCGCACATGTAATGAGAGGTTTGTGCCTCGACTCAGAGGTCCAGGGTTTGGTAATGGTAACTCCGAGACCTTTAAGACAGCAGGTGTGTCTGATGTCTTGTATAAATGTCTCTGTCCTTAACTGTATTGTTGTTTTAGTTGTCTGAATCTGTCTTGTCTGTCTCGATGTCCTGTACAAATCCCTGTCCCGACGTGCTGTAACCAGGTTCATTGTGTCTCTGCAGAACAGGAACCTGCTGAAAACCTGTTGTTAAACTGAGTCAGGCCCATTTATACTATTATGTAATGTTACTTTTAACGCTCCTGTGTAATAAATATGAATGAATGAATGAATGAATGAATGAGAAACACTACCAATTTCATCCAAAGGGGCCGCTAAAATCAACACAAACTGAAAGTTACATGCAGCCACTTTGAGTAAAAGTAATAATACCACACTGTTAAAATACTTAAGTTCCAACTCCTGAGATCCTTGCTGTGTGTATGATCTCCAGGACGCTCATGAGTTCCTGACGTCGCTGCTGGAGCAGATGAGGAGTCTGGCCCCTCGGCTGCAGGAGGCTGCAGCGTGCATGGGCCGGCGTTACACCTGCCCCGTCGAGGACCACATGGTGTTCAAGATGGAGAACACCAGGACCTGCAAGAGGTGGGAGACCCACACACACAGTCACACAGCTTGGTTTAGTCCGGATATCGAGCTGCTCCGGTCTAGATGTGGTACAAAGAAGGGCTGCAACTAAACATTATTGTCATTGTCCATTCATCTGTTGATCTTTCTTCAAGATGTAATGGATTAGTTGTTTGGACTATAAAACATCAGAACATGGTGCAAGTAGTTAGTGGTTAGTTTGGGAGTGTGTGGAGGTGTGATGGTCCATGATCTCCATCGGGGAATCAGAGACAAGAAAGGAGACAGTTCTGCTGTTAGATCTGGTATTTGAGTTTGTGGAGAAAGTTGAGGATGACGGGTGTGTGTGTGTGTGTGTGTGTGTGCCTGTGTGTGTGTGTGTGTGTGTGTGTGTGTGTGTGTGTGTGTGGACCAGGGGTGGATGCATAGACTGTATAAATGAAGCCAAAACATCTGGATCCAGGGCTGTAACCAACAATTACTTTCATAGTAGATTCATCTATCGATTATTTTCCCAATAAACTATTAGTTGGGTTTAAAAAATGTCAGAAAATTCTGAAAAATGTGGATGAGTGTTTCCCAAAAAGCCCAAAACGACGTCCTTGAATGTCTCGTAGAACTGCAACTATCAATTACTTTCATAGTCAGTTAATGTGTGGGTTAGTTCTCAGATGAGCGGATTAGTTGTTCATATGTTGATCAAAGCCCAAGAAAACGTCCTCAAATGTCTCATTTTGTCCACAACTCAAAGATATTCAGTTTACAGAAGAAGAAGTTGACAGAAGAAACTAGAACAAAATATCACATTTAAGAAACTGCAATCAGAGAAGTTTTATTTTTAAATTTATATTTGTAAAGATTTGCATTCTTTCACTTAAAGACCTGTCTTTTTTTACCTGTCTTGAGTAATGGTGCAGCATTCGTTTCAAGGGAAGTAAGTTCATCATTTGTTTTATGTCATTTCTAATCGTACGGTGTTTATTTTATTGTCTGTCTTCTATTAATTATTTATCCAATTGTTTCTAATTTTTAGTCTTGCTTACCATTTTTTTTGGTCTAGTGTTTTAATTTTGTTTGTTTGTTTAAATTCCCCCGTGATTTAATCCTGCATGTTTACATCAGAGGTGAAAACTAAAGTTGGGTTTTTGTATTTTAATGTGTTGCGTTGTCCCTTTAATGTGCAGCTGTGGGGCCATGTCAACGAAACAGGAGGAGTTCACTAACCTGTCTCTGGACCTGGTTTCTGGAGTCTCTGTGGAAGACTTGCTCCAGGAGTACCTGAAGGTAAGATCCACCTCTCAAGTCTTTCCATTCATTTTGAATGGGGGGTAGTGTGGGGGGTTGTTGCAAGGAGGACACTCCAAAAATTGCATCAGGCCTGCGGCAAAAACTTAAGACCGACTGAAGTTTTTGAACCCCACGTCCTGCTGCCGTGGCCCGGCATGCAACCGGAGATCAGAGTCGTCGGTGTGTTATGAGTTCTGGTTTGAGCTGGTGTGAGAGTCCCGTACAGGAAACAGGAAAAATCACTGCCTCTATTGCTGCCACTAGAAAGTTTTAAACCACTATGGGGGTTAAAAAAAACACAATACAGAGGCCCTGAACTGCCCAGGAGGTTGTGTAACAGAACTGACAAGTTGAACGTTTGGTGGAGCTGTTGGGTTGATAGTGGACTTGGACGAAAGCCAACGTTATGACGATGAACTCCATCAAAACTACAGTATGTTGAGTTATACTGGACGGGCCAATAACCTCTGAATAGTTCTACCTGTTGTTAAACTTCAATGCATGCAACAGCCAACGGGGGGATGGGGGGTCATTATGTCGGCAGGATCCCTTAAAAGGTAACCGCGTCTACATTGTGCGTCTGCCCTATTTCTGTTATGGCGGCAGATATGTGGCCACGGCGGGCCGCCACCACGTAATCGGCACATCTGCCGAGAACGGTCGGCCTTTCTGTCAATGTAGCCAAAGCGCAACAGTCACACACACACACACACACACACACACACACACACACACACACAGTCACTCATTACTTGTGTTATATCTGTGCTGTTCTGCAGGAAAAGGAGTTGGAGTTCAGCTGTGAGTGCGGAGGACGGACGTCGAGTTACAGGTCGTCATTCAGCACTCTGCCACAGTGAGTGACATCACATCCAGCACATAAACAATCAATCTGGCCTGGGGGGTACCCAAAGCGAGGTCCGCTGACCCTCACGGGTCCTTAAGATACACAATAATCCGGGCGAGCTCTGGATCTCCCAGTAGGTTGTGGGTTCACCCCATGTGGGCTGAGTCCTCTGCAGCGGCCCGGGTTTTAATCCGACCTCCGGCCATTGGCTGCATGTCATCCTCTCTTTCTCTCCCTCTCTCTCTCTCTCCCTCTCTCCCTCTCCCTCTCTCCCTCTCTCTCTCTCTCTCCCTCTCTCTCTCTCTCTCTCTCTCTCCCTCTCTCCCACCTTTCCTCTCTATCCACTATCACTATTGAATAGAGGGAAAAGCCCCCAAAAGATAATCTTTAAAAGAAGAAATATTCCTAATAATCATACAAAACATACATATGAGCTCATTCCTCCTTTCCTCATCCTTTCCTTCAGAGTGCTCATCTTGCAGCTGAAGCGGTTTCGCTTCTCTCCGTCCTTCAAGCTCGAGAAGGCCGATGACCCCGTCACGCTGCTCAGGGACCTGGTCTTGTCCTCCACACAGGTAAAGAAACGCAGAACTCAGTCCGTGGGCCTCGCTTGAACCCTCTGAGGTCTAAGGGTTCAGATATCTGGTGGGGGGACAACAGAAGCGTGAAAAACAAAGATAAATAAGGATAGATAGCTTTTGGCTTCAAACTGGGTTTCCATGGGGTCTAAAAAGTCTAACATTTCCAAATGTAATTCCTTAAAAAGTCTTAAATTCCCTCAAGTATTGTGTTCCATATAATCTTACATCATTTTAAACGTTGTAACTTTGTACCTGCTCTTCTTTTTTTTTGATTCCACGCTGTTGTAGTTCTTTCTAGTCCAAATATAATTTGCCTTGTTACGACTACAAATGAAACCAAACGTGCAACTTATGTTGCAGCCAATCAGCTTTCGTGTTATTGGCGCAAGTCTCTTTCAAATTGCACCACAAATTTGAGCAATTTTGCCAGTTTCTCAACACTTTGCTTGAAGAAAACTTAAATCACGTCTCAGCTGATAGAGTGAAGTGTTGTGATAAAGGTCTTAAAAGGTCCTAAATTTGACGTGATGAAACCTGCCGGAACTCTGTTAAAATGGGGATTTCTTGTTAAAATACACATGATTTCTAAAACATCCCAAAACAGTTGTTATGAAGATACAGAAGGTTTTGAACAAGAGAGGAGAATGATAATATCCTTCACATAAATAAAGTTATTTGCACCATAACTTGCTGCAGATAGATGTTGCATAAAAAATTAACAAGAAGCCAGGAATTAAGTTTTTGACACTCTTAATTTTATGAGGGACGACCCCCAAGATATTGACCCCCCCCCCCCCCCCCCCCCCCCCCCCCCCCCCCCCCCCCCCCCCCCCCCCCCCCCCCCCCCCCCCCCCCCCCGCCATGTGTGTGAACTAAACTCTTCTAAACTGTTCCTTCCCAGGGCGGCAGCTGCTACAGTCTGATCAGCACCATCAGCCATGTTGGCTGCACAGAAGGAGGTAAGAGACTCACACACTGGAGACTGACTGGGGCCTTCTGTTAGAGATGTTTAAGAGAAAGATACTTTTTGGCTACTCAAAATTGCCTTTGCCAATCTTTATTTAAATATACAATAATTTTATCACTGTGAAACATACTTAAAGTGAACAGAACCAAAATTGAACTGTCAAAAGGCGTCTTGGTTTGTCTTTCCACTGTTCCAACAATCACCATTCTGGTTTGGTTGAAATACATGTGGAGATATGCTGCTTTATACACGCTAAAAGTAGTGATTATTTACATGGAGTCTGGTGGAGATATGCTGCTC
>NC_048418.1:1297854-1298913 GCF_013103735.1 Etheostoma cragini | reverse complement strand
AGGGGGAAACACCAGAGCAGGGGGAATGAGAGGGGGAAACACCAGAGCAGGGGGAATGAGAGGGGGAAATGTAAATAATGTAAATGTAGCCTCAAGTTTAGAAAAGATTGAATGCTGGCAAAGATTTTAGTGTCTTTCAAGGATTTCCAAAGCAAGAGAGATTTTTGAACCGGTTTGTACGTCATTGTACGAAAATGCATGCTCACCGGTATTAAGTCAGGGTATTAGCATTGAAACAGTTTGAACGATACCCAGCACTATGTATAAGTACAGCCTGAACAGTGTTAATAGTAGGATTATTGTGTTCAGGTGTAGGACAATGGGGGGGGGGGGGGAGCAGTGCCCTAAAACGCTCCAGGAGCCACATGAAGAGAGCCATGATCATTACAATCATGATGGAGCCCATGGAGCCACAGCTTTATATCCCCCCACCCTGAGGAGGATGGACCCCCACGTCCCCCAGAGAGCCTGGTTTCCTCCCAAGGATCCTCCCTCTCAGAGGGAGTTGTGCCTTTGCTGACAGCAGGGCGGACCCCCACCAGGGTTGTACCCCCAGACAGAGATGTTAAAGTCTTACTGTAGATATGTTGTCCTGTAATTTGCAGCGTTTTGGCTTTCTCTCTGGCGAGACCTTACAAAGAAAGATACAGAAAATAAATACCCTTTTAATTTGTTGGATTTGGTTGGTTGTTTTTCATTCACTTGAATAGGAAGTTCCACAAGTGTTTGGATAGATACTCGTTTTCTATAATATCCTATCCTCACAGCGCTGTGTCAAGGGAAAAAAGTAGTCTAAAGTCGATCAGTGCTCATCTATACACATTTCATAGCGTCCTCCTCTTCCACTTCCCTGCGCACAATCCATTTTCTCCTAGTTTGAACTGGGAGGAAATCTAATTTTAAGAAAGCTCTTATAAATGTGGGACCATTGGACTGTGGGACCATAGGGCTGTGGGACCATTGGACTGTGGGGACATAGGGCTGTGGGACCATTGGGCTGTGGGACCATTGGACTGTGGGACCATTGGGCTGTGGGACCATTGGACTGTGGGACCATAG
>NC_048418.1:1296439-1297754 GCF_013103735.1 Etheostoma cragini | reverse complement strand
CTCTCTCTCTCTCTCTCTCTCTCTCTCTCTCTCTCTCTCTCTGTGTGTGTGTGTGTGTGTGTGTGTGTGCAGCACAGAAACCACCCCGCTCAGTGAAATCTGTCGTTTCAGAGAACAAAGCCTCTCGTCCAGCTGTGCGACAGCGTTTCGCTCTTTATTTCTCCTCCTCACGTCAGAGACGTCCATCCTAAAATGTTACTCTGTCATTTTTCACCTCTGTCCATTCTCACTTACATTTAAAGAAGTTGTATTACTTTTCTTTTTCAATTGTTTTCACACAAATACTGGTACTTTAGTCAATGTGCAGTATCCTTTCTTATTTTACCGTAATGTCTGTATTATAGCAAACTTGTACACTGTATTAATCAATGGGATTTGAAGAGTTTTATCTGTGTTACTGCTTTTTATATTTGTATTGTTGACTGTAATCTTCTTATTGATGTTTTATAGGGAGACAATTCTAAGATCTGCACAGATGAAAAATAGCCTTTTGTCTAATTCTGGTGCATTTACAGCGATGTTAATTAATGTCCACTGTCCCTGTCAAATTAAATGACCACAACGTGTGACTCCTGCACCAACCCCCTGAGCCAATTCTGCCAAACTTCAAGCACAATTCCTGCTTTACACTCACATTGCAGTTCTAAAACACACTTTTTTCCAAACACCACACACAATTCTCTGCATTTGGCACATTTCTCATGAAGAAAATCTCTTTTCTTCACAAGGACCACGCCGCCATTCAGATATGCACTCTGACTCACCCCATGGGCAAACAGCCGTCACACAGTTTTACAATTAGCAATCAGAGCTTCAGCATGAAAGGGCCACAGGTGAGCTCTTCTGTTCCTGGGCATCGGACGCCAACAGTGGAAACAGAGGCAGAGGGGTGAGAGTAAGAGGAGGACGAGGAAGGTCAAGGACCGTAATCTCTGATGAGATCCGAGCCCCTTTGGTGGTCCAACATGGTCTAACAATGAGGGAGGCTGGGCAATCAGTACAGCCCGATTTAAACAGGAACACGGTAGCATTGATCATCTGGACTCTCCCAAAGGAGAAAAGGTAAGAAATCTACTCTCACTAGTACTGCATATCATCCTGTACTCAATGAGTACATTAGTAATTACCTGTGGACTGTTCTATAGGACTGTAAAAATAAAGTAGGGTTCAAGTATTTGGGAAATGCATTCTTACATTAAAAAGCAAAACGCTGGACGAGAGGCTTGTTCTCTGAAAATGACAGATTACACCAAGCGGAGTGGTTTCTGTGCAAGAGAGAGAGAGAGAGAGAGAGAGAGAGAGAGAGAGAGAGAGA
>NC_048418.1:1294311-1296339 GCF_013103735.1 Etheostoma cragini | reverse complement strand
CATCACTAACAGGGACGTTGTAGAGCGTCCTCTGGTGGACAGACTATGTAACACCATCACTAACAGGGACGTTGAATTCTAAGCAATGACAACAAAACTGTTGGCGCGTCCACATGACACAAGCCTTCTGTGATTGTGCACCACCCCTGGTGACCCCGACCTGGGTCTTTTTCTGCATGTCATTCCCCCCCCTCTCTCCTTTCATGTCTTCATCTGTCCTGTAAAAAGAAAGACCTAAAAATGCCCAAAATAATAGGCTTAAAAATGGAAATTCTTCACTGACTTGCCTATAATATCTGCAATGGCTTTTAAAAATCCCATCAATCAAACCTTGTGTTTGTAAGAATGTGCAACTGTGAGGAGACATTAGTCTTTAACACAATCACAAAGACAAAGGAGAGAAGCGAGAAGGGAAGGAGCTAGTGCTGCGGTTGTTAAATTTCCAGATATTAGCATATCCAAAGAGAGCAGACTCGCTGCTCTTCCCTTAATTTATTCCAAAGTGTAAATCACTGATAACTTTCTTTTCTTTTCACACGGTGGATTTAGCATTCTGCTGCGTTCTTTCGCCTGTGATAATTACACGCCGCTTTGAACAATCTAGTTTTCCTCAGGAAGGTTTATTCCCTGTCCAGTTACTTCAACCGTGCATTTTAACATCACCCACACACATTTAAGAACTATCCGCTGCCAATCAGGGTATTGTGGCAGTTTTTATTTGCTTCACACTTGGTGGAACCTGTAATTAAAACCTTTTGACAGATACATGAGCAGAGATAAGACTCACTGATTCAAGCTAAATCTGATATGTTCATGGTTCAGTCCAAAATGACGAGTGTACTGGGTCAGGGTTAGTCTTCATCAACCCTAGGTTACTTAACTTATCCATGACACTGTCCATGATGTGTTCGACCATGTCCAAATCAGCCCCTAAGACGAGGTGCGTGAACCACTTTTCCGATCCGAACAGGGACCTTTGGGCAGCCAGACGTGGTCTGACTAATCAGACCTGAACCAGAATGCACTTGGCCCCGAATAGAGACACATTGTGGCACACAGATCCGAGACCTGCTGCATAACAACAAGTCCCTGTTCTGACTCGATTAGACTAAATGTATTTCCCGAGACAGAGACCCACATGGTTCCCGAGTCAGGTTCCACAGACGAACAGAATGGACCTGTGAAAACTTCTCTAATCTAATCTCCAACTCTACAGTTCAGCGTGTTTTATTTTTTAGTAGCATTGTGTTCTTTCACCCTCACGAGTGTGTTATGTAACTGAGCGATTGTGTACCAACACGGTGTCGTTGTTTGGTTCGACACAGGTTCACACGGCACGATGAGGCCACAGACAGGTAAAGTGGCTGTGCAGCTGCTGGTGAAAAGGGAGGAGGAGACCGTCCTGTTGGTCTCTGCTGCAGATGATGCGCCGAAATCACAGAGGGGGGAACTAACAACCGCGGCGGCTGCCTCCAAAAGCCGGGATCCGAGCCTGAAGCACGTTGGCCCTTCATCTGCATCTCAATGAGGAACTTGATCACAGCTCAGCGTTCAGAGGCAACGGCACAATGTGAGGCTACCGGGGAGGGGGGGCTTCCGCTTTTAGATATGAAAACGCATCTGGGAAACAAATCAAAGACGCAGGCCAAAAGAGAGCTCTAAACCAGCGTGGCTCCAGGTTGGTTGGTTGTTCCAGAAGACAATGATGACGTTCAAATAGAGAATAATGTCTGCTAAGTCTGGACGTGGCACTTGAAATTCTGAGTCCTCCGGCAACTCTAGAACTTTACTCAAGACCCTGATGCTGTAAATATGTAATCCTTGGCGTGGTCCAGAAGGGGCCTTTCCAAGTCTTGGTCCTGTGGTCTAGCGACCCCACTTGGATTTGTTGATCCAAAAGCAGAGAGTTTCAGAGTCGATTTATCTCATCTTCTCAACAAGCACAATGCACCATCAGCACCATGCATTATAAGCACCATCAGCACCATGCACCATCAGCACCATCAGCACCATCAGCACCATGCACCA
>NC_048418.1:1289884-1294211 GCF_013103735.1 Etheostoma cragini | reverse complement strand
AGGTCTCTGCAGGGTAAATCCAGACAGCTAGCTAGACTATCTGTCCAATCTGAGTTTCTGTTGACGACCAGGGTTACACAACACTGGTAGAAACTGTTACCTAGCCTTTTTATCGTCTTTTCGTCATCTTTTCGTCGCCTTTTTTTAGCAACGGCACCGTGGCTCTGTCCGGCGCTTAGAACCCACTTAAACGATTGTGATTGGTTGGAAGAAATGCCAATAAACCAGAGCATGTTTTTCCGTCATCCCAGAATGCTTTGTGGACTAGCCAGACCTTCTGCTGCAGCGCTGTGGACGAAGGCCTGGAATGTGAGACTAGGAAAAAACAAGCTAGAGGGGAAAATCACAATATTTGATTTGCGCTTAAAGGCCGTTCTGCTTGGTTCTTTTAGGGAATGATTGTAAAGATTTATAAAGAATATGTTGAGGACGTTTCCTCACTAACGGGGACGTTTGGGGACCGATTGGTGGGATTGCTGTGGACTAAGTACACACAGAGATACACTGGTAAGACATGATGAGGTTTAACCGTGTATCAGCTGATTTAAACAGCTCGCTTTACTGTATTATGTCGACAGCTAACTTCATTTATTATTGGATGTGGCCAGAAGTTGCAAGGTTGGTTTTTGTTTCTCCGCTTTTAAGTTACCAGGGGAAAGCGAGACGACCACCATGCAACTAGAAAAAGTCATACAATCATTCTAATGACGTCAAAGCTGTTCAGTTAAGGTAATTAAGCTAAAAAAGGCAGCTTTTGGAAGAACATGTTTGTCTCAAAAAGAGCCTTTATAATGAATCAATAATCATGTGAAACCAGGAAAAACAGCAGAATCTCACATTTTTATGAAAGCTTTGCCAGTTAATATTTGTAATATTTTTTGCCATACAGTATACTGTATATGTATATATATATACACTAGCGGTCAAAGGTTTGGGGTCACTTAGAGAGCTTCATTGCACTTCATTAGAGGCAGAATACAAGCTGAGATCAGTATTGTTTTTTTCAACCAGGGCAGCCGTTTTCAGATTACATCATGTGTTTACATGATTGCAGAAGGGTTCTCCAATGTTTTCTCAGTTAGTTTTTTTAAAAAATGATCTCAGATTAGTGAACAGAATGTGCCTTTGGAACATTGGATGAATGGTTGCTAATAATGGGAAATGTAGATATTGCATTAAAGATCAGCCCCCCAATCAGATCAACTGGTATTCTGTCTATAATGGAGGGGCATGGACATTTGAAAGTGACCCCAAACTTTTGACCGGTAGTGTATATATATATATATAAAAAACGAGAGAGAGCGAGAGACATGTATAGCTATATCTATAGCTATACGTACATATTTTGCTTTAAAAATTCCATTAGATTCTTGGACATGAATTGTCTTATTAATGATCAAGGTGTGATCTAAATGTGTGAAATGTTGCTATAAAAGGCGGCTTCCTTCAGCATGTGGAAAGTGCGGGGAAGTCACGAGGTGTCAACACAACTGTGGATCTGCAGCCGTGTTACCAGAGAGACGAGGAGAAGCACCAGGGGCGGGAGATCTTCTCATTTGGATGAAGAAGGAAACAATTCTCCATTCAACATAATGACAGCGTCTGTTTGGAGGCAGTCAGTCTGAGAAAGGTTGGACACGTCACTCAGAGAGACTTGTTGGAGGAGACATCTGTTAGAGAGTGATAACAGACTCTGACTCTTTGAATATTACATAACTCATATACAAAGAAAATGGCTCAGGCTAACAGAACAAAATCCCAAGAGGTCCTGTAGACCTCCTCCTGTGTTCGATGGTCCTCGTCCCGGACAAGGACACTAAGCTTCAGGTAGTATAGGTGCTGATCGCTCCACCTACATCATAAACAGTTTTAAATGTAAGATGCCTTATCGCATGGGACCGAGCCCGACCCAAACAACATTATTTCTAAATCTCTGTCTGAACCCGATGGGACCCCATAGGACCCCATGGGACCTGACGGGCCGAGCCGGGTTTGGACAGATGTTCGGGCATCCATACTCAAATTTGTACATATACATACAGATGATATGGGTCTTTTTGAGATTACACACCACATACAGGGTTCTAATATAAACACCAACGCCAAATGTGGTTAATTTTGGCGGGTTTTAATAGACCTGATAATCTGTTGTTCTGAAAACTTAGAAAAAGCCCCCGTTATAGTTTAAAGTGTCCTAGCTCTGAAGTAACATTAAAAACCAGCCGTTTGGTCCTTGAAGCAGCTTCTTTAGCTGACTGTGTTGTTATTTGGGGTTTTGTTTTGGGTTATTCACGTCTTTTGGTCCTGTCTTGTCTCCCTGTGTTTGTATCTCAGTCCCCCCCCCCTGGTCTTGTGTGGTTATCTCTGTCTCGTGTTTTCCCTGTAAGTGTCTGTTTGTTCTACTTCCTGTTTTGTTTTGATAGTGTAGTTTCCTGTCTTGTCTAGTCTTGTCTAGCTTTGCGTTGTTCCTGTCTCATTGTCCCGCTCTAATGTGGTTCACCTGACGCCTCACCTGTTCCTCGTTGCCTCGTTACCTCTTGTATTTAACCCCTGTGTTCCTTGTCAGATGCTTTTGTCTCGTCCACATGGTCGTGTCAACGTTCCTGTCTCGTTCCAGATATTCCCTGTGGGTTAATCCAGATTTATCCCTTGTGAGCTTTCCCCTATGTAGTTTACCCGGTTTTAGCATTGCCTTCCATCTAAAATCACCGGTTCAAGTCCCCATATGGACCAAAAAGTACGGAGTTTGGACCGGTAGTTGGAGAGATGCCACGTCACCTCCTGGGCACTCCCAGGTGCTCTTGAGCAAGGCACCGCACCCCCCCAACCAATCAGGGTGCTGCGCCCCCCCCCACACTCTGACATCTCTCCATTAGTGCATTTAGAGGTTCTGAGCATGTGTGTGTATTGTGTGTGATTTCTAACAAAGTGTGTACACAGAGTGTAAATTGTAATTTCCCCACTGGGGATTATTAAAGCCCAACGACCCTGAAAGAGGCTGGAAGTTCCCGGCTCAATAGAAAATCACCTGTAGAGGCTAGAAAGACCCGGAAGAGACCTCAGTAACCGCTAACTCGTCAGGTTTTAGACACAACTTTTGGTGAGTCGCTAGCTGTTATGGTTAAGAAATGATTAAACTATGAATCAGAGGTGCTGTTTTTACGCGTGGGTGAGTGTCTCGGTCTCAGAAGGTTAAAACAAATTCCCCTGATTTTGGATTTTGCTTTTTGCTCCTTGTTTCCTGTTGGACTGTTTCAAATAAAGGCTTTTTTAAAGCTTCCTCCTGCCTACTCCTCTGCTTCTGGGTCCGTCTTCCCCCCACATCAGACTGTCAGCTGTGGAATAGCTTGAGGAGGACACCATGGCTCAACAAATAGACCAACATATAAATCATGCTTTCGCTCCTCAAACCCATTCCCCACGCAGAAGACGAGTGCTCAGCCTCGAGGGCCTTCCATTATGCCCGGCTAATGGTGTGCATGTGCCACAAAAGGGCTTCTCGTCTGTAAAAGTTGGCATATCTTCGCTTTTCAAAGGCCCTCAGAGCCATGCATATATGTCGTCCTTTCCAACAATAGGACGTCACAAAGTGCAATCATTGGACTAAATGCTGTCAATGTCCCCGAGCGGGTCAAACGGGGAATTCATGAGTCTGAGAGGCTGCGAGATTCATCCCCATGAGGGTCGTAAACAGAGCATTAAACTTTCTATACTGTACTTAATTATGCAGAGACCTGATTGTTTTCATTTTATGAAAGTAAATCCCAGACCTCGTCCGTCTGAGAGGTAATTTAGGATTCCAGTCCTTGTTTTCCATTCAGTACATCAACCCATTTCCCTGCTACAGTGAGTATGTTTACATGCAAACTGATATTCCACTTCTATTCCATAGATGACCATCTATAGTGTTTGATCCAGGTTATGTGAACAGAATACTCCGAGACTCAGACACTTACATAGATAATAAACTGTATTTAATATAGCATTTTGTGATTAAGACATGTGGGATGTGCTGGTTTTATTCAGGTTTTACATGTATTCTCTGGACATATATTCATCTTATTAAGGATATGCGTCTCAATTAGAGCCCGACAGATTTTTAAGGCTGATACCGATACGAATATTTGGTTATTTAAAAATCCGAAAATGCCAATATATGTTTTCTTTTTTTAAAGTCCAGAAACCCGTTACAAAACAGATTTCCCTAACATTAGTTTTTTGTAGTAATAATATTTATAATATGTAATTTGTGCGTCCTCTGGTGGACAGACTATGTAACACCATCACTAACAGGGACGTTGTAGAGCGTCCTCTGGTGGACAGACTA
>NC_048418.1:1283533-1289784 GCF_013103735.1 Etheostoma cragini | reverse complement strand
TCAGCACCATCAGCACCATCAGCACCATCAGCACCATGCACCATCAGCACCATGCACCATCAGCACCATCAGCACCATGCACCATCAGCACCATGCACCATCAGCACCATCAGCACCATCAGCCCCGTGAAAACTACAGAATAAAACAGAAGAAATACAAAATGTTTACACACTTAATACAAATCATTTTAACTGATAACCAATACGAAATGTGAAATTAAATACATTTTAAGCTACTATGACAAATCCAATTTCACATGCTTCTTTTAAATGAAGTACAATATATTATAATTGTTCACAGAATGGATATTAATACACACTCCTTCATACTTCAATCCGCTCTCCAAGGGCGCTAACCAAAGCAGGACAGACCACAGGGTGACACTGTAGAACTACAATGTGTTGTTCATATATAATTAATATATAAATATAATACTGTATGTGTGTGAATTTGACCCGTTTTCAAAAAGTTTCTAAATCCGACATTTGGGTTTCCTTTAACGTGGATGGTTCCACACAACGCTCCTCACAAGTTAAATTAACGATCAGTATTTCCATTGAATTTGGGTGTTTTATTTAATTTATAGCATTTTAAGAGAAAATAAAAGATTTAATAACACTGAAAAAAGTGACCAATGTAGGGAACCGTCCCAAAAAAATGCAGAAAAAAATTGACAAAGACATTGTAAAAAGTGAGAAAGAACTTTGGGAACAGCTCGAAAACGTCATAAAAGTGACAACAAATGTCGGAGAAAGCTTGAGTAAAACGTCAAAAAAAAACAAAAATGTCCAAAAACATTGCCAAAGAATTTTGGGAAAAGTGACAAAATTGTCTAAAGGAGGTTTAAATCGGTCTACGGGAAGACAACACGAGAGTTAAATCACTGCGAACTGAACGCTGGGAAAGCTTTTAACCTCCGAACGGGCAGAGAAGAAGAGAAGCGATGCCTGATGGAGAGGAGACAGAACGCCATGTGTTTCTTAAACAACACTCTCACACACTCACACACTCACACACTCACACACTCTCTCACTGCAGCAGCCGTCGCTGCGGGGAACCGATGAGTCATCCTCGTAGCTTTCACACGGGCGGTGCATCCATCACCCCCTCCTAAAGGGAGCAGATGGCGCGTGGCGGCTCAGCCATCACGGAGACGCTGAAGAGCGCTTGGATGAAGGTGGATGCAAACAGAGGTGGTGCAGCAGCAGCAGCAGCAGCAGCAGCAGCCGCCCGCACACACACGGGAGCGCCTGCACGGTGAAGCGGGCAGCTGCGTCTGAGGTGCAACAACCACAGAAGAAGAAGACGGAGAAGAAGGGTGGAGCGGGGGTAGTGCTTTGATCGGGAAAACTGGATGAGGATGAAGCAGAACGGCATCAGGTCACCGTGGTGACCCCAGGTGGTGGTGGGCGGGTTGTTTACAGCTCTATGCCGTGTGTGTGTGTGTGTGTGTGTGTGTGTGTGTGTGTGTGTGTGTGTGTGTGTGTGTGTAAGAGACGATATAGCTAGATGCACATGTGTGAATACATTTCAATCAGAAGAGACGTGTTTGCAGATGTGCAAATGAGGTTTATTGTACAGCTGAATAAAATGTAGCAACAAAGTCTTTGGACTCCATTTGCGGGGGAACTTTTATTTGACAAACTACAGACATGGATAGCAGATTTTTGTGGGAACAAGACCTTTTATTGCAATTATTAGAAATGACGAGCGATACACAGGTGATACTAGTCCTGTGAATGGGGCTTTAAGCGTCACAACTCCTCAAAATGACTCGTTTCAATATCAGAGTTTGATCCGTTCTACGTGATAACATTTGGAAATCTATCGAAGAGACGCAATATTAAGTAATTTAATCCACATTCGACTTAGTAGAGCGCTAATAGAGGCGCTAGTGGGCCTGCTCTCCCACGCCAATTGGCTTTTCCTAAGAAGGCGAAGAGTTGTCGGGAACGTTAGTCAGATTTTTTTATTTTATTTTTTATTTTAGATGTACATGAAGACAATTTCAAGGGCAGCTTCTCTCGTGATATTGAAAGAAAGCTCTCTCACACACACACACACACACACACACACACACAGTCGTGTCTGGCTATCTTTGTGGGGACCAGTCATTGACATAATGCATTCCCTAGCCCCTAACCCTAACCTTAACCATCAAACCTAAATGCCTAACCTTAACCCTAACCCTAACCCTAACCTTAACCATCAAACCTAAATGCCTAACCTTAACCCTCACCCTAACCCTAACCTTAACCATCAAACCTAAATGCCTAACCTTAACCCTCACCCTAACCCTAACCATAACCTAACTCTAACCCTACTCCTAAAACCAAGTCTTATTCCTCAAAAAGCCCTTTTAACGTTAAGGGGACCAGCATTTTGTCCCCACAAAGCTGTCAGGTCCCCATAAGTGTACTGTATTCACAGTTTTTGTTCCCCATAAATGTAGCTAAACTTGGCCCACACACACACACACACACACACACACACACACACACACACACACACACAGTATGAGGGGAGGCCTGAAGGCAAACAGCAGCACAGACATACATCCTCTCCCTGATGCGTGACCTCACACGTATTAATTATTATTAACGTGCACTGTTTTATTTTTACCCCTCCGGCTCTCTGCTTCATCCTTTCATCTGACATAAGTCAAGATGCCATTATTTATTTATTTTTCTTGTCAGCCGAAGATCTAGTTTCTCCTGGAGTCAGAGATCGGGGCTTTCCTTCCAGGGCCTCGGGTGCGTGTGTCACAGCAGCAAAACAGAACGAAGAACAGGAAGTAGTTCCACGTTGGAGCTGGTGGGCTGACAGTGTCACAGACTGATTTGGGGGGGGGGGGTTCCCGCTGTGATGGGTTTTTGATATCAAAGTGATTATGTCATCCTGCAGCCACACCATTGGGGCTGTGATGGGTTTAGTCCTCTTACAATCCACTAGAGGACAGATAGTCTCAGTGATGATATGAAGAGAGACAGAGACCTCCGTCCCAGTAAGAGTTAGAAAAGAGGACAACACACAACATTATAATCATGGTGGCAAAGGATATCATCTGCGTGTCTGCGAACATCCTCAAACCCAGAGGGAAAATTGCTCTTTTTTTAAATTGGAAAACCTTAAAGGATTTTGAGAGACAACTGCTTATAAGCTGACTTTTTTACAAGTCTCTACAACTAGTCTCTCCTGGTTTAAATGTAGCTCGGTGTGAATTCTTTCCGGAAGACCTAATTTCATCAATGCTCTCTTCCTAGATGGAATCAGCTGTTGGAGGCGGTCACCTTCCTGCTTAACCAATCAGAAACGTACACAATGGCAAGGGCCAATCACAGAGTCTCAACCCTGCTTTAAAAACCAGTTTCTCCCTTTGCTATCAGCTGTTGTTGCAGGCAAAGAGGGCAAACCTCCACCCCCCCCTTCCACCTCCAGCTGACCGGTCCAGAGCCTCCTTCAGTCTGGTCTTCGGGCTCCTTTGTCGCCACCACCGGTGTCTAGAGTCCATCGGGGGGGTCTGGTGGTTCTCTACCCCTATGTATATATATATATACGAAATATTTGAATAGCGATGGAGATATTTTCACATCTGCAAACATGTCTCTCCTGATTGAACATGCAGAATGCAGCAGAATGAGTCGATTCGTTGGCAGACTGAAAGCCTCAGACTGACAGCTTACTTTCAGCGGCTGAAACCTCGGTCAATTTCAGTCTAAGGAGTCCAGCTGCTCGGCACAAAGGCCGCTAATGGCACCGGCCTCTGTGTGTGTGTGTGTGTGTGTGTGTGTGAGAAAGGGGGGGGGGGGGGGGGGGGGGGGGGGGTTACAAGTGTGCACCCCCAGCACTCACAGAGGGAGCCCATTTCCAAATGTCATTGTTTGTGAAATAAATGTCAAGTAGCTCAGGGATTGGAAATCAGAAGGCTTCCACTCAGCGCCGGCTGCAGCCGGTACGACACAAACCAGAAGACGGTAAGGACCTGGAGGAAAACCTGAGGTACCGGCGGACCGCCAGGCTGGCTGGCTCGCCGTCTTAATGCCAACACATTCAGAGGGAGGTGCTGGGACAGCATCGTTACACAGATCTGTGTTGGCAGCCATCAACAACTTTGGGCATTGGTCAGTTATTTACACCTATAAATCCCCCACACCTAACCAGCGTCCTTCTTCTGCGTCCCCTTACTTCCTTATTTGCTCCCAACATAACTACTACAGCCACTAGAGGGCGACACCCCTAGAAACCTAAATATGAGTCGTAATTGCTGCCTGAACAAAGGACTTATGTGGCTGTTTTTTTGGGGGGAGGACGGTCTCAAAGGGTAGTCTAATTTGAAAATCTTGTTATAATCTTATAATAATCTCGTTAGATTTTCAACAACTACCTTATTCTGCGTCCCCTTACTTCTTGATTTGCTCCCAACATAACTACTACGGCCACCAGAGGGCGACACCCCTAGAAACCTAAATATGAGTCGTAATTGCTGCCTGAACAAAGGACTTATGTGGCTGTTTTTTTTTTGGGGGGGGGGGGGGGGACGGTCTCACAGCATAAAGTCATTTGATAATCTTGTTATAATCCTATAATAATCTTGTAAGCTTTCAACGACAACATATCCCACAAGTGTTAGTTACAGAAGCATCACTTTTAAAACCTCATGATAGTTGTATTTATTGGTTTATAACAAAATAATCAGCTTTTATATTAAGATGGTCTGTTTTTATTGTCTGGTACAGTACCAGGGACTACTTTTTTTGGCCCTTATGCCCCCTTCGGGCATTTCTGTACATTTTTCTCAACTTTTTTTGGCTGTGTTCCAGCTTATGGCATGAATTTTTGCAAGAACCTTTATTTCTTTTTAATATTGTTTAAATCCAACGTCTTTAACGCTTACATTTTTTATACCCTGTTGATGCATTTTGCACACGCTGGACACCTTCATGGCAAAAATGTACGCTCACAAAGAAACTGCTATTAAATCATCATACTTCAATATTTGTGTCTTTTTCAGAAAAAACATGTCAAACTTGCTCAAAACTACAAAATATTCAGTAATTTTCCGGATTTTAACTCTTTAAATGCCAGTTTAATTATTTGAATTATTTATTTATTTTTAAACAGAAAGGAATGATTTATTTTCCATATAATAAATAGCTATAAATAGGGATGGGGCTTTGTTGCCAAAAATGCCTCATTGACCGCCATTAAAAGCACATTTTTTTAAACTCACCGCCATAAGAGATGTCAGCATTTCATTTTGAAGAAAAGAAGTGATATTTAACATTTTTACTGTATTTCACCAGATTCAACTAATTTCCAATTGTACCCAATGCGTGAAATGGAACCGTGTGACTACCGGGGTGCCACAAGAGTTTTTCATATCATATTGTTACCGCTGCGTGACACAATCTACAATGGAAGTTAAGAGGGCAATTGTGCAGCTTGTATTTACCTTTGACAAAATATCTATCTTTCTATCAATATATACACAGATATAAATATCTCTATGTAAATATATATATATGATTATATATATATGATTCAGTATCTGACAATATTCTAATTCTTGATTTATTCACATACCCTGTCGTTCTCAAGACAGTTTTTCAGACACTAGTTAGATCGTTTGGTCTCCAGACCACTGCACATACATGTAAAGTACACTATTATACCGAAGGAGAGTCGTGTGTGTGTGTGTGTGTGTGTGTGTGTGTGTGTGTGTGTGTGTGTGTGTGTCTCTCTGCAGGTCATCAAACACCCGTCGTCCCTCCACCTGGCTGCTTCTGGACTAGCTCCTCTCGTCTTGGTCCGCTGCCCCGTCTCCCTGCGGAGGGTGAGTCATCGCTGTCAGAGTTTCCTCGACTCCCAGACACATTGATTGGAGTCAGTTTTATTCCTCGCTCTGTGCTTTGGGACTCCTGCATCCTCGGCTCATCAGCCGCGGCGTCATCGATCGGCTCGTCACGCCAACCTGCCAGAGCCGTCTGGGAGCCAGAGTCTTAACGGCAGATTCCCTGCAGCTACAACTCTGCAGACAGACAGAGGAGTTTCATAGCTATCTTAAATTGGACTTTCAGACTGATCTCATGCAACGGCGTATGTACGACACGCCAATTCTGATGCCATCATTGGCGTGTTATCAAGACACATACTCGCTTTTTAGCGTGTATATCAACACCATCACTAACGGGGACGTTGTAGAGCGTCCTCTGGTGGACAGACTATGCAACGCCATCACTAACGGGGACGT
>NC_048418.1:1278370-1283433 GCF_013103735.1 Etheostoma cragini | reverse complement strand
TTGTAGAGCGTCCTCTGGTGGACAGACTATGCAACGCCATCCCTAACAGGGACGTTGTAGAGCGTCCTCTGGTGGACAAACTATGCAACGCCATCACTCATAACATGGTTGACAGTTTTTATTTTTAAATATTCATTTATCAGAATAATTTATTTGTCGTTATAAAATATTCTGATGAATGAATAGAAATTTCTTTTTTGAAATCGGCCATTATAAATGCTGATACAGATACTGTATATTGGGAAACGCCTAATATCGGGACTCTAATGCATACGCTGTGTAGACATGAGCTAGCCTGAAACTGAGAAGACAAGACTGGCTGGTGGACAGTCGGATTGACTGGTAACTTAAAAAAATATGTTGGCTGGTGATCAAAAATGTAAATTTAAAGCCCGGTAAATACAGTATGCATGGCCTTATAATCACTCCTCTGCAATTGTGCAGCTTGTATTTACCTTAAAAACATATATGTGTATATATATATGAATATGCATATAAATATATGATTCAGTATCTGACAATATTCTAATTCTTGATTTATTCACATACCCGTCCTTCTCAAGTCAGTTTTTCAGACACTAGTTAGATCATTTGGTCTGCAGACTGCTAGACATACCTGTTAAGTACACTAATATACTGAAGAAATGTCATCTTTGTAAAGTTAGTTGTGGAGAAAACAGATCTAACATGGCTGGTGGAAAGTCTGATTGGCTGGTAACTTTAAAAATATGTTGGCTGGTGTTTAAAAATGTGAATTTAAAGCCCGGTATATACAGTATGCATGGCCTTATAATCCCTCCTCTAAGCCATACAATGATGGTCTTTTATTCCCACCCTTATGTTAGGATTTCATGTTGTGTGATTAAGATTAGGCCTAAAAAGTACTTGGTTATGTTTAGAAAAAGTCATGCGTTGTGTCTATCATTTCATATTTCAGGCTCGCCAGCCATTTCACGCTTTGTGAACCTTTCCTTCACTGCAGAAACTCTGATCTCACAGTTCCAGCAGAGCTACACTTTCCTCCCCACTCTCACTGCTGCAAACCTCCCGTCACCCCTTGATCTCCACGCTGCTATTCTTAGCCGTCTGATGGAGAACAAGGCCCGCAGCAGAGAGACAGGTGCCAAAACACGGCTCACATCTGACGGAAATGAAACGGCGGCGGCTTGAACAACAAGAGCACAACTTTGTGTTCTCTGCCATTTGTTTTCAAATTTGAAGAACAAGTTTAGATGGGAAATAAATCAGCAGACAGACACAGTTAGAGACTAGTTGGTGAGCAGAGTGTCGCATTTAGCAGCAAAAGGGACAGACACTTTCTTTAGTTGGTGGAGAACAAAAACAGAGCTAAAAGAGAGTCTGAGAACTCACATTACGGGGCACACAGACCTAGAGGCTATTGTTAATGTGAGTATGAATCATGTAATCATCCTGCAGAATCTGGATGACAGTTCTCAGACAGTCCCAGCTGTACAAACTAAAATATTCCAACCCAACCCTCCTCTTCTCCTCACACCCAATGTCTCCTTTATGTGTTGGAACTGGGTGCAACTACACACCTTAAAGTCATAAAATAAGAATTGGAAGAGTTGATCTACTGGTTAGCCAGGTTGTCCTGACATTGCTCTGCGTGATATGTGAAGCCTGCTTAAAATTCAATCATAACTGTTTCATGATAGTTGAGTTTAGGCACCAAAACAACTTGTTCAGTTTTTGGAAAAAGATCCTGGTATTGGATTAAATCAGCCCCGAGGGACGAGGTGTTTCCTGGGTGAAAGTATTTGTTTTTTAACAACAAGTGAACTCCACTCTGACTTTAAAGCGTTATGTTTTATGTTGACACCATGTTGTGCTGTTTTATTTTGAGATTATTTTCCATTGGATGTTGAAGTTCATGAATATGTGTCATGGCAGTGGTTCTATATCCATGGTGGTATGGAAGGGAGATATACTTCTTGCATGTTTTGTTATATTGTTGTTGTGCATTATCACCCCCCCCCCCCCCCCCCCCCCCCCCCCCCCACACACACACACACACAGACACACACACACACACATTTACAATTAGCATTTACAGTAATGTGTTCAAGTAGTTTTCGCAAAGATCTCCGTCTTCACCCCTCAAATACTTTCGTGGCAGTCAGCTGGGCAGTTCTACATAAAAACCCTCACTGTGCCAAACTCATAAAGGTTATAAAACACATCTGATGGTAAGTCTGAGACCGGTGACTCGTCCACCTGTACCCTCCACCTCCTCCAGGCTCGATGTTGAACCTCTGTCAGGGTTGATCCGGGGTCTGTCGGACGCCGAGGATGCTTCCCAGGAGGTTAGACTCCAGCAGCTTACACGACTCTGCTGCAGCTCACCACAGGTGTCTGTCTTCCACCCACACAACCCTTTGAAGTGCAAACGCAGGCTTTCGGCATCACTTTTTACCTCCACCTCTGGGCGCCGTGGAGACGAGTGTGTGAAGGTGTGTGTGTGTGTGTGTGTGTGTGTGTGTGTGTGTGTGTGTGTGTGTGTGTGTGTGTGTGTGTAGGGAGAGAGATGTATAAAGTGAGACAGATTGATTGCATTTAATGCGCTGTTTGCTATCAAATGCATTCCCTTTTATGTTGAAGGATGAATCACAGATAAACATTTGAAGCAAATTGCAATAGTGCGTGTGCAATTTTGAATTTTGACTGTTTGTTGCAACAAAGTGTTTTTTCAAACTATGGATGTACACAAAGTGTTTCAATAAAAGAGTGAATTACTGCTCATAGAGTCCTCTCGAGGAGATATTTATTTCACTCTGCTCTCACATTTATGTTCTTTCACTGAGCTTCAATTTCCAATTGAATGGGTTGATAGTAAAACATTTTAGGATGAGAGTAAAATATGGCACATTAAGTATTTTTCAAGTATTGAACACAGTAAAAGATCTCTTTCTAGATTCAAAGGCATTGTCGTTTAAACTGTCTCAAATGTCTTTTTTATTCAGCTCAATGTGATTCTTCATGACCAAGAATCAGTCTGAAATGGCGTTGATATAAAAGTGTCAAAAGTCTTGTTTTCTGCAGGCTGTTTTGGACATTTCACTCACTCAGTTTTCCCAATCCTAAGTTATGCCCCCCCTCAAATCTGACCCACAGGAGAGTTTTCCATCCTCATACTGTACCTAAACCAGAGAACGTAACGGTCACGGTTTTAAAAAACATGGTGTTAACGTTGTGTAGTGGACCCTACTCCAAAGCGCCCCAAAGGAGAGTCATGCTACTCCACACAGCATTCCTGGATGGGAGGAAAATGTGCCCCGGTTTATTGGCCTTTCTTTAAACCAATCACAATAGTCATGGGCACAGAGCCAATGCAAAAAAGTCTTGCAAGAGAAAAGTCTGATTGGAAAGATAGTCTTGCTAGCTGTCTGGATTTATCCTGCAGAGATCTGAGGACCAGGTAACCATAGTCCAGTGTCTGCATTTACCATGACATCAAGGCGACGACAAAGGCGACAAAAAAGGCGTTGAAAAGCAACTAAAACGCCATGAAAAGGCGATGAACAGCTGACAAAAAGGAGACAAAAAGGAGACAAAAAGAAGACGAAAAGGCAGCGAAAAGGCGACAAAAAGGCGGTAAAAAGGTGGCAAAAAATGACTACAAGGCAACAAAAAGGCATCAAACGTGACTTAAAGTCAGCAAAAAGCGGCAAAGAAGGCAATGAAAAGGAGACAAAAAGGAGACGAAAAGGAGACGAAAAGGAGACAAAAAGGCAGCGAAAAGGCTGCAAGAGTGACTAAAATGCAGCAAAAAGCGTCGAAAAAGGTGACGAAAAGGCGACGACCTTTCTACATTTCTGTTAAATAATGTACAGAAAGTTATCCAGATGTGGCTGATGCTTTACGCAGTAATGTTACAAAAAACCTACGGGGTTGTCACTCTGGGACGGGCGAGTCTAAAGCTGGGAGGAAAGAGACTAGACCATCCATGCACCACCCCAACCTGCCTACTTCTTTAAAGATTCTTTTTTTAGGCTTTTCCCTTTGCTAATGTGACAGTGCACAGACATTAAAGGGGGAGAGAGATGGGCAAAGGGCCCCAGGTTGGATTCCAACCCGGTCTCTACTTATGTGGAATTTGGCTCTCTTACTGTGTATTTCATGAGCTAACTTCCTTCTCTGATTACGTAATAATTACGGGACGCCACTACATGATTCATAATTCCTGCTTGAAGAAAAAACCAATGGATTTTTCATCTAAGGCCAGTCTCTTCCCACCAGTTAAAAAGCCGTAAGCATAAAGATTTCTGTGTGGGCAGCTTTGATCCCTAGATGCAGGAAACGCTAAAACTAGAGTCTGCCTGTTCATCGAGTTCACTCATCAACAAGTAAACTGGTTCTGATTGCTGAACCAAAACATCCCAAAGCAGCCAGACAATCAGCAACCATCTACCGGTTTCATCGACCTCACCTGTTTTCTGATTACACCTGTTGATATTCTGCTGAAGGTCCGTGTACAACGCTGCCTCATGAACTGAAAGAACATTAAAGCTATGGATAAATGCTTCACGAGAGCCCATTCGTACACATAGCTACAAAAGGAAAGCACTGTAACTGGTATGTTTTCCACAGATTTATTACAGCATGACTGCTGCTGTAAAAAGAGTGTGAAGTGGCTTTAGAAAAGCATCAAAAAGCGACTCAAAGGCGATGAAAAGGTGACAAAAAGGCGATGAAAGGTGACAAAAAGGAGACGAATAGAAGACGAAAAGGAGACAAAGGGGGATGAAAAGGAGACAAAAAGGTGACAAAAGGAGACGAAAAAGAAACAAAAACAAGACAAAATGGAGACAAAATGAGACAAAAGGCGATGAAAATGGGACAAAAAGGAGACAAAAAGGAGACGACAAGAAGACAAAAAGGAGACAAAGGGGGACGAAAAGGAGACAAAAAGGAAACAAAAAGGAGACGAAAAGGAAACAAAAACAAGACAAAAGGAGACACAAAGGTGTTCATGTCCTGGAGAAGTTAAGGAGAAAACACCAGACTTTCTCCAGGAAACAGGTGTTCATGTCCTGGAGAAG
>NC_048418.1:1273135-1278270 GCF_013103735.1 Etheostoma cragini | reverse complement strand
ACGAGACTCTCACAGAGATTCAGTGGAAATTATGCCTCAATTGTACAAAAATAACTTACTTAATAAAAATATAGCTCTCTTTTCAAAAAAATAGGTCAGCCTTTTCCTTTGACGGGGTCACACACACACACACACACACACACTTAAAGTATTTAAATCTAACTTGTGTGTTTGAGTCCGGTTCTTGGTTTTAACGGACTTCTTATAATCCTGACGCCCAGCCCTAATTACGGCTAACGTTCCACGCAGTTCACCCCCAGGGCTGACTGCAGCTGTGAGACCTGCAGGGCTGCAAACGAGGCCTGCAGGGCTGCAGCTGTGAGACCTGCAGGGCTGCAGACGTGAGACCTGCAGGGCTGCAGCTGTGAGACCTGCAGGGCTGCAGACGTGAGACCTGCAGGGCTGCAGACGTGAGACCTGCAGGGCTGCAGACGTGAGACCTGCAGGGCTGCAGACGTGAGACCTGCAGGGCTGCAGCTGTGAGACCTGCAGGGCTGCAGACGAGGCCTGCAGGGCTGCAGACGAGGTCTGCAGCGAGAACCCGCCAACATCCAGACACATCAGCAGTCTGAAGTATCACCCCCCCACCCCCATCTTCTCACCCTCCTGCACCCCCACATCACAACGAGACCATCTGGAGAGGAAAGGGGACTTCAGGGGACCTCAGAGACTCGGCTTTTCCTCATCCTACTCAGTCTGTCTCAGCAGCCAAGTGGCAGCTAGTTATCTGCAGGAGCAAGAAGAAGAAGAAGAAGAAGAAGAAGAAGAAGAAGAAGAAGAAGAAAGGCGAGGGCGCCCAAAGTCCAACTTTCCCCAAAATAGAAAACTCTGTCAGACATGACAGCACACACGCTTTTCGCGTGTCCTTTATCTAGCGTCGCTAGGCATGTGATCCAGATTAGCGAGGCCGAAGTCCGGACCCCGGGGGAATAAACAAGGCAAAGAGGGGCGGCTGGGGAGGATTTACAACGTGTTTGAAACAGAAATGACTGACCTCTAGTTCAAGATATATGTCATTTCTATAAGTGTGTATGTTTATGTATATCTGCAGTCACACACACCAGAAGAAGAGAGGAAGGAGAGTTCTGATTGGCTGCACCGCACGTAGGGCAACGATAGAAAGTGATGACAAAAAAGGTTCCTATTAAGAGGTTCTTTAATGCACCACTACCCGCTGTTAGCCATGCTAGCTCCCACAGCTTATGTCTACAACCCTGCCCAGGCCTTCTAATAATAATAATAATGATAATAATAATAATAATAAATACTCTTTATTGATTCCATATGGGGAAATTACAATTTTCCACTCTTTTGTTATTACACACTACACACTACACACTACACACAGGCCTGAACTACACACACATGCCCAGGTCCTTCTTCATGGACTAATGGAGAGATGTCAGAGGGTCGGGGGGGGGGGGGGGGGGGGGGGGGGGGGGGGGGGGGGGGGGGGGGGGGGGGGGGGGGCTGCCAGTGCTGGACCAGCACCCTGAGGGGTTGAGGAAAGGTACGGCGCCTTGCTCAAGAGCACCTTAGCAGTGGCCAGGAGGGGATCTGGCACCTCTCCAGCTACCAGTCCACACCCTGTACGTTGGTCCATACAGGGACTTGAACCAGCAACCCTCCGGTTCCCTACGGACTGAGCTACTGCCACCCAAGCACATTTCACCTGTTCTGTTATGCTATATGCTTAATGCTAAGCTATGCTATCTGTCTATGGTGTGGATCAATGGAAGTACACTGCCAGGATAAGCACCGACAAGCTGAGACACGTGTATGCAATCATATCAAAAAGACTTGTTTCAAAAGATTAATCTAAGTTGCAAGACAGACATTAATACAGAGACAACAGAAGTCTTCAAACGCCACACACAAGCAGTGTCCCTGAACGCATCACTGTCACTTTTTTTGAAATCTTCAACTGGTGTCTGTCACACAGTAAAACGAAGCTACACCGTGACGGACACAATCAGTTGGAGGGTTGTTTTTCTAACTTGTCAACACACACACACACACACACACACACACAGCCTCTGTCAATGTCACACCCAGACACACACACCCGGACACACACACACACACACACAGCTTACCGGCTGGCATCCTGGTGCTAATGTTCCGCAGTTCCTCTTGTTTTGCTGAGCACCGATTGGTCCGGTGTTAGTTAGCCTCCATGTAGCTTCTCACTTCACCTGGCATCGGAATGACAACACGTTAACATGTAACACACACACACTCTCTCTCTCTCACACACACACACACACACACACACACACACACACACCGTGTGTGAGTTCATGCACAAACATGCACAAAAAAAGCCGTATGAAGCGTCATTGACAGGCTATGAGAGAGGAAGCTGTCCGCTGTGACCACCAAACACTATCCAGAGGAATTAGCCGCAGAAGCTACCTTAACGTCTGAGTAACGTCCAAACTGTGCGCGCGGGTCCACTAGGAGACACACACGGAGACATACATGGAGACATTTCATGGGGGGACGGACCGGTGGACATACCTGTGGGTAACGTTAAACAGCAAGCTGGCGAGACAACCTCCCACACGTTACTACAGTGCTTCCTGCTTTACGGTGACAGACAAGACGGAAGTGTGTGCTGCTTGCCGCCCCAAAAAAAACCTCCCCCCCCCCCGCTCGGCTTCCACATTAAGAGGCTCGGTGGAGCCCGGAGAGAGCTAATTATAGCTGTCTGCGGCAAGGTGTGCAGTCCCACGGGATTAGGCTCATTAGACTGGATATAGACAGCTATGGGTTAGTTATGGAAACATCTACACATGCATTGTTTTACATGTGCATGCTGCGTTGTTTTAAGTACCTGTCATGTGTGAATATGTGCAAGATGGAGATTATTGAAACCTTTATTGATTCCCAGGGGGGGGGGGGGGGAATCCTAGACTGTATAGATATATTTTCAATATATATAGCCTATATATAAATACAGCTATGGGTTAGTTATGGAAACATTCACACACAGTATTTTACATGTGCATGCTGTGTTTTTCATGTACCTGTCATGTGTGATTATGTTTAAAATGGAGATTATTAAAACCATTATTGATTCCCAGGGGGGGGAAATCCTAGACTCTATATACAGTATATATAGGCTATTTAATATATATATATACATTCTATAGGGGGAAATACAGGTGTTGCATAACGAAATATGACCATATTTTGATTTCCAACGAAAGAGGACACTTGGCTTGTCTCGAGACTCAAATTCAGTGGAAATTATGCCACAATTGTACAAAAATAACATCTGTAATAAAAACTCTCTTTTCAAATAAATAAATAAATATTTTAAATAATGTATATGACTTATTCTGTGCCAGCTTAAAAATCCAGATCAACTAAATATCTCTTAAAATCTTTTCTATGTAATAAGAAAAGGTTTCTCGGTGTCCATTTGAGCACCTTTATTAGACACTGAAACACATGTGCTAGCATTATTTACAATAAAATATAATATATATAAAGGAGCCTCTCGGGAATTACGACATGCAACAAAGAGACGCAGTATTGCGTGCAAAGCGCCGGTCAATTTAAGTACACGCTTAATACTACTGGTCCCATAAGAAACTGTGAAAAATTGACATTTTCATGAATTTATAATCTCCCCCCAGGAGACCGCATGTAAAAAATGGACATGTCCGGGCAAAAGAGGACGTTTGGTCACCTTGAAGTTACGTCTGTCTCTTGATAGTGGGGGGGGGGGGGGGGGGGGGGGGGGGGATGCAGGTGTTGCAGCAGCACAAGGACAGAAATAAGTACAGATGAAATGAAAAGTAAAACAGCAACAATTAGAAACATATATAAACTATAGGATGATATTGAAGACGGTTTAAAAATGGACAGTTCCCGGTCGTTTATTGGCTGAGTCACAGGCGATACCCAATCAGCAGAGATGATGTCTCATGTTGACACAACAGCCCCCCCGATGTGAGTCGAGGGCAGATGTGAGTTGTGCATGCTCAGATTTAAACGTTTACGGCATAACGCCAAGGGATCCGGCCAACGGGTTAGCTATGTATTGATTGATTGGTTGCTAACGTTAGCTCAAAACGCCATTCAACTGACAGCCTTTGTTGTGTTTGATGCTAACTTGTCGCTAAGCTAGCAGTGAACCCACTTCGTTATGTAGGTCCCTTTTTCATTGTGTTGACATTACAGAAGTCCCTCGTTATGTCACCTTTGGGTTATGTTACTCTAACCCAAAGTCCACTAAAGTACGTGGACAGGGTCAACATCGGTCTGTTAGAGTTCAAACCAATACGGCTGCCATGTTTAGGCCGCTCGTGCTAAATCTGTCGGCTACACATTCGTGTTGTGTTGAATCTCGTTGGAGCCTTGTATCATACACACACACACACACACACACACACACACACACACACACACACACACACACACACACACACACAATGGGATAAACCAATGGGCCGGCAGCGTCTCTAATGATGACACAAGAGAGCATGTTGTCATTAAGATCACCGATGAGACCAAATATGTCCATAATTAACTAAAAATACCTCCCCGAGCTGGTGAGTGAATGTGTGTAGAAAGTGTGTTGGTTGTGCTCTTTTTAAGCTCTTAAGGACCTTTGCTTCTGCCGTCCAATGGACTTAGAGGTGATTAACGGCTTTGGCCCCCACAGATGGCACGCCAAGCATCTGCTGAAGTCAAATGACCGACAGCAGCCAGCCAGCGGCACTCCTGCCCGCCTGACACCAAAATAAATACAAATAATTGAGATCAAAGGGAAAAAAAAGACTCTGCTTGTGTAATTACTGTGATGCAGCGACGTCCACGTGTCACAATAGTGTGTCAGAGGTGGATCTGCACACTGCACGCTGAAATTAAAACCCATCAACATGAACAGACTGAGCAGTCAGACAGGGACACATAGTGGTGCCGTAGACTGCTATTATCTTAATATTATATTAATATTAATATGAAGGGACAAAGCACCCGGTTCGGCAAAGTGCCTTAAACCTGCATTTTATCTGAATTCCTGCAGGGGGCGACACATGCGGTTGCAAAGTCTTGTGTTTTCTCCTTAACTTCTCCAGGACATGAACACCTGTTTCCTGGTGAAAGTCTGGTGTTTTCTCCTT
>NC_048418.1:1269903-1273035 GCF_013103735.1 Etheostoma cragini | reverse complement strand
GGGGGCAGCTCTATAATTTGTTCTTTGCCTGTGTGTGTGTGTGTGTGTGTGTGTGTGTGTGTGTGTGTGTGTGCACGGCCTCTCTGTGTGTGTGTGTGTGTGTGTGTGTGTGTGTGACAGTGACAGAGTAAGGGATGCTAACAGAGTCACGGTCTGCGTGTCGGTGAACAAGCCTGCACGGCGGCGGCCATTGATCTGCTCTGCGTTTGAGCCGTCGAAGCTCACTCGACCCCGGCGGTCCAATCAGCTCGACTTTAATGCTCGACAGACGCACCTGGAGACCAATCGGTGCGGCAGCACAGATTTCACGTTGCCACAGCGAGCGGGGGGGGGCACAGTGTGATGCTGATGAATCGTAGCGCTGGTTATTGCTTTTATGAATCACAGCAGCTGCTGTGTCACTTCAGCATCTGCACTGTCGCACGGGATGACTCACACATCAGAAAGTTCTAAAATGACACCAAATTGATAGGTTTATACTCCGGTTATTTATGTATTTATGGAGGTCTTTAGGATGCATGATATGAACTATTATTGCTAAAGGCTATTTTTCTTTTTACATTTTAGGAAATCAGCCCGGCTGTGCAGACATTAGAGATTTTCACTGGTCAATATGTCTAAAGACAGAGTGACCAGCCCATGCAGATTGGTCTTTGGGTGGGTCTCTTCACTTTATTAGGGAAAGTTTTTCATTTCCAGCTGTCTCCACTAGGACTGGGACGGTTACCGCCGTACCGCCGTCACGTGACTGGTCTGACCTCGTCATCATCATTACATCATTTTTAAGATGACTTTTGGGGGACTTTTTCCCTTTTTTATTTTAGAGTGACCGTGGATAGACGGCTGCAAAGGCCTCAGCCTACATGGGGCGCACGCCCTTACTAGGTGAGCTAGAGGTCGCCCCGTGCGCGGTGTGTTTAATGACATGTGTTGTGTCTGATGACATTGGGTCTTACACAGATTCTAGGTTTTCTAAACAGAACTCATCCTCAAAAAATGGAGCAAATCCAACCAACGACCTATAACAATAACAACAGTCCATTCATGGTGACTATTAGGCCAATGTGATGATGAGAGTAGGCTACCTGTGTAATGTCTTGTATCGTAGAAATGTCTTTCCCTTTCTTACCGTGTTTTACGGTAGGAAGGGGAAAGACGTTTCTCCGTCCTCAGCTGAAGTAGACACACTACCGTTACAGCTGCAGTGTTTATCATCGCACATTAGCCTAGCAGCTAGCGCAGCGTCCTTCTGTTTGTACCTTTATCCCGGCACGGCGTTTCAGCCTGCATGCACGTCTCGTAGCCTGAAACAGAGCGGCTCATATTGGTAGAGAGAGCAACAAATTAAAGAACTGCTGAGTCGCCCTCTCTGACTGCTCAGCTGCTAGACGGGCTGCACTCGGGCTGCAACATCTGTTGTGGGCTAAGGTTTAATCCAACGTTTTTACCGGCGGTGTTGACAACCGATGAAGCCGCCGTGTCCTGAGAAGCTCTAGCTTGTTGTTTTATTGCTCACTTTGAACTCCCTTTACATCAACTTAGCTCTCTCTTTGTCCTCTCTCTTTTCCCCCTGCTATTCTCGCTCTAACCTACGCTATTCTTGTAAGAGTACCGCTGAAAATGTCTTGCTTTTCAACCGTGGTGGAAGAAAGTCCACACAGTCCCAGGCCCAGTGTCCACAGCGCTGTGCAGGAAGGTCTGGCAAAACTACACACTGTAGGTGCATTCTGGGATAGGAAGGAAACCCTTTTGTGGGTTGTTTTGCATTTCTTTAAACCAATCTCAATCTTCTTGGGCGGCGCTGAGCTCCGGTAAATACTTGTTCTGGTGGAACGTTTGTGACTGTTATTTACATGTTGTAATATAATAACATACAACTATTTATCCCAGCATCCTTTGCACTATGCTCCACATTTAAATCATTTTATTGAAGTCTTCATTGCACTCATGCCTCTATATTTTATCTGTTTATAGTATGTTTATATTACTGTGTATATCTTTGTTTTGGTTGTTTTGTTTGTGTAAGCACAGTGTGAGTCCTCGAAAAAATCCTCGTATGTGTCCTCATAGCTGGTTAATAAAGCTGATTCTGATCTGTAGTCACAGTAACATCATCAATAGCTTCTGTACTCTTCCATAGTGCACTTAACACTAGGTTTCCAACTAACAATTCTTGTCATAGTCCGTTCTTTTTTCATTGTGGATTATTTTCTGGATGAATGGATCAGTTTGGTCTTTAAAATGTCAGAAAATGGTGAAAAATGTGGATTAGTTTCCCAAATTTTCCAAGATGACGTTCTCAAATGTCTTGCCTGGGACCCCTGATCTCTGGTTTGGTGTAGCTGTCTGCAGTCAGGCAGTCAGTCAGGCAGGCAGGCAGGCAGGCAGGCAGGCAGGCAGGCAGGCAGTGTGCAGACTGTGTCCACAGGTGAATCTGAGCATGAAGGACTGTGTGTGGGTGTGTTGTCGGTGGTTAGCGTTCGTCCTTGAGCCTCGGGCTGGCAGATGTTTGATTGGCGGCACCGTGGAAGCCCCAGAGGTCAGCTGTTGTCTTTCATGCTCAGTTAAGTCAGTCCCAACCAGCCTGCTAGCACGCTGCTACACACACACACACAAACAGACACACACACACACGCACACACGCACACACACACGCACGCACGCACACACTTGGATGCAAAGACGAATGCACACAGGAACGACACACACGTCAGAACAGCTGACTGTAACATATACAGGACTGACCCACACACGTAAACAAGACACACTAACAACCAGCTGACCATCATGGTACAAAATCTTAAGTCACACACATACATCATGAGTTCATATTGAAGGTGCTCTAAGCAATGTTGGGTGATATCACTGCTTGTTGACGTTGGAATGGTCAAACAAAACGGAGACTAGTTTGCCACTCCCCACCTCCTCATCCTGTCCCCTCCCCTGCGCACTAAACCCCAAACCCCTTAATGGCTGGGACACTGTTTATGTTTGGTGCAGGTTGGTCAGTTTGTTTTGTTGGCGTTTGTGGAGCCTGGGCTGTCTACACAGGCCGTGTTTTTTACAGTGTGTTCAGGGGACAGGCAGCTAGCAGATAGTGAGATGTTTTTTACAGTGTGTTCAGGGGACAGG
>NC_048418.1:1268045-1269803 GCF_013103735.1 Etheostoma cragini | reverse complement strand
TGCCAATAGGGGACTGTGAGCCGGCTGCAGAGCTCCGGGACGCCGGCTACCAGCGGTAGCTCTTTAGCTGCTAATAGGGGACTGTGAGCCGGCTGCAGAGCTCCGGGACGCCGGCTACCAGCGGTAGTTCTATAGCTGCTAATAGGGGACTGTGAGCCGGCTGCAGAGCTCCGGGACCGCCGGCTACCAGCGGTAGCTCTTTAGCTGCCAATAACAGACTGTGAGCCAGAGTTTAACCAGAAAAACCAGAAAAAAGTGAGCGTCATGCAACCATCACAGTTAAGTTTATGGTTGAAAGTATTTTTTTTTTGCCACAAAGTGAACTCCTTCGTTTTATGTTGACACCATGTTGTGCTGTTTTTTAATTTGAGATTAATTTCCATTGGATACATAAATTCATAAATAAGTGTTACAGCATGGCCGGCCCAGTGGCTCTATATCCATGGTGGTATTGGAAGGGAGATACAACTCTTGCATGTTTTATTTGGTTGTGAATGATCATAAAACAACAACCCCCCCCCCCCCCCACCCTCGGCTTTTTACATACATTTCACCTTGGGTATAACAGATCTTTTACTTGTACTTAAAGGACCATTTTATGAACGAATTGTCCACAATGTGTTATTTTTTGAATTTCTGTTTGATTAAACAAGTTGTCAGGGTGATGTCAGTTACAGTTGCAGTGACTTGTAGACTTTTTAAGGTCCTACAACCATTTTTAAATTCAAGTGACCTCACTGCAACACAAATACTCTGATAGCCCAGTTTGTCCTGAAAGAAGGGATGTTCATACATCTTGACTGTAGACAACTGAGTTGATGTTTCACCTGCTTTTTTTTAGAAAAGGAAACCAGAAGGACAAAGAAATGTAAAAATTACCTTAGGTCTCTGAAGGTTAAACAACATGGGTGTTTAAATCTCAGTTGTTGTTTTTTTTGTTTATAGAGGCCTACTTAAAACCTGCGTGTGCAGTCTGGCTCTGATTTGGGGTCAGATGTTGGAGATGTGTGCCTGTTTTCGATCATCTGATCTGTGCTCCGGTTCACACCCGCGGCCTCACAGGGATGTATTCAAAGCCAGAGGCTGGATGCTCTCACACTTCCAAATGAAATCGGGGGTACAGCGACACCGCCGTGCTTCCCAGAATACCCAGAATACCCAGAATACCCAGTCTCTTTCCTTGCTGCAGGAGTAATTAATTGGCCCGTGGCTAAACGTCTTAACGTGATCACTTTAATTCAGTCTCTGGCAGATCTCGAGATGTGATCGGCGATAGAGATTCATTCAGACGCAATATCTCAGTTAATTGGATTGTCTCCGGCTAAAGAGACACACAACTTCATATATATATATATCTATATCTATATATATATAGATATATATATCTATATATCTATATATCTATCTATCGGGATATCCCAGCCGGTTAGAGATGTATGAAGACACTACTAAACAATCATGCACTGTGTGTTTTTGGCTGATATTCTTTTCTTTTTAATTCTTTTGTTTGGCATATTTAACGGAGTATGTGATCAAGGCATGTTTCATACTTTGCAATCAAAGGGCACTACTGCACAACAAACCCCCCCTCAGTGTAAAACCGTTTCCCTACTGCAGCACTTTAAACGTCTAGTTAAAACTCAGCTCTAGTTTGTAACCGATTTGTCCTTGTTGGCTCATTTGTCCTTGAGACGGAGCCATCGCTGGGTTGTTCGTGTGTGTGTGTGTGTGTGTGTGTGTGTGTGTGTGTGTGTGTGT
>NC_048418.1:1266253-1267877 GCF_013103735.1 Etheostoma cragini | reverse complement strand
TGTGTGTGTGTGTGTGTGTGTGTGTGTGTGTGTGTGTGTGTGTGTCTGATCGTGGCGCCTGCCTGATCGTGTGTCTCATTCAAGACAGCCAAAATCACCATAAACCTGAAATTGACACCATAAACCTACAGATTGGCACGGTGTTATTTCAGTTATAGCCTAATAACTGGTTGGATTTGCCTTGAGAGATGATCGTATGGAAAGTATCTCCAGGTATGATGAAGGGTACAGTGGGGGAAATAAGTATTTGAACACGCTGCTATTCTGCAAGTTCTCCCACTTAGAGATCACTGAGGGTCTGAAACTGTCCTCGTAGGTGCATGTCCACTCTGAGAGACATAATGTAAAAAAAAAAAGATTTTTTAAACTATTTATTTGTACGATACAGCTGCAAATAAGTATTTATCTAGAAGCTAGTATTTATCGGCCGATATATCGGATTTTTAAATAACCAAATATTCGTATCGGTGTCGCCCTGAAAAAGCCTTTATCGTCGGGCTCTAGTAAAAAGGACTTTAACTGTTTTACCACTCAAATCAACTGTAATGTGTGCAAACATTACACTGTGGACCCCCCACCCCTTTCCCAAAAAAAGACCTTTAGATCAAGGGCTCCTTTTCTTTCACCTTAACCCCTGAACCCACAATAGAGAACAAATAGAAATAGCATTCAGTTATTCAGCGATTAGATCAGAGCGAGGAATCTGCTACTAAAGGGGTTAGGATTGAATGGTTCTGTGGTTCCCCGGACTCGGCACCGCCTCCGCCTCCGCCCCCGCCCCCCCGCTGTCCTGCTGTTACCGTGAAGTCTGTTCATCGGATGCATCAGCTGATCTGCTTGGAAGAAACATTTTTCATTGGTTATATTTCACTCCCGGGTGCAGGAATCAAACCGCAGGCTGAGGAGCCGGGAGACCGGTCTCACCGATTCTCCCTCTCTGTTTTCTTTTCTTCCACAGACTGGTATCTCGGCATGTTTTTTTTGGGGGGGGTAGCAGGGGGGGGGGGAGAAAAGCAGGGGTTTGATCCCTTTTCTTGTTGTTTTTGTTTTGATGATCACAGGCGCATTGGCGTCCGTCGCTCAGCCTGAACGCCCCATGTAAGAGAACATGAAATCCAAGGCTTTGCAGCAGGGGTGCTTATCGATCTGTTGAATTCCCAAAAAATCTTTTTCTTTTTCTTTTATTGAGGTATGTCTACTGCAGTCACATTATAGTGAGATATATATACAGTAGATAAATACTTAATTGATCCCCAAGGGGAAATTCAAGGTCCCAGTAGCTTACAGACACCACACACATAACAGCATGTTTAAATAACAAATAACAGATCCACATGAATAATAATATAAATCAAATCAATCAACATGTATTTATATAGCACTTTACAGTAACTAGGAGGTATCCAGAGTGCTTCACATCAAAAACCAAGAATAAAAAACATATCACACAAAGATGAATGAAACATGGAAACCAGTAAAATCAGAAAAGCTTACATGGAAACACGAGAAGGAAATACTCACACCACCGCTACTGCCGTTCTAAACCAAGCCGTCCGGGTATCTGGGGGTAACTTGCTCCAGAGTGTCGGGGCAGCATCCAAAACAGCCTGACACCCCCCCCCCC
>NC_048418.1:1262082-1266153 GCF_013103735.1 Etheostoma cragini | reverse complement strand
ACACACACACACACACACACACACACACACACACACACACACACACACACACACACCAAAGCTGCAGAAAGCTTTCTCTGTGAGGGTTTGTGTTGAACCATGACTGACTGCATGTAGCGCCGTTGATGTTGAGTTGTCCAGAGTATTTACTCCGTGCAAAGACATCTCGGCGTACACAAGGTGTTGTATCGAGGTGTGTGTGTGTCTGTGTTTGTCTCTGTCTTTGTCTGTCTCCGTCTGTTTTTGTTTGTCTTTGTCTGTCTCTGTCTCTTGCTGTCTTTCTGTCTGTCTGTGTTTGTCTCTGTGTGTGTGTGTGTGTGTGTGTGTGTGTGTGTGTGTGTCCGTCACATTGCGTAGTTTTTACATTATCAAAATCTATGTTGCACGTTCACAAACTCGTCCTTTTTCATTAAATATTGACCCCCATCAGTTCTGAGGGTTCCTATTGGCTTGAAATTTAACATTTGCATGATCTGAAGTAGACGCTCCATATTCATGCGCCATCTTGAAATACGTTAACCGGTATATGTTGTGTATATATACAACAAACAACAAATTCTTGTATTATTTTAGCACAAATTCATATAAAAATACAATAACTAATAATAGGGAAATGTGTTTGTTTAGTAACGCGTTTCTGGATAATGTTTTTTTTATACATATTGGCCGATATGCCAGCATATTGGCTTTTTAAATATATAATTATACATATTTGTATCGGTCACGACCTTAAAAATCCTGTATCGGTGTGGCTCTGGTTCACACCGAGGATCTCTGTTGTCCAAGCTCATCGTCCTCTTTCAACTCGATAATAAACACAATCTGTCAATTAGGACAATTAACCCCAGCAGATGTAATTAGAGCTCCCCGGGGTCCCGTGCTCTGTGGTATACGTTTGTAGAGTTTGTAGAGTTTGTTGGGGTTTTTGTTGGGGGTTTTTGTTGGGGTTTTTGTTGGGGTTTTTGTTGGGGTTTGCAGAGAGAGATCTGAATCCCAATGAAGAACCAGGGAGCGACTGAGGCCCCCCCCTTGGTCTCCTTAACACTCTGGTTCCTGGTGGATCACATGACGCGGCGGTGCCGGGAACTGGCGTCTGTTTTTGTTCGACGGCGATTTAATTAGCGGAGGTGGGGAATCAAACGGCTGGTAATCAGCTGTTTTTATCTGGGTTACGGCGGTTCCGTCAGATCTAATAACTGGATCTGTGGAGCCTCCCCTGCTCTTTAGGTTCTGCAGAGGCACTCCGGTTATGTTCCCCTCGGATCCGGGGACACTGTCTCATCACGCCGGTGTCACCGGGTCTCCACTTTGACAATGTGTCCTCACACAAGAACCAGGCTGAAGGATCTCCGATACCTGAGTTACCTGAGCTCTCGGAGGATTTATGAAGAGGAATCTTCGGTTAAATCCCCCCCCCCCCCGATACTAGGTTTAGACTGGGAATTGTGTCTCAGCGTCCCCGTCCCCCCCATGGACGCCCACCAGCTCCACTTTTATGAGCCTGTAACCACCCCCCACCCCTACCCCTGAGACGGAGGCTGGTTTGAGGAGCTTCAGCCCTTCATTCCTCCTCCTGGGTCGAACACTTCATTGAGTTTCATGATCCTCTTGAAAGGGTCTCACTGGGAAAATCTAAGCGTCAATAAATAAGAAGGTTATTTGGGTTTTTTATAGTTGTTGTGTGCCGACTCAGGACATCAGATGGATGGATGGATGGATGGATGGATGGACGGATGATGGATGTCCTGGTGTCAGCCTCCTTAGAGATCAATCATCTGGAAGGGGAGGATGGAGGATGGAGGCTGGACGGAGGAGGGACACCAGGCATCATATTGGGCTCATTTCTCACCTTACAGCCCAACCAGCCTCCTCCCAGTGTCTACTTCTTCCCCTCCATTAATCAATCCATCCATCCATCCATCCATCTTTTCTCACACCCTCTGGGTCTTTCTACTTTTGTCTTTCTACTGCCGTCTTATTTCTTTTCCCTCTTGCTCTCTTTTCCATTAATTTTACATTTCCTGCATCACTTTCGTCTCCACCTCCCACGCTTCATCTGTCCCCATCCTCCCTCCCATCTCTCTCTATCCTTTCATCCCTCCCTCCTTCCCCCACTCTCAATGATCCTCCTTTTAATTCCCATTCTCATCCCTCTTACCTCGCATCCTTCATATATGGTTTTCTCTCCATTTCCATGTCTCCTATTCTCACTCCCTTTCTCTCTACCTCTCGTCTTCCTCCTTACCTACTGTGGTTGATTCCTCCCTGGTGGTGCCTGGAATATGCTCCAAGATGGATGAACCGGCACTCCTCCTCCTCCTCCCCCTCTTCCTCCTCCTCCCCCTCCTCCTCCTCCTCTTCCTCCTCCCTCTGGTTTTGATGGATCTCCCGTGCGTTGGACTTGTTCGGCGTGAGCCCCCCCCCCTCGGTGGCCGACTGATGAAGCCGCCCGGCTGGAGACGGGGGAGCTTCTGTTTTTAATGTGTTCCTAAAGGCCCAAATGTCCCACGGACTCTCAGGGTCCTCCCTATAATCCAGACCTCCCTGGATCCGAGTTAGGACCCCCGGTAGCCTAAAGTACTGAAACCCCCTTTTTAAATCCTGCTCCCTGCCGAGTCGTCGTTTGGCAGTTCCTGTGGATTTTTTCGGTGATGCACGGCCTGATCTGGAGGTCATGTTGGCCGTTTAAAGTAAATTGTGATGGTTCAGACTCCATGTTGAGATGATTGGTGTAATGGCCTTCTTCCTGCTGCTAGACTCCTTTTTAAGAAAAATGGAGAAACGGGCGAGAGCTGGTTGGTGATTTTGGAGGACAAGAGATCAGATTAGATTAGATTATACTTTATTCATCCCACAATGGGGATATTTCCTTGTTACAGCAGGAATTATCTACAGTAGAAAAATAACAACAAACCAACAACAATGGGCCAAAAGTACTGAATGAATGTAAAGATGCATTATCTACTTAATTACTTAAAGTAAGGTGGCCATGGTACAACAAATCTGGCAATTTAAGTGAATAAGCGACGTTATTAAATAGAATAATATGTAAATAAATAATATAGTAAAAGTAGGTAACCATAGTATAATAGATGATATTGAGTCTAACCATAGTATAAATAAGTACACAAATTTGTAAATAAATACAGATAGTAAAAATATACTTAGAGCCATGATGAGAGGTCCATATGTCTGTTAAAACTGAGCTAAATGTTTTTTATTTTTATTTTTAATTTTTTTTCTGATTGGTTGTCAATGTGTCTCTCTACTGTGTCATGTTGTAAAATCAGATGGATTCTGATTGGCTGTCAGATGGATTCTGATTGGCTGTCAGTGTCTCTTTCTGGCGTGTCATGTTTTAAACTAAGAAGGATTCTGATTGGCTGACAGCGTCTCTCTCCGGTGTGTCATGTTGTAAACTAAGAAGGATTCTGATTGGCTGTCAGTGTCTCTCTCCGGCGTGTCATGTTGTAAACTAAGAAGGATTCTGATTGGCTGTCAGATGGATTCTGATTGGCTGTCAGTGTCTCTCTCCGGCGTGTCATGTTGTAAACTAAGAAGGATTCTGATTGGCTGTCAGTGTCTCTTTCTGGCGTGTCATGTTGTAAACTAAGAAAGGATTCTGATTGGCTGACAGCGTCTCTCTCCGGTGTGTCATGTTGTAAACTAAGAAGGATTCTGATTGGCTGTCAGCGTCTCTTTCTGGCGTGTCATCTTGTACACTCAGATGGATTCTGATTGTCTGTCAGTGTTTCTATCGTTCATCAAATGGCTGTGTGTGTGTGTGTGTGTGTGTGTGTGTGTGTGTTTGTGCGTGTGTGTGTGTGTGTGTGTGTGTGTGTGTATACACAGATATGTTTTTTTTAAATCTAAGTCTATGAATTTCCTTCCTTTCCTCTGAACTGTCAGGATGTCAGATCCTTTCTATGAGAGTATGTGTCTGTAGTCTGTAGTGGTCTTGAATGAAGAGGGTTCAGACTCCACCCTCCTTTGGTGCGTTTGCTGTGCCGAGGTCGTCGTTCCTTCCCTCCTGAGTGTTTCCAGTGAGCTTGAGTGTCTCGTGACCCCCCC
>NC_048418.1:1261403-1262072 GCF_013103735.1 Etheostoma cragini | reverse complement strand
CCCCACCTGCTCCTCGTCCTCCGCCTCCTCCGTCTCGGGAACATGAACCCCGGGATTTCATTTGACTTCAGTTTCCATTTCCTTCCTTTTGTCTGCCGCGCATGAATATTTAAATGAGAAATACTGAGCTTTCATCGCCTCCGCAACAAATCCACTATCAACAGCCGGATCAGGATTCAGTTTGAGCGTGACACATTTAGCGCTAGGTGCTGGGTGTTTTTCTAGTCGCTGGTTCAATGTTTAGCCGTGCAGCAGGGATGGAGACTAAGCTCAAAACAATAATATTTGATATGTGACGCCCTCCAATCCATCTGAAATCACTCGACTGTACGAATGATGGGAAATGCCAACGAAGAACGTCTGCCTGAGGCTCAAATATAGATGTCTTTCTATAAGAGAGTACACAGCATCTACAGTACTTTTACAATAGGTTACGTGGCACAAAAACTCAATACGCAGTTAAAATGGACGTCCAGTGCCTATGTTGGTAAATGTGTTGAAATTGTGTCAAATAAAAAAATAAGTTTTCATCCAATTATACGAAATAAACACATCAACAAGATTTATAAATTTAGAGACATGAACAACATCTTTAACACTTCAGAACTTATGTTAACTGTGTGTGTGTGTGTGTGTGTGTGTGTGTGTGTGTGTGTGTGTGTGTGTGTG
>NC_048418.1:1257662-1261303 GCF_013103735.1 Etheostoma cragini | reverse complement strand
TAAGACCAGCACGCCCAGAATGCACCTGAACACACCTCCCTGTAAGACCAGCACGCCCAGAATGCACCTGAACACACAAGACTCATGATTAAATTGGCAAATAGGAACTTGTTGATCAGAATCCATCAAAGAATGGAAAAAGCAACGCTAAATATGGTCTAGGTTGATGTTCAGTGTAACTGTAAGACAACCTTTCCTTGATTCTTACAAGATATAAAGGAGACCTTGAGGAGTTTTCCTCTCTTTTGTTTCCTTGGTGAGAAACCAGCAGTCAGATATTCCCGCTGACAGACTGCTGAACCCGGACCAGACCTGCAGGCTGCAGAGAGATGACAAAATCAGATTTTTAAGCAGTATTCATTTAGATATCCATCTGGCCGGTGCCGAAGCAGAGCGACAGGGAGACTGTAAATTTATGGGTCATCATCTGTTTTGTTTTTTTGTGCGTGTGCCCTTCAGGGTTCAAAAGCAGGACGTGGTCATGCAAGTCAATGAGCCAAGCAGCTATTCAGAGCCGTGGGTTTCAAAGGCAACGCACACTGTGGCCATTTGCAAATTGCATAAATAAGTCTTTTTTTTTGTGTTTGTTTCAACATGTATTCAGCTATAAATGTTACAGACTCACAACCATAGATCAGTTTGTGTTTGGCAGCCAACCCTTTGGTAGTGTTGAAGTTGAACTTTTTATTTATGACTGGTCCTGATTCTTCATTTTTACTGCTCCTCTGTGTCTCTGACAGTTACATTGGGCCATTTTTTAAGATAGATGTGGAAAGTGGGTCTTTTTGAGTTTGAGAACTTCAGTCTGGGTCTGGTGTGTTTTAATAGACTAAACATCACAGACAGTCTCTTGTCTTGTTTTGCTTCACGAATGGCAGAGTATTCATGGACCGAGGTACTACAACCGAGCCAGTATCGAGCCGAAATAATTAATCAATTGACGATTGACCGTAAAATAATGGCTAGTAATAATAAATAACTATTTTGATATTATGTCATTATTTGAATCTGCAAGTTGGTTGGACAAAACAGGACATTTGACAAAGTCACCTCGGACTCTGGGTAACAGAGATTCTATGTGATACAACAAGAGGTTAACCACATAATTAGGGCTGCAAATAACAATTTACACTCGTCTCCAACCCCCCCAAAAAACTTGAGCCGATCGAGGGAGAAAGACGTCGTCCGATGAATATGCTGTTATGGCTTTCATGTGCTTGTCAAAGGACGGAGGATCCATCAGGAGGGCCGAGAGCGCCCTTTTATCTTGTAGATTAAGCGCCTCACAGATGGTTCTAGGTGTAGAAGCAAGTGCACAGCGGTGACGGAGGGGAGATTTACTTTGGCGGGGTGCGTGCTGGTGTTTGTGTGCATGCTTCTGGCTGAAAGGAAACCGAACATATAACCAGCATCTAGACTTAAAGCTGGAGTGTGGACCTCTTCTATTTCCACTCTGATAGAGAGAGTAACTAAACGCTTAGGACAGCCTTCAATCCTTCCTCTGAACGCAGAGTTTCTTTTTTTTTAAAGCACATAATGTTGTCAGACACCGAAAATATTAATCTCAGCTTGTCCGTGGCAGAAGTGCACGAAAATAGAAGGTGTGCAATAAAGCAATATTACACTAGAGGGTTTTAACGTCATGATGCGACTCGGCACGACGACGCATCACTAAAGTACCAATGAAATGCTGTGTGTGTGTGTGTGTGTGTGTGTGTGTGTGTGTGTGTAATTGATCTTAATGCATTTAAAAGCATAAGGAAACGTGCAACCTTTGAGGACACCGATTTCACATAATTTCATCACCACATATCCTTCACCATACTTAGAAATTGACATGGTTGTAATTGAGTTAGCCTGTAGCTGGTTGGATTTGGTGAAGGTGTATGTGTATATAATATGATGTATGTGATGACGTTTGTTTGGTTGATGTCAGTTTTTACCCTTTTACCTTTTTGGAAGACTTAGGTGTGGATATTTGGCATGGTGGTTTAAGCGTTGTTACATTAGAAAATGTTACGTTTTCCTATAAAGAAAATACAATTCCACATACATTTGGTGTCCTTTTGTGGGTTTTTGATCAGGTCTTTGTAGTCATGTTGTGGCTCTTTTTGGTCATTTGTATTTTGGGTCTCTGTCATCATCTGGCGTCTCTTTGTAGACGTCTTTTGTCCCTTTTGTAGTAGTTCTGCGCTTTTTTAAAAATAGTTTTGAACCATTTGTTTTACTAGCATATCCGTGTCCAAAATGTTGTAAAAGCTAGAGCAGATCATAAATATATAACACTCAAAAAGGCAAAACTTTACTAGAAAGACTTGCAGTCAACTTCAGTCTTTAGATCTGAGAAAAGTCTTTTAAGTGACATTTATTCGGCTTAAGGTGGTGTCCCAAAAGGCTCGGGTGCTGCACTTGGACCTTATAATGGGGGGGGGGGGGGGGGGCAAAACCCTCAACATGGGGAACTGGGGTCCAGGTGGAAAACAAAGGTACAAAAACGTTAAGCAGGTTCCTTGTTGTCTTTTAGCCTTATTACAGTAGAAAATGTTACTTTTTTTCAATCAGAAAACTACAATTCTTCTTGCATTTTGTGTCCCTTATATGGGTTTTTGATCATGTCTATGTAGTCACGTTGTGGTCATTTTTTTGGGTCTCTGTTGTCATTTGGTGTCTCTTTTTCATTGTTTTGGACCGTATTAGTAGCATATTTGTGTCCAAAATGTTGGAAAAGCTAGAGCAGATCATAAATATATAACACTCAAAAAGACAAAACTTAACTAGCAGTCGACTTTAGTCTTTAGATCCTTCGGCTTAAACCCTCAACATGGGGAACTGGGGTCCAGGTGGAATAGAAAGTTACAAAACAGTTAACCGGGTTCCTTGTTGTCTGTTCCCATGGCGTTTCTTGATTACATGGCATTGGAAGAGATCCAGTTACTGCAGAAGGCCGACGGTGACCCGGCCACTTGGATGCTCATCTTACTCTGTCCCTTAGACCACGTGGATCGGGATTATCAGTTGTGTGAAGTCACGGAAAACTCTTGAGTCTTTCCTGGTTCCAGTTTAGTCTTGCGTCTGTGTGCTGGATCACGTTGTCCTCTCTAAACACCGAGGCCGGTAACCCGAGCCGCTGCCGGGAGGCCTCGCTTTAGACCCAGCGGCTTCTCGTCTTCTCTGTCTCTCAGACTGAGGGGTGAACCCAGGTGAACCCAGGTGATCCCAGGTGCTGACGGACACCCGGCTCACGCTGACGTCCCATTGGCCGAGCGTGTTGTTCATCAGAGAGATGATGTTTCCTGTGGCAGGAAGAGTCTGTAGAGAGCTGAAGCTGCAGTAGTGTTGTTGTTGTTGTTGTCTATTGGTTGGTCTTACCTGGCGAGATGTATCGGGACCTCTTGGATTAAATGGCGGTCTAACTCAAGGTGGATTTACTTTGTGGCGTTCTGAGGAACCGGGCTTTTTGACTCCATGACGGACCGATCCAGAGTTTGATGGAAGTTCCTTTGAGCCATGCCGTCTTGTTGGGTCTTGCTGAGACGGGGGGTCCTTCGGCGGTACTGGCAGGTGCCTCGCACCGAGGGCGATGAAGCCCCCAACTACAGCCAGACCCCCACCTACAGCCAGACCTCCACCTACGGCCGAGC
>NC_048418.1:1248864-1257562 GCF_013103735.1 Etheostoma cragini | reverse complement strand
CCCCCCCATGTGTGCAGACAGAGAGGAAATCCTGGGGAACATGAACTACAACTTCTTCTTCTTCTTCTTCTTCGTTTTGTGGCCGGTCGCGACCATAAAATGAGCTAAAACTTAATCGCAATTCATTATTTATCGTCAAATGTTTCAATCAGCGTTTATCGCATGAGCCGAAAATCAATCTAGATAAAATCCAGTGAGACCGAACAGATGAACTTGAATTTTACTTATTCTATAAAGCATTTTTCATTCCATATCACTTAACCATCATGTTGTCCTTGGTTCAAATTGACCCATTTTCAATTAATTTTTCTCTTTTTTTTGTCACAAAAAACGGGCAATTGAAATAAACATTGAAAATGTCAACGTTAAAAATGTCAAAAAACGTCAAGAAAGGCACCAAAAACATGGAAAAGGTGACAAAAATGTCGGAAAAAGCCAAAATAATGTCGGGAAAAGAAGCAACCAAAATTTTAGTTCTTTCATGGTTGACGGGAAGACAACACGAGGGTTATTTCGGATAAAAACCTGGATGGAAGCAGAGCTTGTGAGTGTGTTGCTGTGCTGCGTTGTTGTACTGATGTCTCTATACGGGGGACAGCGGGCCATCGCTCTAAAGTCCTCCCTGTCTTTGTGTTTGCTCGCAGCAGGATGATGGATTTGATCCTCCGTAATGGGCCCTTCTCAGCCAGCTCAGTTAGTCCTGTTGGGGTGTAATTCATCAGACCCTGAGCCCACCACAGTCTCAGGCTCTGAGAGGCCCCCTCTGCGCTCTGATTATGCAGCCTTCTCTGCAGATCCATCGCTGGACGCTCAAACTGATTCATCGCCTCCACTACAGTATTGAGTCTGCGATGGTCTCAGCCAGAAGGGGTTTTAATGGGATCCAGAGGCGCTGTCATTCATTCTCCGCCACGGGGGCCTCGGCACAAATGTCACACGTTTACCAAGGCTGAATGCAGAGTGATTGGGGGTGCGGGAAATATATTTCACAGTTTTTTTAAAGCCGTAAAGGGTTATAAAAACCTCAAGAATACTTTAAAGCAGGGGTGTCAAACTCATTTTAGTTCATACAGCCTAATTTGATGCCATTAAAATCATAGCACAGCTCATCATAGCTATTAAAAACAATAACATTTTTTCCCCAAGTTTCCCTTTGTTTTAGTGGAAAGAACTAAATGCTAATGCTATTTCGTTAGCAATCATGTAGCCGGCTTTTCCCGCTGCCTCACTTGCTCTCGGCTGTCTAAAACAGTGCACCCCCTAGTGGACAATTTAGGAAAAGCGGTTTATTAATAGCTCATGTCTCATTGCAATTTTTCACTTTCAGATTTATTCCGCGGGCCAGATTAAACCCCTTGGCGGGCCGGTTCAGAGATGTGTTTTTGTCCGTTAATCAACAATAAATCAAATATATACGAGAAATAATTGGTAGTTGCTGCCCTAATTTTTTCTTTTCCGCATTTTAAGATTGCATGAACTGTCTCCCTACCGCCTTGTTGAAAAAAATAAACACTAAGTATTACAGCAGGTATTCAGTCATAGTGGCTCTTACGTTCCCTCAGTCGGACACTTAACCCAAACAACCCTTAAACGGGCTGTGAATGGCTGTAAAGGAGCCAATCAGAGGCTGAATAATGAGGATGGGAATAGAGAAGCTGTCATATCACCTCGGTCTCTGCAGCTATGTCCTCGGGGCCGATCCACCTGCTGTCCCTGAACGCTCGGCGCAGCCTCCCTGGTGTTTTTACTTCATCTTCATCGTCTACATGCATACACGCTGTGACTCTGTAGGAGCCCACCATGTGTGTGTGTGCTCACATGGGCGTAATCATATATATATATACATGCAAATCTTTGCCTTTTTTTAGTCTGGAGGTCATTGAAGATGTAAATAACCAGCACAGGCTGCCTTAATGTGCTGTAGGTGAGAAACTATCATGGGCCTTAAATATGTGTGTATATTTAAGAGGCGTCATGTCTTGAATTCATTATGCATCTGTGATAACCCATAATCAGCCACTTACTGCTGCTACTTATGTTCCAAAAGCAATATTTTAGCAGGTGTTTAACCCTCGTTAACTCACTTTTAAGCCTGATCGTGTTGGTCTGGATGACCGGCGGCCTCAGAGTGTTTTTTTCTCTTATCCCATAATGCATCTGTGGCGTAGCCAGACCCTAATCCACAAAGCATTGGAGTAGGGTCTGGCAACGCAAGACTATGTCAAACCCTGATGATCAATTAACAGCCCTAGCAGAAGGATGGCCTTTGAAAGGGACCACTATCATCGTTGTGTTTTTGCTTCACCCCCCAGAAAAAGGCCCGTTGACTTCTTATTTCTTAGATCTTGGCTGAAATCCCCTGCTCACGTGATACTTCCACAGCAGCTCCCCCGCCACTCTGCGCTCTAATGTGGCAGGAATTATAATAAATGCTTTAGAGCCCTACTTCTGCAAAGGTTTCTTTAATGATGCTGAATATTCCCCCGGGGGGGGGCAGCCGTCCAACTCGAGACTTGTTAAGGTGACCTAACATCGCCTGAGAGGTCTTCACTCACTAAGCTCCCAGGGTACCCTCTACCTTACATAAGTGTCTGAGAAGGGGCTCATGGGAAATTAAGTTGTCCCCCCCCCCCCCCCCCCCCTTTCCTTCAAGTTAATTTTCTTGGTCTGAGGAGGGAAAGGTGACTCTCACAGGTCACCAGGCAGAACTTTGCTTTTTTCCAGACGTGTTTGGTTGGATCTAGGGCTGCAACTCACCGTTATTTTCATAGTCGATTAATCTGTGGATTATTGTCTATTATCTTGATGAATGGATCCGTTTTTTGGTCTCTAAAATGCCAGAAAAGGTGGATCAGAGTTTCCCACAGCCCAAGGTGTTGTCCTCAAATTTCTTGTTTTGTCTACAACTCAAAGATATTCAGTTGACTGTCCCAGAGGAGAGAAGAGACTACAAAAATTTTTTGTCCGGGTAAAGATTTATCATTTCATAATTTGTATGTTTTGCTAATGCAGAATTCAAACAAACCGTTGAAAGCATTCAACCTCTATCAACAGTTAAGGTTTTCACTTTCATGTTCCCAGAGCGGTCTGTGCTCTCGAGTCTGTGAAGCTCCCATTTTCATAAAAATGTTCTCGTCTCTAGGCTTCCTGAAGCCTTTATCTAATGCACATTTCCTTTAGTCAAACCTGAAGGCAGCACTGCATGAACGTCGGGAGCTCCGTGTTAGCCCTTTGCTAACGGTCTTTGTTGTTGTGTGTTGCAGGAGTGTGTGGCTGCTGCGGGCCGCTCAGGCCGAGGTACAAACGCCTGGTGGACAACATCTTCCCCGAGGACCCCAAGGTAAGTCACTGCAAGCCGTCATGCTATAATCCATCATGTGTTTGTCGAGAATGGTCATTAATTTTTGTAAAGTTGTTGTCAATTGTTTTTACTTAGCTTGGGAAGAAAGCCTTCTCTTACTTCGCTCCATGATCTTGGAATAACTTCAAAACTTGCTCCATCTAAATGATCTAGTCCCATTAAATGAATTTAAGGCCATGTTAAAATGCCGTGTAACTCAAAAATGCAGCTCCCACATGTGACCTGTTCCTTTCCTCTATGTGGGATGTTGGCTCTGCTGTATTTCTGTTTTTATTGTAGCTGGTGTGCCTTCTTGGCCAGGTCTCCCGCGAAAAACAGATTTCAATCTTGAGGGACTTCGTGGTTAAATAAAGGTTAAATAAATTAAATTTTTTTTTTTTTTTTAAAGACATTTTAGGTGTTGGGAAATTCTAGTTTCACGTTTGTCGGGTTTGAATGTTTTCTAAGCATTTTGAGGGCACAGCTCTGTACAATTTGTGCAATCACATGTACTGTAAAAGTTTCAAATTAATTTAATTTATAAAGCACTCTAAAAGCATACAGGGCTGCACCAAAGTGCTTCTTAAAGACAAAAAGCATATGTATACAAGCATAAACACACAGATGTGCATGTATACATAGATGTATGAATGGGAAATATATCAATATAAATCAATAATGTGATATTAGACTAGATATTGTCTCTTTTGTATATCCTAATAAGACATAAGTGGTTTCTTTTTTATATATATATTTCTGATTTGTGTTACCTTGTGAAAAAGACACGTAAAAGTGAAGACAGGAAAAGAAAACTGTAGAAAAAAAAGTCTTGTACATCATTCGGGGGCATGCGGCGGCCCCAGTGCGGGCTGTTAGCGGCCTATTAACACCGTGATTGGTGCCCAGTTGTTACCCCAGTGATTGCCGTGCAGACCCAGTGACACCTCCGCCACCGGAGAGCTTCCCAGCCACAACACAGACGTAATTAAAGGACCACGGAGCCACACGGAAGCTTCCAGACTTTGATCAATCTGGTTATTAAATGTGACACGGCTTTGATAACAGGACCATGGCGAGTTATTATCACCCGTTTGATTCCTCGACCCCTTGTGAATTAATAGGCTTAAGCGTTTGTGTTTGTCCTACACACAAGGGAGCTTGTCCCCCCCCCCCCCCCTCCCATATCTTCTCAAGGGCCTTTGGTGTGGGCAAACAGTTGCAGTGGGAAATGGAAATGCTTCAACGGTCGAGGCCAGGTGAATTTAATTATGGATTGCCAAGGGGATGAAAACCCTCGGGGGCCTAGTTACGCTCCAATTAACTCCCTGCTCTCTGTGTATGACACCTGGCGTAAATATATTTATATAAGCTGTCTGCTGTCCTATACGGTGTAGTCTCGCATTGCCAGACCTGTCTCCACAGCGTTGGGGAGTAAGGTCTGGCTACAGCATAGGTGCTTTCTGGGATAAAAGGTTTCTTTGAACCAATCACAGTCTCGAGCTTCGGACCTTTGTAGACCCTTTTCAGTTGTTGTGCTTCAAGTCAGAGTTTGCGAACTTGTCTGTTAGTGACAGAGGACAAACAATTACAGTTTGAAAGGGCTTGAAACAAGTTTTATATTCTGTGTTGCCGATGCTACGCACCCGTAACCCCGCCAAGGAAAGGGTTACCAGAAATGCAGTTGTGGCCAATCAGGGGAGGTTGTGCCAGACTCCCGCCTTTGGCTGAGTCTCTTATTTGTGATCTGTCTGAGGGAGAGCAGGAGACGGTTGTGAAGTTTTGACGTTGGTAAATTCATGCTGCACATTAGGATCCAAATTGAAAAGCAAACAACTCAAATTGAACCCTAGAAATCTAGAGGCACCCAGGGTCAGTCTAGAAACTCTCCGTTGGCCTGGAAGCTGGAAAAACCAAATTGTGGTCAGGCCAATCACATTGTTGCGACAGTTCTGCGTGAATTCCCTGCTCCTTGAAAACAAAGAAGATGGCTGTCGCTGCTGGAGGACAGCGGTCTGTCCAATCGGCTTTGGCCGCGACTCTGGAAGACTTGGCGTTAAGCTCTGAATTAATTCTTAAAGAAGGAAGATGTGAGATTTTAAAGTTGAATCTATCAACCAGGGTTGCTCTGGTTGGTTGTAGCGCTGTCCTATTGCGTGCAGAGGCAGTTTGAAAAACAACCGTTTATCCCGCCCCTCGGATTGAACCTAGCCAATGGGGAGTTCCCAAACCCAACATCTGGATATGGGTCTGGTTTGTCAGGCTACTATAAATCGTAAATGTTAGAACGTCACATTGGTTGTTATTACTGTGACTTCTAAAGTGTCAGGTTTAGTTCCATCACAGTGTTAATAGTGGCAATAAAACCATTAGCTGACGTTGTTGTTCAGTAGCTATCTCAGAGATGATCAGATAATAAAATTTAGCCGGGGGGCACTGTATCCGCTTCACATTCTCATTAGGGGCTGAGCCCCCCTAGAGGTCTGCCCCTGCTCTGGACACGACAACGGCGGCTCTGCTGAATAATCTTGGGTAGGAACTTGTTTAGGTAGAACACTCCAAAAAAGAAAAGGCCACATGCAACATACAATGTGTTTTGGACACACAATGTCTGCAATTCTTTTGTCATATTTGCATTAAAAATTACACACTGTACTAACAATGAATTGAATTACAAATAGTTGGCGATTATTTCCGTATCAACCTAATGGATTAGTCAACTACTCGTGTGACTCTGGACCGCCTTGTGCTTATCTTCAGGATGGCCTCAGTAAATCAGACATGGAGAAGCTGACCTTCTACGCTGTGTCGGCTCCAGAGAAACTGGACAGGATCGGAGCCTATCTGGCCGAGAGGCTGAGCCGAGACGTGGTGCGACACCGCTACGGGTAAGTTGATTATTTAATTTGGAGATTTCCTTTCACCCGAGAACCTGCATGCTTCTCCCAACTGGAAAAGTGTAGTCCATACGACATAGGCATGGGATTGGGACCGGTTTCAAGGTATCACGTGGTTTGAAAAAGGATGTCTTCCAAACGGCAAACATTTTCTACAAAAAGAGAATCGCCGTTGCAGCACGGCTGTCTTCTTAATTTTAATTTATTTTTATTTTTAAAGGTGCCTAACAGTGAATGGGTCCATGTAGAGTTACAGCAGAGGCAAAACATTTCTGTCATACTGTTAAGAAAACTACACTCGCTGCCAGTTTGGAGACAAATATGTCCCCCATGTATTTTCTAAAAGGAGACTGGCAGCCCCAAATCAATGCAGTGATTGTAACGTCAGCAATGGTGGTTAATTGGCCGTGGTTTTTATTCCCAGAAGCTAACAGGCGGAGAACAAACACCTCTCTCTCTCTCTCTCTCTCTCTCTCTCTCTCTCTCTCTCTCTCTCTCTCTCTCTCTCTCTCTCTCTCTCTCTCTCTCTCTCTCTCTCTCTCTCTCTCTCTCTCTCTCTCTCTCTCTCTCTCTCTCTCTCTCTCATTTACTCATTGTCTGTTTTTCTCGCTCATTATTCGCCTTCTTCTAAAATATTAGAAACACTTAAAGCTATAGTGCATAGTTCCTGTCGCCCCCATGAGGAATTCTCCGTAATGACAACAAAACTTTTGCCTTCCGTGATCACACCCCCCTCAAATAATTTCAACTTCGTCCTAGTTGCTGCTGACCTTTCGAAAGTGAAACCAATGAGATAACTGTCTTTACCTAGCAATGGGAAATAGCTTCCTTTCCACCCTTGATGATAATACCTGCGCTGCGCTTTTCCCTGCGCCCTACCTAGCGGATGCACAGAGAACCAATCGCTGATCATGTGTAGGCGGCTTAAGAAACCATTGATAACGTAGAGTCTGGATGGCCTGTGTGCAGGAATGTGGTGATAGCCATGGAGGCTCTGGACCAGCTGCTGATGGCCTGTCACTCCCAGAGCATCAAACCCTTCGTGGAGAGTTTCCTGCACATGGTGGCCAAGCTTCTGGAGTCCAGAGAGCCAGACCTGCAGGTCCTGGGGACCAACTCGGTAAGAGAAATAACCTTCAGTCTTACAGCAGAACAGTACAATGGTGGTAGGCCTGTAACAAATATTGCATCATTTTCGACTGACTGACTTTTTAAAGGTCCCATGACATGAAATTGTCACTTTATGAGGACTTTTAACTTTAATATGAGTTCCCTCAGCCTGCCTTTGCCCCCCCAGTGGATAGAAACGGCGAAAGGTGTAAACCAAGCCCTGGGTATCCTGCTCTGCCTTTGAGAAAATGAAAACTCAGATGGGCCGATCTGGAATCTCGCTCCTTATGAGGTCATGAGGGGCAAGGTTACCTCCCCTTTCTCTGCTTTGGCCGCTCAGAGAATTTGGCCCCCCCATGAGAGAAAGACGACATGGCTTTCAAACGAGCACAGTGGCAGTTGGTTCACGAGGGGAAGCAGGCGTTAAAATAACAATGAAATGCTGTGCTATTGACTTTAGACCAGGTTTTTGTTGGTCAATGGCGTGATCACTAACAGCTGCTTTGAGTAATCAATACGCCCAGAATGCACCTGAGCACAGCTCCCTGTAAGACCTGCACACCCATGGGTGCACAGATGGGAGCAGGTGCATTTGCTTTTTAAACCACGTGGACGTTAGATGGGGAATTGACAACTGCGTTGGTCTTAATCTAGGAAACACGCTATATACAAGATAGAGCCCTTAAAGCTAATTGCTTTTTTTTCTACGTACTGATTGGAGGTTAAAGGAATTGATTCCACACTTTAATTATAAAAATCATCTTCCCTTATAATATTTTGCATGAAGTGAAACCCTGAAGTCTGCATGACTTTTCCATCATTCTTAAATCAAGTGTTCAGACATAATTATACTCTTTGTTTTCTACTTATTAAACTCTTTGTCAAGACGTTATGTGCGGTGGACGGCCCTCCTCCGAGTTGGAGTAGGCGGGCTGCATAACAGCCTCCTTTCTAGTTATAATTAATTTGTTTATAATTCTCAAAGCGGTTTCTGTTGTGATTCTGTTTGTGTGCAGGTTGTTAATTTAAAAACGTCGCCTTCAAAAAGAGAAAACCCCATTTGCTTGTGAAGCCAAAGTAAAATGAGCATAAAGCAACCAAACACACATGCAAGAAACGGAACATGAAACTCATCCCTCAGCCGCAGCCCAGAGGTTGACGTCAGTGGTTAAATACCTAATTTAACTCGTACTCTGACAGTGGAAATGGCCCTTTACCCTTTCCATTATTATTATGATTAGCCTCTATGGAGCCGCCAGCAGAATGTCAGCCCCATTTCTCCTCCGCAGCCTTCTGAAGGTGAACCCAAAGTTTTTGTTTTCTTACCCCCCCCCCCCCCCCCCCCCCCCCCCCC
>NC_048418.1:1243345-1248595 GCF_013103735.1 Etheostoma cragini | reverse complement strand
GGGTTGGTCGGTTGTCTACTGTGTTACAGGCCGCCTTTAGGTAAGAGCCGTGTTAATTAAATTTGCTGTTTAACGACGGTTTTACATCTTAGCCGTGGAACAACAAACCGCTGGTGTTTGTTCTGTCGGGTAATTATCAGTTTAAAGGATTTGTTTGCGATGTCTGCAGAACAACGGCTATTTCGTTCAAAGCCGGGTTTCAAGCCGGTTTTGAAGCCCGCCTGCTGCTTTCAGTGGAGCCGAGCTGCGACTCATTAGTTCCAGACATTTGGGTTTTTGTGGAGACTCCTCTGCAGAGATGCTCACATCAACCTCATGTCCTCCTCCATCACACAATGTCCGCGTGGAAAACCGTTTGGATCCAGATGATCCAAAACCAGGAGCTCGTTCCAGAGTCTTGGGCCAGCAACAGCGAAGACCCGATCGCCCCAATGCTTGTACCTCGACCTCGGGACTTCTAAAGTCCGTAGATCGATAATATCGATAATGGACCAATTTTGCAGAAGGATACGTTTACAAAAAAACAGCCAAACTGGGAGAAATGGTCTTTAGGCAGAAACTCGTTTGGCTTGTTTTTGTTTAGTCGGAGGAAGTGCTGCTCTGAAACTTTTCTGCTGACTAAGAAAACCCGATAAATCATTCTGTAAATGTTATACAAAGGTTTTCTACTCAATTTAAGAATGGTATATTCATCAAAAACATGCTCCATTTATCACCTTCAATGCAACTTTTTCCTCTCTCGTACAAAAGACCAGTGTTTCTATTTTTCACCCCGCCCAGCATAAGTGTGTCTCCCCCCCCCCCCCCCCCCCCCCCCCCCCCCCCCCCCCCCCCCCCGTCTGTGCCGCCAGCCCGTTGCTGTTTCCAAATGTATCTGCCAGTTTACTTTATCACAAGAAATTGGCAGACTGCGGCGGCTAGAAGTGTCTCTGCCTCCACTTTGTCTCAATAGAAGAGAAACTCATCAGACTCAGACACACAGAGCCACTGAGTTAGACTCCCATGGGGGGTTATTTATAGCCTGTGGGGCCGGAGGTGCCACGCATTCAGACATTTAGACAGTCAGACAGTCGGTTCCCCAGATAATCTGTCCGTTCAAGTCTCATCACATTTCCTGTTTCTCTGTTTGTTCCCCGATCAGATTTAAAAGAACCAAAAGAAAATGAGATTACCCAGATTTCTTCCAGCGTGTGCCCGATTTAACCAAAAACCAGCTGAATACATATTAAAATGTGTGAGGGAGGGCTTCCCCGGAGTCCTAAGGCTTTCTTGCCTCACAGATTTGGACTAGGGTGGCATCATTAGATAAATTATTAGAGTCCATAAAACAACAACAAAAAACTTACAGATACGCAGGACAGACGCCAATTAAACAAGACAGCTATACCAGTAATCCCATAAGGAGAATCCCATAAGAATTCAGCCGACCATAGTTCTATTATCCTTATTGTTACGCTTAATGCCACGTTTCATCATATAAACTGTGTAAATATTATGAATCATATTTCTCTATATCTCTATCGGTGTCTCTGGTAGATGGCCGCCCACCAAGAGCAAAGGTTTGTCTGGCGTTTCTGCCTAAAAGGAAGTTTTTCTTCTGCATTATTGCACAAAATGCTTGCTCCTGGAGGGATTTGTTGGGTCTTTGTAAATTATAGAGTGTTATATAGACCTACTGTATCTGTAAGGTGTCCTGAGACAACGTTTGTTGGCAAAATGAAATATAATTGGATTGAAATGTGCTCTAAAAACAGCAAGTTGTCTCAGTTTTTTACATATAAACTCTGGACAGTGCCCGGTGAATCAGGTCCTGACGTAGTCCGAAGTTGCTCTTTACACGTTTAGGACACAACAGGAGATTTTCAGATGTGTTGTCACTTACATATGAAGCATATACATCAGACTTAGGAGATTTTAGGTGATCGTTAAGCACAAGTGAGAACTGAGAGGGAAAAACGCCCAGTCTAGAAGTCTCAGTCGGGAAGGTCTTCATCATTATCTGATTCAGGGACTCAGGGGCCAGCGCTCAGTTTACAACACAATACATCAACCCTGATACACTGCAGATGCCAGGACTCCTGATAGTTTACTCCAAACTGCTGTTAACTTCCTGTGTACTTTCTGTTGTCGCCTGCTGACGAGACGGAGGTGCAGAAATGCACCGGTGGATGCAGATTTGGATGCATTTGAATGCAGATTTGGAAACCTGTGATGGGGATACAGGAAATGAACCCAACTAATGCCAAGGGAAAACTTAGCTTTAGGCTACCGTGTGCAACGTCTTGGCTTGAGTCCCCAAACTGTCTGCCTCCTTCGCCTAAAACTGTTGAGCCGACACGCCAACAGGGTCTGCAGTAAAGCAGCAGCAGCCCAGTCCAGGCCAGAAAGACCCTTTTTAGCTATTAAAATGCCAGTGAACGTCTCTGTGGCTGGGTTAAAATAATCAACTTTCCAAGGAAGTTGATGTGTTTATTTGATCTGATATCGGTTGAAAAAATTTCAAAATTCCATCTTCATCCACTTATCCGGTATCTGGTCGGGGGGGCAGCAGCTTCAGCAGGGAACCCCAAAACTTCCCTTTCCCGAGCCACATCAACCAGCTCCGACTGGGGGATCCAGAGGCGTTCCCAGGCCAGGTTGGAGATATAATCCCTCCACCTAGTCCTGAGTCTTCCCCGAGGCCTCCTCCCAGCTGGACGTCCCTCCACCTAGTCCTGAGTCTTCCCCGAGGCCTCCTCCCAGCTGGACGTCCCTCCACCTAGTCCTGGGTCTTCCCCGAGGCCTCCTCCCAGCTGGACGTCCCTCCACCTAGTCCTGGGTCTTCCCCGAGGCCTCCTCCCAGCTGGACGTGCCCGGAACCCCTCCCTAGGGACCCCCCCAGGTGCCATCCTTACCAGATGCCCGAACCACCTCAACTGGTTCCTTTTTACGCCAAGGAGCAGCGGCTCTACTCCGAGCTCCTCTCGGAGGACTGAGCTTCTCACCCGATCTCTAAGGGAGACCCCAGCCCCCCTCCTGAGGAGACCAGCCCTCTCCTGAGGAAACCCAATTTGGCCGCTTGTACACTATAAATTCCAAAATTGATTTTTAAAATATGCCTTTTCTCCATGGATGTACAGTAACGGGGCATAGCTTTAGGCCACTATGTTCAACCCGGTACACCTTCTAAGGGGCCAGCTTTTCTTGTGCAAAATTGATCCTCTATCCGAAACCCCCCCTCACCTGATGATATGGAATCCAATCGGGACCTCGTCAATCAAAATCAAATGAATTCCGGAAATCACTGGCGATACCCGATGCCCTGAACGTCTCATTTCTTTCAGGTTCTTGTGGACATGCATGGCAGTAGGCCGGTGTGTGAGTGTGTGAGTGAGACTGTGTGAGTTCCTAATTGACTTCAGTGTTTCCAAACGCTCAGTCTGCAAAGGTTTAATGATCAGCTTGAAGTGGCGATGGATGGAGTAAATGGATTTTACTCTTTACCACTTGTTATGTCATTAGCATGCATAGATAAGTTAAACCATTCCCTTTTTACTAGGCGTTCTCAGTGCCTCCTTTTTAAATTGAGCTCTTTAAAATGGCCTGAGGGAGGCAAAACAAATTGCGCCGGTGTTTGTATCACCCTCTAATTTTCTCATTACATAAAAATCCCGACTGCTTTGCCGCGAGGCATCGGTGAAGCAGGAAGCCTCGTATTTACGTGATGAAACCTCCGCTCCAACCTGAATTATCCCCTCTTCACTTGAAGCACTTCCACTCTCCCATGTGAAAGGCTCCGGTCTTCTTCTTCTTCAACGGAAATGGAAATTCCAGACATTTGTTTAAATTGCCTCAAGTGATGTTTTGTGTTTTACAATTTAAAAGCAGTACATTACCCGGATACACAAAGCCGACACCATTACACTCATGTCTTTTGCAAAGAGACACCAGACTTATGTCATTCGACATTACATTATAGTCATTAGGTTGATGCTTTTCTCCAAGGTGGCGTTGGGTGGTCTTCTCTCCAAAAAACGTACAGGTATAATTTCATCGAGAAGGCCTTTTCTGGAAAATAGAATATAATACACTTTATTGTCCCTATGCAGAAATTTGTCTCATTGTACTTAGTGGAAATAGTGGTGTGTTTCTGTGTGTGTGTGTGTGTGTGTGTGTGTGTGTGTGTGTGTGTGTGTGTGTGAGTGTGATGTACGTGGCAATTGTTTCAATAAAAAAACAGTACAAAGCAAGCTGATCCATTTTCCATGTTGATAAGAGCATTAAAATGAGAAAAAATAATGTGACAAATAGAAATCAAGGGACATTTAAAATAGATAACAATGTGCAATTAATTGCGAGTTAACAACGACGATAATGCGATTAATCGGGATTAATTGTTTTAATCGTTTGAACACACGAGTTTTAAAACTTCTACTTGTAATGGCTTCACGTCATTGTATTTTCTTTTACATCCAAATTATCCTCATTTCTTTATCTAAGTATTCTTCCAATTCAGAAAGTTGTTGTAGCTTACCATTGGATTTATGTTGCTGTTGCTTCTTTGTGTTTTTTTGTCATTTCCCGTCAGTCTTTCTGACTGGACCAACGCAGCATCCCTACATACAGTATGTCATGCAACTTAAATATCCACCTGTATAAATCCCTTAGGGTTCTGGTTTCTGAATGATACAGACAGTTGCAGAACAACCAAATACAACACAGGATGTTGAAAAGCAACAAAAAACACAAAAAAAGGACAAAGACGTTGAAAACAGCCAACGATATCTTCAAAAAAAAAACAACGGAAAAAGTGTCAAAGGTTGAAATTGGTCATAAAATTGTCAAAGGTGGCCAAAAAAATGGATTTAAAAGAATAGTTGCATCTTTATCCAAATGCGTTTTTAGGCAAACTATTGTCAAAATAGTGCATGTAGTTGCTTAACCTTCATGTTGTCCTTGGGTCAAAGTTTACCTGTTTTTAGTTATTTTTATTTTACTTTTTCACAAAAAACGTGCCGCTGTGAATGTCAACATTAAAAATATCCCAAGACTTTGGGGAAAAAACACAAAAAACATTTAAAAAAAGCACCCCCAGCATTTAAAAAAAAAGCACAAAAATGTCGGAAAAAGCGATGATAATGTTTCAAAAAAGTGCCGCCTGGATTCCTCTGCTGCAGGAACACGTTAGTGAAGCCTCTCTCCTGTGTGCCAGCTGCAAGCGTAGCTCCTCCAATCTGAGCCATTACCCCCCCCCCCCCCCCCCCCCCCCCC
>NC_048418.1:1240446-1243252 GCF_013103735.1 Etheostoma cragini | reverse complement strand
CCCCCCCCCCCCCCCCCCCCCTCACCCCCAGGAAAGGTTCAAAATGGGAGGAAATTACCAGGTATAACGGCAGGGCTTTGGTCACCAATGGCGAAGCGTACAGAGGCACTTTGTTGCAGTGGACGCTGACATGGCGGCGAGGACTCGGCTGAGTGGGAGGAGAGAGACGAGGCCTCTCCAGAGGACACTCGGCGCTCGTTTAGAGGGAGGAAATTACAGCCCGGACGATCGGAGCATGCATCTCTAATGCTTATCATCATTCCTATCATACTATAACGTTTATCCCCATGCGAGAACGCGACGGTGTGTTTTACTCTGAGTCACTGGAAATATTCTGCATATCGTTATGTTGCCGGTCTCTCTGTTTTCTCTCCCCAGTGTTAAAGGGGTGAAAAGTCAATAAGCAGCTGTACTGCCTGTCTCACTTGTGATTCAGGCAGTCAGAGGCTGATTGAGGACAGGTTTTAAATAGTATTAAACACTGGAGCACTCAATGTCTGCCCCCATCTGCCCCATTCTCTTTAATATTTGTCAAGCTGAATCATCTGTCCTTTACTTAAATACCATAAGGAGCTAAAAAGTATTCTAAATTCTGAATCCTGGATTCTCTGCATTCCTAATTTTTGGTCGCAATACTGTATCGTTACACAGTCCCCAAATATCAATATCTTTTATTATGTAGATTGCACATTTGACTTTTTGGTAGAGCCTAATGAAATCAACTCCCGTTTTAGTCCACTAGACTTGACTTGTCCACTACGCCCTTGAGTGTTTGTAAAGGCCCTAATGGAGGTTTCCCTCGTCTCCCTGTCCACTCTCTAGTTTGTGAAGTTCGCCAACATTGAGGAGGACACGCCGTCTTACCACCGCCGCTATGACTTCTTCGTGTCCCAGTTCAGCGCCATGTGCCACTCTACTCATGAAGATACTGAGACCAGGACCAGGTAAGAACACAGAGACGCTAAGGGCCCTATATTTAACCCTCTAAGAACATGGAACAGGTGCATTTCGGGTGTGTACAAATCCACTTTTGCTAGTTTAACGTCAGGAAAAAGGGTCCGTGCAACGGACACACGGTTCCGAAGGTACAGTGTCCGACTCGTAGTAGTGGTCTTATTAGGCCCCCCCTGTCTCGTACGACTCAAACACAGTTTAGTGTATTGTATAGAGGGTCAAAGAAATGACAGATAACAAGATAACAGTCTTCCCACTTCACTCATTGAGCTTTCTGAAGAACAGTTTAAACAGAGAGTCAAAGTGTTGCTCTTAAGTTCTCTGATTTTTCCATTTGGGTTTGTGCTCTAAATGTAATTTTATACAAAGAAATGTGTTTTTGTTTTTTAATATAATATCTAAATTGCTTTTAAATTGTTAAATGTAATTTGGTTCTATGGAGATTGCCACTTATAAAGCCCCTTGAGGGTTCTTCGGCAAACGTCCATCACATGTTTGCTGTGAAACACATAATACTGTTCTTAATGCTTTAGTTGTGAATGTCAAATAAATCAAATGAATAAACAGCCAATTAAAAATGGTAACAGAGTATTTGAGCAGAATAAATTTGAATGTGCCACCTCTAATTTCCGCAAAATACCACCTCCCTCCACAGGCTTTATGATTCACCTTGAATGTGAAGCAGTTAAAATCAACAGTTTGTGTTTTTAATAAGAGAAATAATGAGCCTGTTTTAGGAATCCAGACGTCAGGAAAGACAAAGACGCTGCCTGTCAGCCGCATTGTTAGAGTGGTAAAAATAGCCCGGTGGTGGCGGTGAGGCTCAGGAGAGGCTGTGACACCGAAGAGCACTTTAAAGGACGCCTTCCCCCGCTGAGATGCCACCCCCCTGACTCTAATACAGATGAGCAGTGTATTAAAACAATACCCAAAGAGTTCTCTCTTTCATTTATTGTGAAAATAACTTATCTTCTCGATTATTGCTGCAGTTATTTGCAAAAAATGTGACTGTAGCAGCTGTGTCTTTGCAGAGGCCATTGAGCATATTTGTGCATAGAAATGGACTTTTATCTCATCTCCTGTCATTTGTATGTATGAGAGCATGTGGTTGGAGGTGGGAGCTAGAGGATGCTGGGATTATTTATAGAATTTCCCTGGCGGTTATTGGATGAGGTCTAAGGTTTCTCATATTATTGCTTGTACAGTTATTTGTGTTGGAAACACAGTAGAGCGAGGACAGAAATAGTAAACGGTGAAGTCAAACTGTCTTGGCTCTGAGTGGTCCTGTTTCTGACAGATTGAAGATGAAAGTGTGTGTGTGTGTGTGTGTGTGTGTGTGTGTGTGTGTGTGTGTGTGTGTGTGTGGTTGGAAGTTGCAAGACAAAGAGAGTCAACCATGCAGCTTCAGTTAGATATTCTAATAAAGTCTAATACTAATAACCCAACCAATGCTGCTTCTTGTCCAATTAGAGCAGGATTTAAAAATGGATATTCCGATATTAAAATGGATGCATCCTAAGATCGAGGCTCTGTTTTTAAGCTAGAGCGAAGATGTTGGTTCCACATAAAACAAGTTATAGGTCGAGCTAAGGAATCCATTTCTTGCTAAATAACGCTCCAAAGTTGGGAGAGGAATAAAACTTGCCATGGCCATTTCACATATGGCTTCAGCTTGGTGTTGATTCCCCCTGCTCTGACCTTTCCCCCTTTCATTCCCCCTGCTCTGGCGTTTCCCCCTCTCATTCCCCCTGCTCTGGCGTTTCATCCTCTCATTCCACCTGCTCTGGCGTTTCATCCTCTCATTCCACCTGCTCTGGCGTTTCATCCTCTCATTCCACCTGCTCTGGCGTTT
>NC_048418.1:1239199-1240436 GCF_013103735.1 Etheostoma cragini | reverse complement strand
CATTCCCCCTGCTCTGGCGTTTTATCCTCTCATTCCACCTGCTCTGGCGTTTCATCCTCTCATTCCACCTGCTCTGGCGTTTCCCCCTCTCATTCCCCCTGCTCTGGCATATTTCGCTCAAGTAACTCTTACAAGGAATTTGCCTTGGTGGTTGATGGTGGTTTACAGCATTAGTCCTTTGAAAATCTGTTTCATCTCAAACTAAATTAGTATTGCAAGTGAAATATCTCAAAAAGATCTTGTCGTAGATATCTAACGGGACTGTGTTTCTTTGTCAGGATCCGTGTGGCCGGCATCAAAGGGCTGCAGGGCGTGGTGAGGAAAACGGTGAATGATGAGCTGCAGGCCATCATCTGGGAGCCTCAGCACATGGACAAACTGATCCCGTCCATGCTGTTCAACATGCAGGACAGCGAAGACCTGGACAGGTACTGCACACTGGAGCTGCACACGCTTACTCGACTTATCGCTCGTTTCGGTCTTGGTCAACTACGATTTCCTTAGTCTTTTACAAATGTTCATGTTTTTTCATGCAGAAGGAGTTATTTCTAAGAAACCCATGAGCACATCCGTGGTAAAAGTAATATTTAAAGTGGTGCTTTTTCAGCAGGTTAAGTACCGAAGTCTATACTTTTTAGGCCCCGACTGAAAAGGCCTTTATAGGCACCTGCCTATAAAGTAACAAGGATAAAAAAATGCCTCTTCATTCAGGACCCACTTTCAAAACCTAAGGAGTAAATCTCATCAGCGGCAGTGAGACAATAAGCACGTTAGATAAAACAAAGTGAGTTCCCCGTACAGGTCAAAAAGTTTGGTCAATGACGCGATTTACCCCAAACTATAATGTAAAACAGACGCTGGCAACTGAAAAGACTAAATATTGGAATAAGTGACAAAAAACACTGGAAAAAGTGGGAAAACTGTTGAAAGCTGTTTGATTGTGGACCATCATTGATACATGGGCCGGATTAAAGTCAGCGAGGGGCCCGGTTTTGCCCGCATGCCTTGAGTTTGACACAACGATGTTAATTGTACCATCTCGTGTTATAAAAAGTGACGAGAGTGTGGTGGATGTTTTCTGCTGTCTTTAACATTCGCCGCCTGCAGCGCGAGGAGAGCCGGGATCTAAACTAAATCCAGCTTTTGTCTTTTTGTGGCACCCCCCCTCCTTCTGGACTCAAGCCCGGGGATTTAAAGCCTTGGCTCGCTCCCGCCCCCACACACCTCAGACCTCATT
>NC_048418.1:1234816-1239099 GCF_013103735.1 Etheostoma cragini | reverse complement strand
GACCTCCTCCCTCCCCCTCCTCATGAGACTGAGGACGATGCTCTGCTGGGAAGATTTATGGAAAAGATCAATAAGTCAGGATAGGAAGCTTAAACGCTGGTTTCTGCCCGTCTCAGCTCTGGGCTCACCTGTACTCCTCTTGTCACTCTTCACCTCTTCTTTCTTTCTTTCTTTTCCAGTTGACACCTCTCCTCTACTTCTGCTTGTCTCCCACATTTCTCTCTTCTCCTCTTGTGTCTCATCTCTCATCTGGTCTCTCCTCTCTTGTCTCCTCCTTTGCTTGTCTCCACTCTTGTGTCTTCTCTTGTCTCCTGTCCTCTCTTGTGTCCTCTTGTTTCCTTTCCTCTCTGGCCTCTCTCCTCACCTCTCTTGTCTCTTTTGTCCTCATGTCTCTCGTCTCCTCTCTTCTCTCCTATCCTCTTGTCTCCTCTATCGTCTCATCTCCTCTCTCGTCTTTCTTCTCTCCTCTCTTGTCTCCTCTCTCGTCTCTTCTCTCCTATCCTCTTGTCTCCTCTATCGTCTCATCTCCTCTCTTGTCTCTCCTCTCTTCTCTCTTGTCTCCTCTACTCTCATTACTTCTCTCCATCTCATTCGCCTGGTTTCCATGTGAACAAAAAGCTATTTTTGGACCCTGTTCATTTCTTCTTCTTTCTATCTCTCCTTACCTGTGTTTCTCTTCTTCTTCCTCTTCTGTTACCTTAGGGCTTAGGATGTGATCCGATGTCTCCATGTCATTAGGTGGTGTTGGAGGGGCTTCAGGCCCACAGGTGTCACAGGGGGGGCTCCTTCCTCCGATCCAGCAGATCTCACATCTTTGCATTTCATTTGAATGGGGGTGGGGCGTTATTTAGGGGCCTAGGTGCACTAGGGGTAAAAAAATCAATACAGTATAGTATTGCTGTATTTTTAGAGGCGATACTGTATCGATACACAGGCTCCAATTATGGATCTTTCATGATATGTGTTGGTCAGTTTGTCTGCTTGACAATCCCAGTTTGCAGCAATAAAATTGAAGGGATATTTTTAGATAATTTATGATTTTTAGACAGACAAAGTTTCCTTTTGGGGACTTCATTTAAAATAAGGAAAAATTAGAAGTTGGAAAAAAAGGAAAGAAATTGCAATATATCTCGGAGTATTGCAACATGTTTAAAATCGCGATATTATTGTATCGTGGCATGAGTATCGGGACGATAATGTAAAGGGAGGTGTCTGGTGATTCCCCCCCCCCTCCCCCCAGGGGGGCACTCAAAACAACGCAGCAGACCTGCAGCAACTAGTTGAGACCAACTCAACTTTTGAAGAAACCCTCTGACTTAAAGTAAGTCCACCACCTCACCAACAAAGAAGTCGCTAGATCTAAAACCAGAGTTGAGTGTGTTGTAAATCAGGTCCAGAAACAGTCGAACAGTTAAAAATAAACAGAAGTCCCAGTTGACGGCCACTGCCTCTCCAACGCTGACACGACTCTCTCGCACCTTTTCTCGTTAACTCGGAGCTCTCTCGGAGGCTTGGACACACCGCCCACTCAGCCCTGCACAGAGACCACAGCTTAACGACTAGATCTGCTCTTTTATGCAGCAAAACCTTTTCCTATTAGGTTCCTAATCCTCAGTATTTTCCTCTTCTGCCTGTTTGAGACAGCAGTGATCCAGAATGCACTGTTTTCTAGACGTAAATCACTTCAGTCAACGTAATCCTCAATGAATTTACCAGACGAATGTCAAGATATATATTAAGAATTGACAGGTTCTAAAAAATGATCATCAATTGATTAGTTAATTCACAGAATTCATAACAGTCCTGATGAGCTGTTAATTGTTGAAATCATTGATCAGCTTTGCAAAAAAAAAAAAATTCCCTCATTACTTTACTACATTGTTCCCTCATTACTTTATGACCCATGCTCCTCATATCTGGAACAAACTCCCAGAAACCTGCAGAGCCGCTGCTACTCTCACTTCTTTTAACCCTTGTATTGTCTTCCGTTTCGGGACCCTCTCGACTCCCTCGGGTCAAACTGACCCGGGACTTATTTGGGGTTTTAAAACCAATTCTGAAATAAAATTTTACTTCATACTCCGTTAACAAATTGTCTTTATCTCGATTTCAAACAACTGAGATAACATCTATGTTTAGGGAATGCAATCAGTCTCTACTAGAACACAATTAAAAATGGAAGACAGGTTCATTTTTGTTATCACAAGGTTATAATTCATGTTGAAAATCCACTATGGAAAAAACATAAGTCATCATATCCAGAATAATCTTCTGAATTGAGTCAGGAATACATGTTTATCACAGCAAATAAGGAAAGGCCGTTGATTTCAGCTAGAAAAAAATGTAACTTTTTTCTTCTTGTTAAAATTTGAAATGGGTCAATTTGACCTGAATACCATACAAGGGTTAAATCAAGGCTGAAGACCTTTCTTTTTGATGTTGCCTTTCTTTAAATAGTTGTTGATTTCTTTCCTGTTTAATTTCTTATGCTGGACTGTAATTTATATTCTTGTATTTTATCAGTTTTTATTTTTTAACTGTTCTTTAAAGCACTTTGAATTGCCCTCTTGCTGAAATGTGCTCTACAGCTAAAGCTTACGTTGCTGGTCGGGCCTTGAAAGGTCAGCAGCAACAAGGTCAAAGGTGAAATAACTTTAACCTTGAGCGCAGAGGCAGCTCTGAGCCTAGTTGGTCCGCACCGCCCTCCCTATAGGAAAACAACTGCATGTCAATCACTTCTCATGCACACTCATCCATCGTCCTTTAACGGGGGGAGGGCCTTAGGAGACGGTTTCTCCCATGCAGCAGACAGCCCGCCGATGAGTCTGCTGGGTGATCCTACGTGTCCTTCCTGCTCAATCTCATTAAAAATGTCCTGGGGAAATAAAGGGTGTGGGATGCCTGTTGAAGTGATGCATCTCCTCCACAATCAAGAGTTCACACTGCATGCTTGTTATCGTGATTGTCAGCTGTAATCATGCAGCATCTACCTCATCGTTACGCCTCGTTCACGCGGCTGCAATCACACGCAGCTCCGTGCAATCACAGCATGCAGACTCAGGAGGACACCTGTCCAAAGTATTGGACTTTCCCCTCCTGTCTGTCTGCTGTCTCTGCCTCTGCCATAGACTTAGACTTAGACTTCTCTTTAATGATCCTTTTGGGATGACTCCCGCGAGGACATTGAAAATTCCAGCAGCGGTTTTAGCAAAAAAACAAACAAAAAAACAGATAAAAAAGAAAGTATAAAGACAACAAAATAATTATTAAGTAATAATAAGAAAACAATAAGAACATTTGTCAAATAAAGGCTAAGAAGACCATAAATTAATATCAAAGTGTCAATGTTGAGTCCAGTGATAGAGTGACCAGGTGTTTGTGTGTGTGTGTGTGTGTGTGTGTGTGTGTGTGTGTGTGTGTGTGTGTGTGTGAAGCAACTGAAGACGATTGTTTCAGATCTCTGAGATGCTTCAGCCATGCAAGCAGCAACTTTAAAAGAAAACATATCTCTTGCCATTGATTTTTATGCTCAACAGAGGATGAATTTTGAAATTTTGTGGGTCACAGTAATAGTAAATTTGTTTTATACATAGTTAGAATAATGTTTAATACTGCTCAAATTTCTCATTTCTATGAATCTTGCGGTGGTTATTGGCAGTGCTGAAGTACGGTTGTTGCTTTCCCTTCTACCATCTGGAGTGTTTGGCTGTGTTTATCAGAGCTGGAAACACTGGAAACTCAACCAGACGTGAAATGTTCTGTCAAACCAAAAGAAAGGAGCTAAAATTGAGCTGTAGACCACGTACAAATGACTCATCACACGTCTTTCCCCGACGCCGTCGAGTTTGTCCGAGAGTCTCTCTTTGAACAGAAACATCCTGTAACCGGCAGCTGGACATCAGTTCTCATGCTGTTGCCATGGTTTTCGGGCCGTTAAGGCCGACCTCCGGCACGGCAACACCGCACAAATAGTCCATCAGCAGGTTTTTGGTTTGTTTGACTCAGCGCTCGCCAAGAAAATCCCAGTCAGACATCGGGCCTCTGCGGAGAAAACCTGTTTTATTGTTTAGTTGTTTTTTTGTCTTTTTCACTTCCCTGAGGTACACATTTGCTACAGATAATGTTCCCTAAACACAGCGTGGTGAGTTTGGCCCACGGCAGCGTGTTGTGGGCTCTCTAATCGAGTCTCGGCGGAGCCGATGGGGAGCCGCGGTCAAGGGCCTTTGATTCTGTTAATTGCTTCTCAGGATAGGTGGACGTGGGTGGCGTGCAGAGACCGGAGG
>NC_048418.1:1232628-1234632 GCF_013103735.1 Etheostoma cragini | reverse complement strand
ACACACACACACACACACACACACACACACACACAGAAACGCGCAGACACGCGCAGACACACATACACACACACTCACTAACAAAAACACACAAACAGGTACACACACACAGACTGACTCACCAACACACACAGACAGATGTACACAGAGACACACACACACACAAAAAACACTCACACTCACTCTCACACACAAACAGACACACACACACACACACACACACACACACACACACACACAGAAACGCGCGAACACACACACACTCTCACAAACCGACACACAGAAAGACTCACAAACACACACAGGCACACAGGCAGACACACACACACACACACACACACACACACACACACACACGTGCACTCTCTTGCATGTGTGCACACACCCACACACACTCTATAATGTTTTCAGGCAGCCACCTTGAAGATGACTTTGACTTCTTTTCTTAATTCCCATCATCACTGACGTCACGTATCTCAGCTTCCTCTGCACCTTTGTTTCTTCCAACCTTTTTTAACTTGACCGCCTGATAAAATACGCACATTTCTGAAACAATGCATGACTAATTATCTAAAAATATATATATATATATATTGAAATGGTCCTCATTATATTCCTTCAGCCATTTTAAACTAATGATTGTGGAGAAATGACAGAAAATGAGGCAGAGTGGAAGAGATGCAACAAAGACTCTGTGTTGAACCCGAGACGTTGAGGTTCATGGTTGAAGTTACGCCCCCTTATTTATATTTTACCCCCTAATTTCACTGCTACTGAAGTTCAAACTGACATAACTACAGAGAGACCCTTACTTCCCCAAGTTCATCACACAAAGTAGCATGTAAAATTTCAATCTCCACCTGTACCAACACTAAACTTACTTAGAAGGCCCTGGAGGTCATCATCCAGCCGTAGCGCCACTAACTGGGCTTAGAGTGGAGGCCGAGGGCCCTGGAGGTCATCACCCAGCCATAGAGCCACTAACTGGGCTTAGAGTGGAGGCCGAGGGCCCTGGAGGTCATCATCCAGCCATGGAGCCACTAACTGGGCTTAGAGTGTTGGGTGAGGGCCCTGGAGGTCATCACCCAGCCATAGAGCCACTAACTGGGGCTTAGAGTGGAGGCCGAGTGCCCTGGAGGTCATCACCCAGCCATAGAGCCACTAACTGGAGCTTAGAATGGAGGCCGAGGGCCCTGGAGGTCATCACCCAGCCATAGAGCCACTAACTGGGGCTTAGAGTGGAGGCCGATGGCCCTGGAGGTCATCACTCAGCCCATTATTATTATTATTTTTATTAAATTCATAATTAAGCAACCATGTTACGTCCAAATATTCAAAGCCATGGCAGCATTTTCTTTACAGCAGCACCGGTCCATTACGTTTCTCAGACATTTCTCTACAAGCTGTGCATCATTTCCTTTCATTCATCACAATAGGCGGTAAATGAAGGATCCTCTCTGAAATGGGAATAGTCCGTCTGCCTGCTTCAAACCATGTCCCGTGGTCCCCAGGAAGACTTTAACCCATAACTGTGTATTTCGCTCATCCCATTTGTCCACTTCATTAAACATGCACATTCTGTTTGTCTAGGAGAGATTTTTCACCTTTTTGTCTCTCACGTCCCTGCTCATATAGCAGGGACGAGCAATAAGCATTTAATTTCCCCCGGACCGCCTGTTTGGGCCAACAGTAATCAATTGTTTTCCTCCCGAGACCCGGCTGCCTCCAGTCCAGCTGTGACCCGGATTATTGCCGCAGAAGGGATGCACAATTGCATTTTTTTATCAATATAATGCATAACGTTAGGCCTGCTCCGTGGGCTGCCACGACTGTGGATTCACAACAACTGCAGGAAATGACAAACCCTCTCATTCCCCCTGCTCTGGCGTTTGCCCTTCTCATTCCCCCTGCTCTGGCGTTTGCCCTTCTCATCCCCCCTGCTCTGGCATTTGCCCCTCTCATTCCCCTGCTCTGGTGTTTCCCCCTCTCATTCCCCTGCTCTGG
>NC_048418.1:1230744-1232528 GCF_013103735.1 Etheostoma cragini | reverse complement strand
TTGCCCCTCTCATTCCCCCTGCTCTGACGTTTCTCCCTCTCATTCCCCCTGCTCTGGCGTTTGCCCCTCTCATGATGCTGATCGGATCTTATTGGTCACGACGTCTCGCTCTCTCAGACTAAAGCTACTAACGTTACAATGGCAACTACCAGCAGCAGGCGGAGTCTGCTGCTGCCTCCTGTTTATGCCCAGTACACCACAATGATGAGGAGATGTTTGGGTTTGGCTGTGTTAGTCATACACGGAGAGTAGTTCTTCTACCGGAGATAAAAACACGGCAAAGAAATCACTTACGGCTCAAAACCCACGTTTAAAAACAACAACAATACAACAACGTAGCAATTTAAATGTAAAAGAAGAACACACAACGACGGATCTAATGTGCAGCTATCTAATTACAATATAAACAGCCTTTTTACTAGAAACTAGGTCTTGCCCACACATTTAAACAGCAGTGTTTCTATCTCCTGATGTAGTCTGATTGACTATACACACACACACACACACACACACACACACACACACACACACACACACACCCCTATCTGATTGAGGCAGGTCGATACTCTTTCATTTGATTCCTTCTTTATTTTCCAGCTGCTTTGATTGATTTCTTTTCAATCTCTCAGCCGTCTTTAGTCCATCATTGCTCTCGCTCTCTCTCTCTCTCTCTCTCTCTCTCTCTCTCTCTCTCTCTCTCTCTCTCTCTCTCTCTCTCTCTCTCTCTCTCTCTCTCTCTCTCGCGCTCTCTCTCTCTCTCTCGCTCTCTCGCTCTCTCTCTCTCTCTCTCTCCCTCCCTCCCTCCATTTATCTCTCATATCCTGAAGCTTTCTCTTTCCTGTTTTCCTCTCCCTCTAAATGTTATTGTGCTCTGTCTCTTCAGATTCCTGCTGTGTGATACGAAGCATTGATTCTTGTCTTGTTGTCCTTCATCTTCTTCAGGATCTTCTGTTCCTGATGAATTGAATCAGAGCTGTTTTCACTCCTCAACTAAATTTTAGGATTTTGTAAATGTTTGAACACGCTAACACAGCAGCGATTTACTTTACGTACTTTTTAACCTTTTTATTTTTCTTCCAACGCTCATAGTCTGATTTCTCCCTTTTTCTTTTCTTACTGCTTAACAATCATGTTGTCCCCATGTTGTCTTGATCTTGTCCCCATGTTGTCTTGATCTTGTCCCCATGTTGTCCCTATGTTGACTTCATCTTGTCCCCATGTTGTCCCAATGTTGTCTTGATCTTGTCCCCATGTTGTCTTCAAGTTGCCCTCATGTTGTCCCCATAATGTCCCCATAATGTCCTCATGTTGTCCTCATAATGTCCCCATGTTGTCCCCATGTTGTCCCCATGTTGTCCCCATGTTGTCCCCATAATGTCCCCATAATGTCCTCATGTTGTCCTCATGTTGTCCTCATGTTGTCCCCATGTTGTCCCCATGTTGTCTTCATGTTGTCCCCATGTTGTCCAAATGTTGTCCCCATGTTGTCCCCATGTTATCCTCATGTTATCCTCATGTTGTCCCCATGTTGTCCCCATGTTGTCCCCATGTTGTCCTCATGTTGTCCTATATCAATGTTCTTTTAATTCCCCAAAATAACATGATTGATTCCACCCAACGCTCTTTGCCAAGTACAAATCTCTACTTTCATTAATTTTGGGGCGTCTTATTCAATTTTATAGCATTGTAAAACAAATGGAAGCGTTTTATTGAGTAAAAGTTGACATATTCCAGTCTGTGATTATCATCAACATCCATTCCTTTAATTTTAGTCTCAATAATTC
>NC_048418.1:1219452-1230644 GCF_013103735.1 Etheostoma cragini | reverse complement strand
GCATTTCACTGTTATTTTAACCGAGTATTAGTAAAAATGCACCGAGGCTCTTAGTATGCACCGCGCACACACACTGTACCTGTTACACTCAGGGACGCACAGCAGCACACACACATGCAGAAGATTACAAATAAAAACAGCACCGTGCAAATCCTCCACCATGATAGCAAGGCATCTGGCTGTTAAAGGGAATGTGAGAGGACCTCTGATTGGCCGATTGCATGTTACGCCCAGAACACACCTCTGATTAATAAAGACACTAAGTCCAACCCCTTTAGGACCATGTGTCTGTGAGGTTTTTCCGCCATCAAACTACGAAATAGTGGATTTGGACAGGCCCTGAACGCAGCAGCGCCAGGCGCTTCACGCCGTGCGCTGAGATGGTTAAAACAGGACCCTGAGTGTCATAGTTTCTAAACCACAGCACAGTAAAATGTCTCGACCAATCGCCACCAAATCACATGGGCGAGATGTGGTGCGATGAGTAACCACGGTTACCTGCAGAGCGATGGAGAGCCGGATGAGGTCGATGACCACTTCCTCGTTGGCCAGCTCGATGGTCATGATGGCCAGCGTGGTGAAGAGCAGCTCAAAGTTTTTATGGTTGTTATCCTCCTCCTTACAGCCCAGGTAGATGTGACGGTAGAGCTGCTGGCCATGCTGGAGATATAATTATAAAAAGGATATAAAAAGGATTGGATAGACAACACAATATCGTGCAAAAATGTATGCTGGCCAATTGGTATGGTATCCCACGAAAAATAGTAGTGGTGGGAATCACGCCTCCCGATACGATGTCATCACGATACTTATGCCACGATACGATATTATTGCGATTTTAAACATATCGCAATATTCTGCTATATATATTACATTATAACCTTATTTCCAACTTCTGATTTTTCCCCAATTTCTAATGACGTCCTGAAAAGGAAACTTATCAACATCTGTTTCATCTAAAAAGAAACATTTCTAAGTTTGTTCAAGTCACTTCAATGTTATCGCTTGAAAATGGGACAAACTGACACCAACACACATAATACATAATATATAATAAAAGATGCATACTTGACACCTGTGTATCCATACAGTATCGCCACTGAAAATATCACGATACTATGATGTATCTATTTTTTCCCCCCACCCCTAGAAAATAGCATCTTTTAAGATTTTCTACCTTCTTCATGAATGCAACGTCTTGCTTGGAAATCTTCTCTCTTTTAATCTTCAATGCTGCAACATTGGGGATGATTCTGCAACGGAGACGCACGCAAAATTAGTACATTTATAATTAGTATACATTTATAAAAGTACACAAGTCAATTTAGAGGGGATTAAAGGTTGTTTTTGTTGTTTTTTCAGGCTTGATGAAGGCTGGAGGTGTGGCGTTGACCGCCGGCCACTTTGCTTGTTTGAAAGTCATGATGTCTCTCTCTCATGCCAAATTCTCTGGTTGCGCAAAGCAGAGAAAGGGGAGTTAACCTTGCCCCTTATGACCTCATAAGGAGCAAGATTCCAGTTCGGCCCATCTGAGCTTTCATTTTCTTAAAGGCAGAGCTGGATACCCAGGGCTTGATTTAGACCTATCATTATTTCTAGACACTGGGGGGCCATAGACAGGCTGGGGGGACGCATATTAATGTTAAAAAACCTCATAAAGTGACATTTTCATGCCATGGGACCTTTAACTTAGCCACAGTAATTCTACAACGTGTCCTTGGGTTTCATGAAAGGCGCTATATAAATAAAAGTTATAATTATTATTATTATTATTATGTTGTACCTGATGCCGCGGAGCTTGGCGCGGTTGTCATGGCGGTCGATGATGTTGTGCAGGATTTCAAACACCAGCTGCCTCAGCTCGCTGTCCTCCATCAGAGAGATGGAGAAGAGTGGGTCCAGGAAGGGGGAAGGCAACGCAGCCGCCATGGACTTGGACTTAAAGCCAGAGGTTACCTGGGGGAGAGAAGGGGGAGAGAAGATGTGAGCTGACTCATCACAGCGAGATGCCATTAATCTAGAGGGGGTTGTTGATTTTCAACACAGCTGAAGTTCCCACGCAGCTGAAACCGTCTAAGTGTTGACCTTTCCTCATGTAACAGAACATGTGACAGATCTGATGATTGAAGGTCAGTGTGAACGGCAAGAGGGGGGTTAAATCTGATTTGGAACATATGCATGTGCTGTAAAATTGGTTCCTGGAGCATGTGATCTAGATGAAACCTCATCTTCTATATAAAACTGGTCTGTCAGTGTTAGTGCTCTGCAGAAGAAAGACGAGCTCCGTGGACTGCCTGCCCTACGGCGTTTTATTTAAAATCAGATGACTTTTAAAGGCGCCCTATGAGTTCCTGCACGGTCACTTCTGTAGACGTTTCAAGTAAATTCCAAACAAAACAGAGCAAGCTCGCCCAACCATCTCGTCTGTGATTGGCTCGAGTGGTTTTGTTGTATTTTGGTGCCCAGCCTGTGCCTCTAGTGTCTGTTTGACGTTAACGACTCCGTTTGTCTCCGGGATTGACGTTTACGGTGCTGTGTTGTCTCCCCAGACTGAGATTTTTCACGGTGTGTTCAGGGGCAGGCCGCTAGCGGATCAAGGAGAGACGCCTACGATTTGAGACATAAATGAAATGGCGCTGAAACCATGCAAGAACTCACAGTGCACCTTTAACATCTCCGAAAGACAACCAAACCAAAACACAACAGCCAGGCTCCATATCTTCGTTTCCTTTCTATAAAACACATCTCTGTTCTCCCATGGCTATGACAAAATCAGTTCCAATTTTTTATTATAATTAAGTTATTCTAAATTAAATTATTGCTTGCGTAATTGTCAGTGTGCGGGACTCTTTCTCAGTCACAAATAAAACCAGTAATGTAAAATCATGTAAAAGGTGGAAGGGGGAAAGAGAAGGACTCACCATGATGAGGGAGCTGAGCAGCATGGTCTGGATCCGCTTGGTACCCTGATGCCTGAGAGACGGGAGACAAAGGGGACATTAGAGACCAGCTATTCTTATCATCTTATTAAACATTACAACAGTGTCTCAAACTGCAGCTTCCGGACTCCTTTTAATGAAGAAACTACATTCTGACCCCTCTTAGTCGATTGGAGCACCGGTTCTCAGGCTTTTTTCAATAATGTTCCCCCTTTAAACAGTTTTTTAAGCCATGTGCAAATACTTTTCGGCAGAAAATAAGTCTCTATAAAGAGGAACAACACAGCAATGTCAGCGACAGATTTACTAAACAACAGCCTTGTACCTGGAAAACATGTAAATGCTGATGAAGAAAAGCGAAAAAAAACCTGGAAAAAGACGGTAGAAAGAAGGAAGAAAGGCAAGAACAGGTCGAAAATAGTATCAAAACTCCGAAGAAATGCATAATGCAATAATGCAATAATCAAAGGTATTCAAATTTTTCAAAATAAAAGCATGTCTTAAAAACTCTTCTTCTCATTTCCAGTGTGGCACCTAGGGAAACTGAGTTCGACACTACTGCTTCAATTTCAGCAGGCAACGCCCGGAAATGAAACATCTTTGATATTCGAGACTAGCCGCAGTCCAACAACCGACTGGCAAACAATGAAAGTTTAGTAAAAGAACTGTTTGTCAGTGTCACCTTGGTGTAACCTCTGTGTAACGTAAGCGAGGAAGAGGATAAAGCTGCAGCAGCAGCTCTTGAATGTAGACAGTTTAAATGTTGGGGGTGCAGCGCTATCAGACCTCCACTCAGTGACACCGGCTGGCTGCAGAGCTCCATCTTTCCCCTCTGGCAATTACCCAAAGAGGACAGAGAGAGCATGAAAGAGAAAGAGAGGATGAGGAGGATAGTGTTTGTTTGATTTAGGATTATCTGTTCTTGCACCCCCGAGGTTTGATGGATTAGCTTGTTTTCCTTTCTTTTCAAATTCGCTGCAGGGCGTCAAGGAGGTGAAGTGAGGACAGATTAAGACACAATTCACTTTGGATGGTGTCTCGTGTTTTGGACACAACCTCTGTTGAGCTACAGCAAGACTGATGGGGAAGCAGTCTCTTACCGTTTTAAAGAACCCATATTAGGCTCATTTTCTGGTTCATAATTTATACCAGGATAGGTTTAGGTAGTTTAATTTATAATACAAAAAACACCATATTTATGTTGTAGTGCACATTGCTGCAGCTCCTTTTTCCACCCTGTGTGTTGAGCTCTCTGTTTAAGCTACAGAGTGAGACATCTCACATCTGTTCCATCTTTGTTGGGAGTTGCACATGAGCAGTAAGGACTACTAGCCAGTCAGAAGTAGAGTATGAGGGCACTGTTTTGCCAATGAGAACGAGCTAGCATGCTAGCGCTAGCATGTGCTACGGTTAGCCACCTCGTCTCTAGTGACGTAGAAAGCCGTGCAGATGTTGAACAGCCCACCTGGAGACTGAAGACAGAGGACATTCAGAAACTGTATCTCGCTCAAAACAGCATGGGTAGTTCTTTCCCAAGTTTGTATGAGTGTGGAAGCCCCAGAGACACAAAATAACAACCCGAATCTAAGAAAAAGGGATTTTTTCATAATATGGGCACTTTAAGGCACTCCCGCATTTGCAGCAATTCGACGAACTGGATTCTTTGTCCATTAATATTAACAGTCTATGGCCTCCACCCCCTTTATTTACACCGTTACTAGTAACCACGGAGGACACGGAGGATTGAAAAAACATGGACTCTTCAAAACGGGTAATTATCTTCACGTTACTGGACGCCACAATCTTCTAAACACAGCCGCACTGAGACCTCCAGAGAGAGATGCGTGGAGCTGAGAGTCTTAATTAGCTTTGAAGCCACTCATTTGGCAACGGCTTGAATGTAACGGACGCTCATTAATATAAAAAACACACACTTGTGCTTTAAATCAACTGTGACTGACAGCCCTACAGCTGCCGTGAAACCAGGACCATGTTTCTATCAAACCCTGAAACAGCTCCATGCGTGCCGATTGTGTTAACTGGGAAAGTGAAGATAATAAACGTGACTCACCCAATCTTGACAGTGTCCAAGGTGTGGCAGGGCGTCCCGTACACCGGCACTTTGCCCATGATGAACATCATGACTTCAGCTCGCTGGTAGTCGGGCAGGTTTCCACCGAAGAAGCCTGGCAGGAGGACGCAAGAATGATGACTCACACACAAAGACAGGTTTCATTTAAAACACCCCAAACCATCAGTAAATACATTTTAGACTCTGTCCTAGAGCATACCTAACACTGAGAATGTTTATTATTTAGTACTTTATTTCATTACTATGCAATATTTTGATACACCCATAACTATTTTATCTGCCTAATGTGCATACAAACCCTTTATCTTTCTTAGTATTTTTTATATATATATATATTGTGTATATAGTTGCATGTTCCCCCCCTCTTTTTGTCTCTTCTTCTTCTGCACTACTTATATTTTACATTTTAATATTTTGTGTTGACACTGTAAAGGTTTTGCTTCAATCTCAGCACAGGTACTGCACTTGTGTATCATGACCATAAAGGCTTTCTATTCTATTAATACCTCATACTACTACTACTAATACTCATTTTGTTCATTGTAACTGACTTTTTTAAATGTTGTCTGGGAGCGTCCAGGAGTATTTGATTTTTGGAGATTTTTGGTTATTAGGACACTAACAGAGTTAACAGGCTTACGATAAAAATAGATCAAGAGGCCATAGAGAGAGTTGAGGATTTTTTTTTTTGGGGGGGGGGGGATTCCCAACTCAAATTGAACAAACACATTAACAACCTCTGTAAGACTGTCCGGACAACCCTGAACTGATAAGGCAGCTTCACTGTTATTTCATGCCGTGATACTCTCCCACGTATCCTCCTGTGCTGCTTCATGGTCTCTCAGGTCAGCTGACCAGCCGATCCTGGCGGGGCCTAAAGCTAGGCTTGAGCTCAGAGGGGACCGTGCATTTGCCCCAAAACTTTGGACTGGGCTGCCCCTGCACATTAGACGGGCCTCCTCTCTTCCTCATTTTAAAACTCTTCTTCAAAACTACCTCTAGAGTGATGATCTTATGTGTATACTGTTGTGCTTTTAAGGGGTTTTCTATTGATTTATTCTGTATTATCCTTTTGTGCAGCACTTTGGAAGCCTTGTGTTTGTTAAAATCGTGCTATATAAATAAAGTGGATTGGATTAGTTTTGGGGCCAAGCCTCCCAGACAACAGTCAAACCCGTCAAATCATTAAACAGGCAATGAAAATAATGGATCAGAAACCAACAATATGGCTGTTCCATTGTGCATAATTACAAGCTTTTATATCATGAAAGCGTTATTAAATGCTGCGGTACCAATGGTCTGGATGATGGCGTTCTGGACGATCCTCTCTTCGCTCTCTTTGCCGCGGCCGGAAGAGACGCTGGTGCTGGAGTTCCTCCTCGAGTTCTCGCCCAGCTCGAAGTCCACGCTCATCCTCAGGTGTTTGAGCAGAGTGTTGAACACCTCCAGCACTGTGGGCCCTGCGATCACACACAGTCACCGTAGAAACATATATTAAAAGGCTAACGAGTATAACTGCTACCAGTATTGTGACACTACCAACTCGTTTTCTGTGGCGACGGTGAAGCAGAGATGAAAGTCCAGCTTTCTTTAAGAAAATTGACTTTTTTGAAGAAAAGATCTGCACATTCAGAAATTCTTCTGTGCAGGTGCGCTGGACAATATCATCAACTTCGAACAAAAGAAAAAATCCCACACTCTGCGCTTGCTACAGCATTACCGTTTATTTACAGGAAACTAACATTTCGGTCTCTGCAAAATAAGCGGAGTGCAGGACTCTGCAGATCAGATATAATGCAGCTTTAAGGAGTCTCCCCCTGCAGGAGATCATATATAATGCAGCTTTAAGGAGTCTCCCTCTGCTGGAGATCAGATATAATGCAGCTTTAAGGAGTCTCCCCCTGCAGGAGATCAGATATAATGCAGCTTTAAGGAGTGGTATAAAAAGCCTGCAGGAAGATATAAGCCAGTTCTCATGAAAATTCAACCAGCTAAGCTGCTCGACTCTGATTGGCTAACAGCTAGCCAATGAGAGCCTTGCTATCAGCATCCTTTAACCAGCTCATGAATATTAATGAGCTCAGGCAACATGGTCAGACTGACCAGCTGATGTAATTTCTCCTCTTATTTCTTTCCAGTGGCTAGGCCTGACAGAGGAGGTAGCAGTAAATCTTCACATTCACCACGTAACACACACACACACAACGGCTTTGTGTGGCAGGGCACCTTTAACATTGAATCTACTGAGGAAACATTAACACACATCTAGGTAGAGCATCACATTCCTCTGCTAGTCTACAGCCACAAACACATATAACGTGAACCTGAATCAGAAACTCCCCCCCCCCCCCACATATTCAGACTCACTGCTGGAGGATCTTAAAGCCATACTATGCAGTATGTAATCAACGTTGGTGTCACGCAGACCTGACTCTGCACTCACAGTCTGATCCCCACCACCGTATACCGGTACCTGTTCAGTAGGATAGAGGCGTCGGACACCGTACAGGAAAAGATGGACTGATTCTTACGAGATTTGGCAGAGCGCCACCTACTGAACTTGCATTGCTGGTTTTGGCCTGCTTTGCTTTCTTTTTAGGATTTATTTATTTTATTAGGACAATACACATTAATGAATATTTCTGTAAATGCACCAGTGTTAGTTGCCAACTGGCTATTTTTCAGCATGCATGTCTTTATGGTGGGAAGAAACCGCAGAGGAAACCCACGGGGGGGAAAACCATGCAAACATAGGGAGAAATTACCCCAGAACGACCTGGATTCAAACCAAGAACCTCCTTGCTGTGAGGCAGAAGTGCTAACCACTTAGCCACCGTACTGCCATCAGGTTGATTCTCCCTACTACAACTTCATTCAGTCATTTTGAAGGTGTTTACCTTCAAAATGAAGGTAAACACCTTCAAAATGACTTTAAACCTGTTATATTAAAGGTACAAATCTTGCATAGTGTGGCTTTAAGGTGGATCTGTCAGTGGCGTTAATGGTTTACTGGATAATGAGGAAAAACAGAAACCCCGTAAAGTACTTTGTATTGAATCCAACAGTATAGTACTCTACTCTTGTACTGGAATGGATTATAGTTTCTAATGCTTTCCATCATGTGGGTAAATGAGATAAACAAAATATTACAAACACCTTTCAATACATACAGTATACTAATTTATCTATATACTAATACATCTATATACTAATATATCTATATACTAAGTCTAGTATTGATGGCGCATGAACATGGAGCGTCTACCCCAGTTTATGTGAATGGAAATGTAAAATTTTAAGCCAATAAGAATACTTGGAATTGATGGTGGTGGTAAATAGTCATGAAAACGGACGAGTTTGTGAACAGGCAACATGGATTTTGATAATTAACAACTACACAGGTTACACACTGGACCTTTAAATGTTATTATTCAATGCTGAGAGCACTACAAACTTAATTCTGTCGATTAAATTAACTGTGAAAGCAAAAACCTGTTAAACTATCTAAATGGATGGATGTCAATAGAGACGTGGGAACATTTGTGTTTTTGTAATTCATGGCAGAGCTGTTGTACTTCCTCATTCAGAGGTTTCTGTATTTCTGGTCAGTTGGTGTATGTTTGGGCGTAAATATTAAGATCTGTTGGTATAAACAGGGACACTGTGTTCACCTGGCATTAACATGCATCTCATTCCCGCATCGTGTCACAGTCTGACGGAGCTGGAATACAAATGAGCTCCGATTCGGTTTGTGCAGGAGTTCATTATAATTCAGGCTTGCATTTTACATTTTTATTACTTTACTTTGTCATCTTTGTGCTGCATTTTCAGACAGGACTCTCGAAAAAGAGTGTAATGTATGTGGATAAATACAGACAGACTGTGATTACCCATGATGCAGTAAATGCCAGGTGTGTGGGGGGGGGGGTCTACAGAAACTGCTCTATACATTAATCTAATCACGCTGTCATACTGTACCGAGCCACAGATGTGGAGGAGTCGGGTTTTCACTTTCAAAGGTGAACACATCACTTCTTTTGGACTCGGGAATCATTCCTATCCAGATGAAGGTAGTTTTGTTTCCAGGGGGCGCAGCAAAACACAGGTTGGAGGAATTAAATACAAAATGTTTGCATTTTCCAGAGTGTGTGTTGTCTTGGCTCCACTATGGCGGAGCAAGCTTCCCACTGACATCAGGACAACATAAACTCAACACATCTTTAGACTCTTCAGACTGCATCTTGGTCCATAAAAAGATTTAAAAAAAAAATTGTAAGTTATTGACGTGCTTGCATGATTTTGGAAATGTTTGGGTGGTATCTTCACGGTTAAATGCACTTATTGTAAGTCAATTTGGATAAACGCATCAGGTAATTGAATGTAAAAAGGTTTAATAACATTGCAGGTTTAAATACTCACCTCAGTGGAACATTTCACTCTCATTTAGCACAGAATTTAGGATTTAGTTAACTTGTTTTTCTTCATTTATTTCTATTCCCTCTCTGACAATCAACACACTTGTTTGTGGTGGAGGGGTTTGTGTTGTCAGGGGCAATAGCTCCTGGTAGGGTCCCCCAAGAGATACTGGTCCCAGGTGAGGGACTTTGATTGACACACATGAATTAGCCCTTCCTTGCTCCCAGTTGAGATGGTTCTGGCATCAGATCAGGATGCCCCCTTGGGTACCTTCCTTTGGAAGTTTTCCCCGGAGGTAGACCCAAAACACATTTAGGAAATGATTTCTCTCATTTGGCTTGGCCCAGATCCCCCAGGAGGAGCCTAGACCACCGTGACACGGCCCCCGGATAAGCAGCCGAAAATAAGTCGGAGGTGTTAAACTTCAAGCTGGTTTAATTATTAGCCAATTAGCACGTACAAACACTTCAGGGGAACAGAGCCACAGAACGGGGGACGGATAAAAACCCATCAGCACCTTTTTAAAAACACCTTTATTCACTGTTTCTACTTCATGTTCATGCGACTTTGTTTCCTGTTGGAAAAAACCTAATTAAGACACTGATGTAGGTGAAAATGTATTTAATCTGACAGATCTGGGTATCAAACCTGGGAGCTTGTGATAACTGTCTATCGCCCAAAGTTGGGACCCAAGTTTACTTTTAGATATCTTTATAACTTAAGAAAGTTAGTACATGTTGTGTTTCACCACTTTGTTCAGTAAAAATGTGCATTTTGTCTGTTTTTCAATCACTTCTTACAACCCGACCCTTTCTTAGTGGACGTTTTCTTTTGGATTTTATGGTTTTATTGTATGGCTGTCTTCTCTTATATTGTATTTTATGCCTGCTGGAGTTATGTGCTTTATGTCTTTTAATAATCTTCGGTACAACACTTTAGTCAACTTTGAAAGTGCTCTATAAATAAAGGTGGATTAATTGATTGATTGAGATCGCTCCGGTAACTCACCCACTGAGCCTTTGGCGGCGATGGCCACCGTCTCCAGGAGGACCTGGACGATGCCGGCTCGGACCCGCGGCGTGTTCTTGTTGTGGGTGTCCAGGTGATTTAGAACCTGCTGAATGACGTGATGGGAGTGCTGAGCCTGGACCAAGACACGGGGACAGGGAGACAAAAGGATTGACATGTGATTGGCCACTCTGTCAGCTGCTCCAGATCAGAAAGTGAATCTTAGGTTACTTATTTGCAAATATTTAAACTGAGAAGGAAGCAGAAAATTTGGTCAATGGACTTCCTGCTGGTTAAAGATTGTAAAAATGTTACATAATAGCTTCTCTCTGACCAAGAAGTTACAGGAGCGTAGATATAGGAACAGTCCACTTCTAAACAGTTCTAACTACTCTCCCCCAAAACTTTTTTTTCCATTTGTATTCACACTGGCCAAGTGGCCATAGGAACTGGTAGGAGGGGCGAGGGAGAGACGCAAGCATGGCAAAGGTCTTTATAGCGTCGTCACTTGACTTTAGCGGCACATACAACAACAAAGCCCGGCGGTGTTTAAAGACTAGGCTGGAGTACTTCACAGAGAACCAAAGAAGACAAAAGCTCCAGCGTAATATGATCCTAATTAATAGTATGTTGTTAATATTAGGGGACAAAGCATCTGGTTAAAGCTGCATTATATCTGATCTCCAGCAGGGGGAGACTCCTTAAAGCTGCATTATATCGGATCTCCAGCAGGGGGA
>NC_048418.1:1213645-1219352 GCF_013103735.1 Etheostoma cragini | reverse complement strand
TCCTTAAAGCTGCATTATATCTGATCTCCAGCAGGGGGGGACTCCTTAAAGCTGCATTATATCTGATCTCCAGCAGGGAGAGACTCCTTAAAGCTGCATTATATCTGAACTCCAGCAGGGGGAGACTCCTTAAAGCTGCATTATATCTGATCTCCAGCAGGGGGAGACTCCTTAAAGCTGCATTACATCTGATCTCCAGCAGGGGGAGACTCCTTAAAGCTGCATTATATCTGAACTCCAGCAGGGGGAGACTCCTTAAAACTGACAGTAAAACTTGACGACAGATAGCAGATCTCCACAAACCAATGGGTGACGTCACACATGCTCTGTCCTTTGATATTAACAGTCTATGGTGCCTAACTTAACCATGAGTCACTTTGTAACCCAACACGTGTGTACTGTACCTGAATGGAGTACATAATGATTCTGAAGCAGGACACAGCAAACTCGTTGGGGTCCCACAGGTGGTGGTTGTCCAGGTGACTGACAACAGAAAAAACATAAAGAACAATATTATTGGTCTCTTGTGTCAGTAGTGATGGAAGGATCAACAAAGCATGTTGGACTCTAATTTCCCACCAACAGTCAACATTGGTTCAATAAACATACTAACTTGCACCCTGAACAACCCCTGAAAAGTGCATGGTGCAGAAAAGGAGTAGAACTGGGGCCCTTTAATATCCTTTAAGCCTTAATTAAGCCGCCCATATGTACAACTGTTTACAGAGCAGCCTGCAGACTTGGCGATAAAGATAGACTGGTATAATTAGATAGATGCTGAGGAAGATCAGATGTATAAATAAATGCGGGAAAACAAGAAGATGAAACCTGAGACGTCCTGCAACTGATGTGAGAAAAAAGGGCACAAAGGGGAAGTAAAGCCCATGTACTTAAAGCTGGAGCCGCAGAGTTGAGGTGTACACGGGGTCAGAGGTTTTAGAAAACATCAGGCGTGTGTTGGAGACGTGAAGATGAGTGTGAGCGGCAGATGGAGGACGGCAGATTTACTCATCTCTGTGGGAGTAGACCTGAAGCCTCAAGATACATTTAGCTATTTCAATCATCTGCTGTTTATGTCTGCAAACAAACACACACACTCACACACACACGTTGGAGGATGACTAATTCCCCACCTGCTTCAGCTAGCGGAGCTTCAAAAACATCTGTATTGTCTGAGTCATGCTAGAGGCTCAGTGAGTCTGTGTCCAATTTCAGCATGCTAATATGCTCCCCATTACAACGCTATTACATGCTATGCTGGTACCATGTTTTTACCAATGGTTACCAATGTTACTTGATTAGTTTTGGGATTTGACCATGAATCAAAATGTTGGTAAAGCCAAATTTTGACCATTATACGAGGAGCACTGTCTCATGCCAGACAAAGTTCTTCCTCTTGCTCACTGTTTTTTCTCCAGGTTGTTGAGATGATTACTTTCCAGCTGTGTTTGGAGTTGGCCAATCAGCATTCGAGGTGGCTGTCAATGAGAGGACTCCTGGGAAGTGGAGTTCTTCTCTTGCTCTGTACTGCTGGCTGGTTCACATTACTGCTGGGACATGTCTGGTTGTGTAGTATTCGGTTTCGAAGCCTTTGGTGGTGATTTTTCATGGTACAAAGTTCTTGTATATACAGTATACTGTGTTGCAGTAGCGTCAGCTGCCACTAGGGAAACTAAACTGGAGCGCAGGAAACACTAAGAGCACACTGGGCTTTTTCGGGAGGGGGCTTAAAGAGACAGGCGCTCCAGGAATGCGTCTCATACTGAAGGGGAATACAGGTGCAGCAGCCATGGGCAGCAGTATGAGAAAGATGTTGTTTTTTTTTAACATTGAAGCATGTAATCATGTCCTTGTGTAAACCCCAAAATACAAGTCTCAACCTGAAAAGGCTGTGTAATAGATCCCCCATAGACGTACTGTCACAGCGGCCGTTTTAAGCAGTCCGTCAGGGTGGCAATGAACCAAACTAGTGTTAGTGAAAGAAAGGCAGAGGGAAGACAGCATTTGAAGAGAGAGAGGAGAAAGAATCTGTAGATAAAGATGGGAACAAGAGGAAAGCAGAGGACAGCGATGAAGAGGATTGGAAAGCCAGTCGTATGGGAACCCACATGACGTCAATCCAAACCTCCAAAACCCTCCTCCACCCTCCTCCACCCTCCTCCACCCTCCCCGTTAACCCCAATCACTGCTATTTATAGTCTGAAGACACTTCCCCTTCATCCCCTCTGCAGGAGGAGAACTGATTTCTCCCACTGACAGAAGCACATTAGCTGTTTAATGGAGAGAAACATTAAAGACTGCAGTGACCAATGTGTTCACTTCTGTTTGGTTGCACCTGCATAAAGCAAGTATATACTGTATATACACAAGCAATTTATGTATTTACTAGGGGTGTATATCACAAGATCTATCACGCTATGTATTGATTATTTGGACAACAATAAGATAATTGCTTGTATATGCCATGATGCAAACTGGATTTGATCCACTTTAGGGGCCCGCGATCGATTTTAGACAATATCATTGAAGAGCTTCTACCGTGTTTTTCAACCTGGACCATATGTTCCTATGTTTTTGTGTCCAAGTGACAATCTTAAGACACTGGTCCAAAATTAAGTGAGATCCCTGCAGTCGGCAGCGGCAAAACAAGCTACAACGTAAGTTAATAGGCAATTGTCAAGCTTGTATTTACCTTCACTACAGCGCTTATTTTGCAGCTGACAGGCGGAGTCTGACACCACTACGGAAAGGATCCCGACTGAGATAGACCATGAACCTCTCTGAGACCTTTCTGCTTAACCCTCGTGTTGTCCTCGGGTCAAATTGACCCGTTTCAATGTTTTGTATCAGAAAATATGGATTTCTTTCAACCAAATAGCCCAATATTAAAATGGATGATTCCATACTACTACTGAAACCAGTATCCGGACTAAACTTTGACATCTACCCATCTGAGATCCACTCATCATCCTCTGATCTTCCCTATTATTAAAATTATTTCATAATTTCTGCCTTTTTAACTAAAAACATATGTATAATTTTGATATAAATGATGTTTTTTGACCATGAATTCCAAGAATAAATGTAAAACCTGTTATTAAACCAGCTCAGTTTTTTTTTTGGGGCGCCAAAAGCTGGAAAAAGTGACAAAAACATCGGAAAAGCACAAAAGAAATTCAATTTTGACGAGTTCATGGTTAACGGGAAGACAACACGAGGGTTAAGGTCTGTCCTAATCTATGACGCATTTCTAAAAAAACAACTTCTGTGCTTGGGAGGTTTGCTGAAGGTCTGTTTGCAGGAAGGAGAACAGGAGAAAAGAGGAACATGAAGAAGCTGAGCTGCTAAGAAATGAACTGAAAAAGCTCAGAGGCAAAAAAGTAAATTGAAGAGAGAAGAATGATTAAATGCAGCTCGGTTCTTGAGGAGGCCCACAGATGTCAAGCAGTCGCAGTAATATCATTAAGCAATTAATTGATAATGGAAGCATTAAGAGGCTCGCTCCCCGATTGAATTAGCAAGCAACAGTTGGTTACCGTTTCTGCAGCTCTGCTTATTTACAACTCACGAGTCACAGAGAAGCAAGAGTAAGACCCTCAGCTCGACTCAAACCAGCTGATGGTGATGCTACGACTCAGATGGTGGAGTCTCCAGAGGCTGGTTTTAGGACGTAAGAGACGTCTCCTGTTTCTACAGCCAATAGGACGTCAGCTGGTGGAGTCTCCAGAGGCAGGTTTTTGGACGCTAGAGACGTCTCCTGTTTCCGCAGCCAACAGGAAGTCAGCTGGTGGAGTCTCCAGAGGCTGTTTTTAGGACGTAAGAGACATCTCCTGTTTCTACAGCCAATAGAGAAGTCAGCTGGTGGAGTCTCCAGAGGCTGTTTTTAGGACGTAAGAGACGTCTCCTGTTTCTACAGCCAATAGAGAAGTCAGCTGGCGGAGTCTCCAGAGGCTGAATCAGAGAAATAAAACGTGTTTTCGCTGAATCATCACTAGCAACCATCTCGCTATCGCTAACATTAGCCACATTTGTTCTGAGACGCAACAAAACATATCCAGTTACAAAAAGTACAGAGAGTGGTTGCTATGGAGAAAAAAAATCTTTACAAAAACTGATATACGGGCCGGATCAAAATTCGTAAGGGGCCGGATGACTACGGTAACGTCCGTAATTTCAACCTGGATCTTATCTCCCGATGTTGTTTGTGTCCAAGTGACAACAAGCTGTGAAACTGGTCCAGGTTTAGGCAAGACCGCGGCAGTCGGCAGACACGAAACAAGCTGCAATACAACCCTAGGGGGCAAATGTCCATCGTCAATTCCATCCACTAAAAGTTTTGTTGCCCCCGACAGGCTCAGATTCTGGTGCCAAGTGTGTGACAACATGACGGAAGGGATCCCTACGGAGATAGACCTTTTAGTTAAAGACACTATCTGTAATAAAACATCTTAAACCTAAAGTCCTATCAGATGGGGGTCGAAATCTTATCCCCAATTATGGGGGTCATGGTGTAATTTGTGTCAGTTTAACCCTTGTGTTGTCTTCCCATTAACCTTGAACTTGTCCTTCTAGTTTTTTTTTTGTGCTTTTCCAATATTTTTGTCGTTTTTTTCTGATTTATTTCTCACTTTTTCCAGCTTTTGGCGCTTAAAAAAACAAACAAAAAAAAACAAACAAACTTGAGCTGGTTTAATAATAGGTTCAACAAACTAATTTATATCAAATTATACATACGTTTTTATTTAAAAAGGTAGAAATTATGGATTATTTTGACTAATAGTTGGATCTCAGATGGGAGGATGTCAAAGTTTAGTCCGGATACGGTTTTGAAACCATAAAAAAAATACATAATTCAAACACAATTAGATTAAATAAAACACCCAAAAAATTCAATGAAAGTAATCATTGATTTTACCTGAAGAACCTATGAAATCATCCATGTTAATTTTGGACAATTTGGTGGAAAGAAATCCATATTTCTGATTAACCCTTGTTTTGTCTTCCCGTCAACCATGAAAAACTGAAAAATTTCTACACTATTATGTATTTTTGGGAATTTTTTTTGTCACTTTTTCAATGTTACGGATGCTTTTTTATGTTTTTTTCAAAGTTATTTGATATTTCCAAAGTTGAAATTTTCAGTGCTTGTCTCATCTTTTTGGATAAAAAAACTGAAAATAGGTCAAATTTGACCCGAGGACAACATGAGGGTTAAGAGTCATTTATTTTTAAAATATTTTTTATATACTTCTTGATGTTCTGAGTGTTTCTGTAAGAATTTGTTCTGTTGTGGAAAAAAAGCCCAAAAACCAAAGTCTGAAAAAACAACAACAACAACAATAGAAAAAAACATAAATTTAAACATGTTCGTGAGCCTTTCCCTCCTGAGGTCGGCTCAGCGGAGCAGAAACACACAGTGACACAGGGAATCTCAGCGGGGCTCCGCCGGTGACTCGGTAATTGGCCAATTTATGCAAAGCGTGCCGAGGTGTCGGGGCCGAGCGACCAATGGGAGCAGCGACGGGGAGACTCAGATCCCAGGAGGCCGAGGGGCGGTCGCTGGGCAGCTGCATGTGTGATAAGAGAGCTTAATTCATTTCCTCTGTGTCTGTGTGTGTGTGTGTGTGTGTGTGTGTGTGTGTGTGTGAGACAATACTGTGTGTGTGTGTGTGTGTGTGTGTGTGTGTGTGTGTGTGTGTGTGTGTGT
>NC_048418.1:1204909-1213545 GCF_013103735.1 Etheostoma cragini | reverse complement strand
TTCACTTTGTCCATTTGTATCTGTAGATTTCTGCTAAGTCATCAAAGGATTTGTGTCTGTAAATACTGTTTTTCAAGAAAACAAAGTTCAGCAGCACTCACACACACACACACACACACCACACACCACACACCACATACACACACACGCACACACACTCACTCATTCTTATCTATGTCCTGAGGCTTTGTACACATATGATGCACTGTCTCCCATACCCCCCGTTTGAGAAACCCTGTCTTAGAGCATGCAACAGTTCCTCATTGTTACCGTGTTTGCTGATCTGTGATTGGCTCGTGCAGGACATGGCTCTGGCTAACGAGGAGAACATGCCCATGTTTATCCGCTGTGGCATCATGGCGTTGGTGGCAGCGTACCTCAACTTCCTGAGCCAGATGATCGCAAACCCCCCCTTCTGCCAGCACGTCAGCAAGGTGAACCACCCCAATGTTGATGAAGCTTCAGTGTTTTTCAGATCTTGATGAATGATCGAGACCACAATGTAAAACGTGCCAAACTCGTGTCAAAACAGTTTTTGTGGGAACAACAATCTCTGACATCGGTCCTGTATTAAGCGAGATTGCTGTAGTTGGCAGCGGCTGTTAAGATAATTGTCCAGCTTGTCCACCTTCGCCAAAGTACTCGTTTTCCTCTGACAGACTCAGATTAATATTGTGTCAGACAACATTATGGTAGGATTTCTAAGGAGGTTGGCCTTTCGCTTAAAGAGTAAGAGTGAAATAAAAACATAGTTTACTGATTTATATGTGGAAATATGTTGGCTCTAAACACGCTAAAAGTATTGTCTTTTTTTAATGGAGTCTGGTGGGTTTAATGCTAGTGACTTCAGATCTGTTTGTGGTTTAAAAGAAAGGTCTTAAAGAGGATTTAAAGGTCTATCTCTGCAGGCATCCTTTCCATAATGATGTCATCTGCGGATGCTGCTTACAGCGTTTACGCATAATACTGGACCAATTTCAAAGATTTGATACATTAAGTTTACTAATATGAAGATCTTACTCCGCTGTTTTTGGCTGTTAAACCTTGTTTGTTCTTCTTCATATCATATATGTTGTTTCCGTTGTTCTCTCTTCAGGTCATTGAGCTGAGGAGCATGGACGCTCAGCACCTCCTTCCAGAACACATCTTCAGAGACAAGTGTCCGTAAGTGTCCTACTTTGCAGACTGGAGGTTAAGTTTTATGAACATATGCAGAACCAGTTTTAGGTCCATTATAGAAAATAAGAAACTTGTCTGGCTATAAAACCGCTATTCTTATTTTGGTGCAACAACAAAAAAAAGAAACATTTCAGTATAACGAGTACAGAATGTTGACATTGAGTCTAACGTCTGATCATATGCTTGGTCTTGTTTTCTAATCTTTCATTCATTAAGTCCCTAATTTAAATTAAAGTGTTGCTGATTTTAAATAGTTTCATCTGGGCAATGTTTTTCTGTTTGGACAACAACATTGCTCCATTGGCAACAAAAAAAAGTCAAGGTATTCTGCAGAAAAACATGCTTTTTTGCAAGATATCAAAGTATAATTTTGGTGTCAGACCTGAGACTTGGTAAAGTATCAGCATTATTTGAAAAAATACACAGAATGAAAATAGACCAAATGGCTTTGCTCACATCTTTCTCCGCCGCCATTACGGAACAACAACTCAAACTAGCGCACAACGCCAACGTGCTCAGCCCCTCCCTCCGTTCGATGATTGGACCGGTAAAGACTGGCCAGAGAAACCCCGCGAATGTACCGCAAACTCAGACGATGTACTGAAAGAAAATGAAAGTTGAGCAGACGTACGTAGGAGGGCTAAACCAGGCTAGTTTCTTCGTGCAACCAGGGTCTAAAACTTGTGGCCGCTGCAGTCAGAGCGCTGTTGTTGTTGTTGTTGTTGTTGTTGTTGTTGTTGTTGTTGTTGTTGTTGTTGAGGAAGAGGATAGCATGGTTGGTTATCAGACGTAACCATGAGTCTCCCTTTATCCATATTCCCCTTCAGTCTGGATCATCTACTGCACTGGATGTTCTAGCTTCTTTTGTGTTGTTGCTGATTCATATTGTTACTGTTGTCTTACTTTTTTATCTCTAGTGTTCAAATGTTCTGGAAACACAAACTGAACCAAAGAGAATTTGTTATGACGGTGGTGCACAATCACGGAAGGCTTGCGTTATGTGGATGTGCCGACAGTTTTGTTATTGTAATTACATAGAAAGCTGCTCTCTGTATCCTCGCTCATAGCTCCTCAGAGATCCGTCCTCCATCCTAGCTCCTCAGGGCAGGATGAAGAGCTTTGAGACAGCCTTCGCGAAAGAGGGCCAGAAGGACTGCGGTTTGAGCGAGGAGATATCAAAAAGAGACTTGGGGTCCACCAATGGTCTTCATCCCTCTCCTTTTTTCTCCCAGAATCCCAGAATCTCTGGACAAGGAGGACCGGCTGCTGTACTTCCAGACAGCCGACATAGCCGAGTGTCTGGCAGGACCGGGATACAACGCGGAGAGACTCTCCATCCCCTACGTCCCCCAGGTCACAGGTACATGGATCTCTTTTACAGCGCTTTGGGATGTTTTTAATTTATCTTCATCCTTTATTGAAGTAAAATAGAAACAGGTTTACAGGTTTGTGAAGGTGTTGCTCTTACATGAATAAATTATGATTGGAAGTCTAATGGGATTAAAAAATGTATTTAAACAAAAACATTGATATTGTCTAGATGTCAATATACGGAAAATAATACAACACATACTGAAGATGAAGCGGTGCAGCTAAATTAAAACAAGGAGAGGAAATACAGGAAGGAGATAAACACAACAACAACACAACAGCAGCTCACAAGCAAGACACACAGAAACAGACACACACAAACACACAAACAGCCAAGAGGCACTGACTGGGAGACCGGCATAAGACAAAGACCAAACACACACACACACACACACACACACACACACGCTTCTACACACAGATAAAAGTGAGAAGGCTATAGCACAAGTCTATAGCCTGGATTTCAAGGATTCAGGGTCCAAAGTCTTTCCTTGCACTCCACTCATTCGAGCCATGCAGCGACATCCAAAAAGGAAAGGGTCCATGTACGAATAGTTAGTGGGTTACTATCATTCTCTTGACCCATAAGTCCATCAAAAACAGCAAGTTTAGATTTTTAGAGAGTTGAAGGGCTGACAGATCATTCAGAATCAAGACATTGGCAGTAACAGGAACAGTATTTGGGATGCAATATTGATCCAGAACTGACCAACAGGGGAGCGATCCCAGAACATGTGAATGTACCTTGAGCTTTAATTGGGCAGAAAGTGCATAAAGGGCTGCTCATTATATTCATGTGGTGCATTTTCACAAGGGTTAGTTATGTCCTAGGAAGCAAATTGTAGTGAATCTGCTGATGGTCTGGATTGCGTAATACGTCTGCAAAGAAGAAGAGAGATAGAAAATAAATACATTTAAAAACAATATTGAAAAACGACAGCTTGTTTATTGCTAAGGTCATGTGGTCAAAATGTAATAATTTATTACAAATGTAATGCCATCACCTTGGTTGTTATAATCACTTACTTCACCAGTAAATTGCTGTTAAAAAGACTGAAACAGTCACCTGATGGGGAAAAAGGAATTTTCCAATAACTTTGAAGGCACCACGAGGCTCAAGTCTCCCAGTTTCATGTGAACGCCTCGTGTTTTTCCGACAACGGCAGCTACAGACTGTTGCGTCCCGCTGTTGGAATCCTCTACACCCTCTATGCAGACTCCCTTTACACCGTTTACACGGAAATCAGGGACACCGAAATCTGCGTTTCTATCCGGTCTGGTATATAGCGGTTGTTTTGGCACCAGTGCAACATTAGCACCGGGTTTTGGTCCCCAGCCCTGGAAATGTGTTTGTCCTTTGGCTCAGCTTTGGTCTAACAAACATTGTCCTTCTGTTTTCTTCCCTCTGACACGCTTTCACCTCACATCAGTGCTCTACACAGTAGGAAAAATCCTCCACAGGTGCAAGGAGCGGTCCAGAGGTAACCCCCCTAGAGTAGACCTGTAGACCAGTCCGCTGTGCAGTTCATACTGTACTACAGACAGTACTGTGCCTGATCTCCTGCCATTCAAGACCCTAGATTATGTTGAATTTATTCCCATCTTCTAGTGTGTTGTATCTATATCTCTCCCACAGACAGCACTTTTTCTCAACTACCCTAAAAACAGCTCGCCCATCTTCCTGTTCCCATTTAAATTCCTCGATTAGTGATGTCATTGATTAAGAGAGCCAGTCCAGTTTTTCAAATGTGCTGCCCATGGTAGATGCTGGTCGGGTGCTTAGTCTGCCTTGTTCTGCATCTGATTGGCTTACCCTGGTAGTCTTCTCCTAACCCTAACCAATCCCCATTCTCCATGCCTTCAAGGGAGTCGACCCTTCAAGCAGGTCCGTTTTAGGGTCTGCCGCTGCCCATATAGGGGCTCCCTGAGCAAGCACACAGCCCGCCAAGCAGCGGGTTTGAATTTGGTTGACCAATCACAGCCTGTTGGGCCAGTAGACCAATCAGAGCAGACAGGAAGAGCTCAGACCGAGCGTTTCAGACAGAGGAGCTGCAGCAAGGGGCAGTGTGAGAAGACACTTGAGATCATTCAGCTCTAGCGGTAAGAACAGCTGTAAGATGCCTTCATAAGTATGAGGGGTGTTAAATGCAATATTTCAATGACGGATCCGCGGGTGATCAAATGTGTCGTGTGTGACCGTGGATGGAAACCCACTGAGCTACAAAGGGAGTAGAACCAACAACCCTCCATCTTAGATGCCTTCCCATTGAGATGCCCTTTAGAGGGCTGACCCACTAGAGAAATCCTTTCTTCTTGTTTACAGTGATGCAGTAGTGTAGTAGTAGTAGTAGTTGTGAGTAGATGTCGCATCGTACTGTACACAGAATCAAATTGATCATGTCTACCATTACTTGCTTGCATTGCATCTGGACATGTAACGGTGAGTACATGAAGACGAGAACATTGGAGTAGTTTGTGTTTGGTGGAGACATCCAGAACCAAACATGTGATTTCTGTCTCTTGGTGCTGGGCGGGTCCAGCACACTCGGCCTGTCTGAGCTGGTTTCTCCAGTTTTATCGGATGGTTTATCAGAGCCTGAAGGACTTAAACAAACCTCTACATGTTGTGTTTTAGTGTAATTTCATCACAGTTGAAGTTAAAACTCGTTTGAAGTCTTCTGTAACACAGAAAAGATCATTAGAATTATGGTCTCGTTGATTTTAAGATTGGCGATGAAGCAGAGGGTGTTTTAGGGGGAGGGAATATTCTGTGATTGACAGTGAAAGTGTGCAACGTAGAGTGTGAGGCCTCCTCCCTCTCTCCTTCCTCTCTCCTCCTCCTCCTCTCATACAACCGTCACATCCCCAACCAGGACACAAACCAATGGGTGACGCGACACATGCTCTGTCCATTAATATTAACAGTCCACTGTGTGTTCTGAACTGGGATAAGAGATTATTTTGCTAACTTTTTTAGGGTTTTATGTTGATCAAGCTGAATGGGAGAAAGCTATATTAGACATGCAATAACACAAAGTTAGTAAACTTGTACTTTGCCTTGTTTTTGTTAAATTAAAGCATGTCAGTAAACTTAACATATCTGTCCTGTATTGTGAGAATCGTTTCCAGTGTGGCCCTTAGTGAATTTGAGTGTGAGATCCCTGTTTTATAAGGAGGTTGTAGGTCACACAGGGAAGGGAACTACACAAGGCATTAGCTAGATATGAAGATTGTTCACGAGTCCCCTATCTCGAGTCTCAAGTCAAGTCTAAAATCACTGTGTTAAGTCTGAGTCTCAAACTCGAGTCTCCATCTCTTCTCCTGATGCTGTGCCATGAACCTTTAGCTTCTATGGCTACCAAGGCCTTAGGGACTAAGGAAGCGACCCTATTGGCTGCGTTCCCCCATCCACTTTTACATAACCCTGGTCTGTCGGGGATCACACCCGACCTCGGGTTTCTCCAACGACCACCGCAAATGGCGTTCCAACAGCCAGGAGCACTAACAAACAGAGCAGCATCGATCAAATCTGGCCCCACAGAGGTGAACGAGCTGGGTTCCCCACCGATCAGTCAGAACTGAAGTCTCTCGGATGAGAGACAAGACGTGTTGGAAGCAGCTTTTACCAGGTCCAGCTGATGGATGGATGGATGGATAATGGATGGATGGATGGATGGATGGATAATGGATGGATAATGGATGGATGGATAATGGAATGATAATGGATGGATGGATAATGGATAGATAATGGATGGATTGATGGATAATGTATGGATGGATAATGGAATGATAATGGATGGATGGATTGATGGATAGATAATGGATGGATTGATGGATAATGTATGGATGGATGGATAATGGATGGATAATGGATGGATGGATGGATGGGTGGATAATGGATGGATGGATGGATAATGGATGGATAATGGATGGATGGATGGATAATGGATGGATGGATGGATAATGGATGGATGGATAATGGATAATGGATGGATGGATAATGGATGGATGGATGGATAATGGATGGATATATAATGGATGGAAAATGGATGGATGGATGGATAATGGATGGGTGGATGGATGGATAATGGATGGATGGATGGATAATGGATGGGTGGATGGATGGATGGATGGATAATGGATGGATGGATAATGGATGGATGGATAATGGATGGATGGATAATGGATGGATGGATGGATAATGGATGGATGGATAACGGATGGATAACAATGACCTGGATCATTAAGAAACTTCACAGATGTCCGTTATTTTGAACGTAATTCCCCAACAAAGGTACGGCTTGTGAACATGCTGAGTGGCTAGTAACTCTGGATTACCGCTAACTACAGTTCCTCTTTTTAGTCCACCTCAGCCCAAGTTCCTAAACTCATGACTATGAGTATATATTTTGACTTTAGGGGGATATTAATCTGTGGTTGGCTTGTCTCTCGTTCTGCAGATGAAGATCGTCTGACCAGGAGAAAGAGTTTCGTGGACACAATCTCCCTTCAAGTGGACATCGTGTCCAACTTCCTTCCAGACAAGGTGGGTCGGGGGTGGGGGTGGGGGGGGTTGCAGTGACATATCCTGGTTTCACGGTATACCATGTTGTTCAATCTCAGATATTACGCCATTAGTCAGGACTAGGGCTGCATGAGGGTTCAATATCTTCAAGTGAAACAAAGGAACACATGCTACATTCATGACAATGTTGATTGAGTCTGGCAATAAAAAGACACATTTCCAGAGGCCTGCTTCAGATCCTAAGTCATGTTATTGGATCTCACAGTACGCTTTGATATGGAGAAGAAACCGCTATCCTTGTCTCCCAACCGTGTGTCAGGAAACATGGTCCTTTGAGACTTTTGTCTCTCAGTTGACTGCTATTAAATATCAAAGCTTCCACTTCATCCAACTCAATACCTGTCTTATAATAATACAATAATCTTAAATCTACAGTCTAAATGTTCCTTTCCAACAACACAGTTCAGTAGTTACGGTTGCCTGACGGCCCCGGGGCGAGGAAACAGTCATACTCAGGGAAGTAAATATATCAACAAATCCATGGTAGTAACAGAAAAGACATTAACCCTTGTGTTGTCCGGTTTCAGAATGTTTAATATCAGATGCCCCAAAAATAACATGGTATTTTGTGGGCATTTTGGTATAGACATGGATGATCTTTGGTAAATTTAATGATTACTTTCATTGAATTTGGGCTGTTTTATTCAGTTTCACAGCATTTGAAAAAAAAAAAAGTTTAGTAAAAGCTAGTTGAATGATTTGATTTGAATGCGCCGTCGGCCAATGAACAGCTGAGTTGGTGCTTGACTCTTTTGACATTAGTTCCGCATTTTTTTAACGCTTTTGATGCTTTCGACGGTTTCGCCGTTAAGACTTTTTTTCTCGACCTTTCTTGATGATTTGTTTATGATTTTGACACTTTTTGACAGGGGGGGGGGTGTTCTTAAGCTTTTCTTAGACACTTTTTCTGTGTTATTTCTAAGCTTCTGACAGTTTTTTTTTAACGTTACGCCTTTTCGACTCTACCCCACTAAGTGAATAATCACCTTTCCTTGGCGGTCACTGTCCAGACCTCCGTCCCTGATTATGCCGCCCCTGCTCTCTGTGTGCTGATGCCACGTTCTGTCTTTTAATTCCTCTACAGTCCCAGCTAGCGGAGGAGATCACGTTCGAGACCCTGAAGAAAGCCATCGGTGAGAGCTGCCCCCCATCGTGTCCCTGTGGACTCGCTGGAGTGTCTCACTGAATGCAGATAAATATTGTCTTTTAGTCAAGAGCTCCATTGTCCTTTAGGCCCCGAGCGTCTCTGACAGGCAGCCGGCATGTCCACAGTAAATGTCCCGGCAACTATACAGGGACACAGCTGGAGACGTCCCATATCAATGTCAACGTTTCTACTATTCTAACTATTCAAATATATTTTTACTGTTGTGTTGAAGAGAAAACTATTTAATTTGGCATAAATATATATGACAGCAATTCGTTAATATTCTGCTATTTCTTTTAAAGTCTTTCTGAGCTGAGCTGAGCTCTTTGTGTGTGTATGTGTGTGTGTATGCAT
>NC_048418.1:1202049-1204809 GCF_013103735.1 Etheostoma cragini | reverse complement strand
CCACCCCTGCCCCCCCAACCCAGGCCTCCACCCAGTCCGTCCGGAGTGGTTTCCATCTCATCGGGACACACTCAGCACCAGTCGGTCCCCGTCTACGAGATGAAGTTTCCAGACCTGTGTGTCTACTGATAGCTCTCACACACACACACACACACTCACACAAACACAAACACACACACACACACACACTCACCTTCACAAGGAATGCAAAATGCTGACAAATAACTACACAATCACAAGTTTCCTCCACTCAGACCAGCACAAGGGCGTCAGGCAAAATGCAGCAAAACAGGTGTTTTCAATGTGATTCAAAGCTAAAACTTAACGTCATTTATCTCTAAATCCAACTCTGAACTCAGTTTGTCATTTCCTTTGAGAGCCTAAAACGTCAAAACGGTACTTATGGAATCCTTTAAAAACATCTCGTTCTGCTCTTTTTAAATACTCTGATCCCTTACTACGCCCAAAGCGGACCTTTGTTTAACCCCCCAGCTCTACTTAAACCGATTTGCTGCATTTTGTTTCCTCGCTCTAATCCCTGAAACTACGAATCCTACGAGTCCAGAACAAAAGTAAAAGAACAGCTTCCGCTTTTGAGATTTCAGTGTTTTAGAAGCTAAATCGGATGTTGCTTCCCAGCATGCCTCTGATCCAGAATCCTCTCTGGTCCGGCCAAAGCTTCACACCTTGTACAGTACACACACCGTAGTCTACAATCACACTCGCGTACATTCGGCTCAAACCAGTTTCTAGCTTAAAAACCCGAGTCTGCTTTTTGGTGTGATGCTCTTTCACTCAGAGCCAGCTTCTCTTCCTCTTCAGTACGTGTTCTCATGTTGATAAGTAGGCGCCGCAAATAGGTGAAAACGTACCGTATATATCCGCTGTCATAGGACGATAGATCAGTTTTAGGCTCACCACTGTTCAGACTACTCAGTCTTTGCTGTTTAAAGGCATGCGAGCATCAGCACTACCAGCTGAGTTTCATGTGGGGAGATGCAACCAAACAATAAACCGCTTGGCAGAGACTCTCCAGAGAGACCAGCTGAAGGGTGCTCGGTAGTAATGGCTCGCTCCCGGTTGGCGGTTTTGGGTTTTCCTCGGATGTGGTGCGTTCCCGAACGGGTCGAATACGCCGACCGAGACGTTGGACAGCTTCAGCGTAGCTGCGAGGAGCCTTTTGCAAATCAGACATCGGACCAAAGTAGCTTTTTTTAAATGTCTTTTTTTCATCATTGAACCATGTTATATCTGTTAAAACCCCCTGTTTGGTGAAGGGTTCAGCTTGGGTTTAAATAGGATTGTTAAGTTATGCTTATAGTTTTTTGCTGCCTGGAGCATCTTTTTGAAGTGGAAAGAAATTTCAACTTCTCAGAAAATATGCACCACCTGCAGAACGTTTTTGATAGCCAATCAATGACAAGCGGAGTAGCCGGACCTGTTGTTTCCATAGCAACAAGAAAAAATGGAGTCAGAGCATAGCGAGTTATATGATATGACTCCCGGGTGCTCACTTTGTTTTATCTAACGTTAGCACCTCCCTCTCTCTCTCTCTCTCTCTCTCTCTCTCTGTCTCTCTCTCTGTCTCTCTCTCTCTCTCTCTCTCTCTGTCTCTCTCTCTCTCTCTCTCTCTCTCTCTCTCTCTCTGTCCCTCTCTCTCTCTCTCTCTCTCTCTCTCTGTCTCTGTTCTTTCTCTAGTTGGCTCCACCACTTTGTTTATCTAACGTTAGCACCTCCCTCTCCCTCTCTCTCTCTCTCTCTCTCTCTGTCTCTCTCTCTCTCTCTCTCTCTCTCTCTCTCTCTCTCTCTCTCTCTCTCTCTCTCTCTCTCTCTCTGTCTCTGTTCTTTCTCTAGCTCGCTCCACCACTTTGTTTTATTTAACGTTAGCACCTCTTCACATAGCGCTAGGATACTGTAGCAGCTGTTATAGCAACAAAAAACAAGCTAATTTTGGGTCTTTTTTTGAACTCTTTTTGTTTATTTTTACAACAAAAGCTCCGTAGTCAATTTTTTTCTTCCAAAAAAAAGACGCCAAGTGTGAACATAGCCTCAGAAAGTCTGATTTTTTTCTAAAAAATCTCAGTCAGTTCCAATCAATTCAGTCGATCTCCATTCCTCGCTCTCTTCTTCGTTGGTTTTTAGTCTCAGAAACCCAAACGTGATATTGTCTCAGTGTAATGTGCAGGATCACAAAAGGAAACTGTAGATAATCTCCATCACCAGCCTGAGTGTGAATATAGTTATATCAGCCAATGTGTTCATGTTGTTTTTAAAATAATTTGGAATAAAACCTTTTAGAGATCTTCTGGTGGAGGACCGGGGTAAAATGTGACTGATCGGTCACACGTGAATATAATGTAAATATATTACATTCATATATCTGGACGTTTTCTGCACCTATACCTTTGGCTCAACACTTATTTACTTGCGTTTAGTTGTCCATTTTGTTTCAATTCAGCCTGAGATTGTGTTCACGTTAGCCGATGGCTTGTTTGGGGGGAACCTAGTGACGTTTCTGTCCCACGGACGTAACGTTTTAGCCAACATAGAATTAGCGGTGGCAGTTATTCATAATAATAAAATAAAGGAATATATGATTTAAAGAGTTCCTATTACTGTAAGTCAACTCACAAAAACCTCAGTCCATCTCGATCGCACTTGCTGTCGTTTTTCTGTCGCTTGGAATGAGAGGGGGAAATGCCAGAGCATGGGGAATGAGAGGGGGAAATGTCAGAGCAGGGGGAAATGTCAGAGCAGGGG
>NC_048418.1:1198631-1201949 GCF_013103735.1 Etheostoma cragini | reverse complement strand
TATTTTGCACCTTTTCTCTGTTTAGAGTTCAGGTGAGATGGGGAACGATAAGAAATGAGAGGGGGAATGTGAATGTCAGAGAAGAGAGAGGCGTTGTTAAAGCTGTTTGATTGGTTCTGAGCGGTAAAGGTTGTCGTGCGGGGTTGGCAGCCCGATTCCCGACATCACACATTACTTGAAGCGTTTGTAGACGTTTTCTGAGCCTCGAGATAATAAAAATCCCTTTTGATATTGTCCCTCTGTATAAAGACCTCTCCTCCACAGATGCATTAAAGTGATTTTTATCTGCGTAACGTCTTAGCTTTAAAGGCAAACTCTTGATTTTAATATTACCGTTAGCATAGCTCGACTTAGAAACATGCATTATATAAACTAACTGCACGATATCGTAACATCACGTCGTCCACTGGGAACATAAATCCATTTTAACAAGTTATTAATGTTCTCTAAAATCAGATTTTCCTCAAACTGATGGGATAAATGTAAAATAAGCCAGCGTTTGCTTGGATATGATCACTTCCTTTTATGAATGTGTCATCATAGCAGTATATCATATATTTTTGTACATTGTATGGATGAATTGTTGCCTGGTAGAGATTGGGAAATGTATTTCTTGTTTTTATTTTTAACGTTACATGTTGTTTATGATGAAGTCGACAGTTCAGGGTTTCAACGGGACGGTGCAGTTCTTATCCATGCGGGAGAAATTGTCTCAGTGTTACTTTATCTCTTATATCATTTCAAATATGCTGAGAAATTCATGAATATCATATCTTTAGTGAGAGGATGTCAGGTATTTTTTTGCTTAGTAAAGAGAAGATAAGTTGTATCTGTGCTAATTCTAGCATCCGGAGTTCAATGTTCCCCGAGAAGTTGCAGCTTGCGGAGTCTCAGTTACACAATTAATGAAGACTCATCTGCAGATTCACTCCCATTAATTTTACATAAACAGTATCTGAGAATCAGATTTAAAAAAAACAGACTTCCCAAAGTGCCCAGACTTCTTCAGGCCAACAACAGTTGTCAAAAAAACGTCATGGCGAAGTTAAATGTTGTGGGCTATTAAATTGGCGGCAATCTGAGTTTAAAAAACTATCACCATTAAATGGATATGTAAGGGATGTGGTGGCTTGAACCTGGTCCTGAATCTGTCCGGAGCTGCAACTTCCGGGTCAACAGTTAACTCATTAGTATAGTAAATAGATGCAGGAATCAAGCATCAGTCTGTGAATGACTCATCACTGCTTAAAAACCCTAAAAACTAAAGTATATTTCATAGATACAGCTTGATTAGCTCAGTTTAATAACTGTTATCATGAAACATGATGTTTGCACTTTGATCACTGTGTACTTGGTACTATAGCAAAAATGAATGGGCACAGACGGTCTGTTGGTACAGCTTGATCATCAGAGGTATTTACCCCCAATGTTTAGTTTGTAAAATGTTGTATTCATGAATAACTGCGTGTCAAACTGTCAAAAGTCCCCCCTGTCCGGTGGTTAAGGTCACCATCAAGTCTTAAAATCCTATCACTTTGCTTTTGTTTTTCAACCTGGACCCTGTTTTCCCATGTTTGTGGGTCTTAGGGGGCTGATGGGAACAACAATCTTTGACATTTGTCCAGTATTAAGCGAGACCGTAAACAACAAAAACAACTAAAATGTGAGTTAAATCACTAAAAGTAGTGATTATTTACATGGAGTCTGGTGGAGATATGCTGCTCTATACACACTAAAAGTAGTGATTATTTACATGGAGACTGGTGGGTTTGGTGATAGAGATCTTTTAGTGGATGCATACTGACGCTGGACATTTGTCCTATATGGTCACGTTGCAGCCCAGCTCATGGTTGCCGATTCCAGTGTTCCAGCTCAATGCTGGACCCAGTTCAAAGATCTTTGTTTACACGAGTCACTTAGACACCAATCATGGAGAAAATAGTCCTTGGCACTCATTTATAAAACCTGTGAACTTGGGTGAGTGAACTTCATTCCTTTAAAAAAAAAACAGTGAATAGGTTTCAGGATGCTGGACACAAAAAATCACTTGAAAAATATTAAAATGATGAACTTTCAGGGGGACTTTTTTCAGTTTCCCAGCTGAATTCTGCAGAACAGACGAACAAAAACCAGCCGAGCTTCTGATGACGTTTCCTCGTGTTTGTGCTGCAGCGTTGTGCGTCTTTGTGCCAGTTGTCGAGACACCGTGTGTGTGTTGCGACTGCGTGAAGCTCAGCGTCGTCTCACACACACACACACACACTGAGGAGTTAAACCACTAACGGCGCTGGGGTTCTGCTCGAGTTTCACGTTGACTTAAGAGCCCACACTGTTTAGTTCTGATGGTTCCACATGTGCAGAACTTCTGAATGAACCTTTTCCACCGTTTACAGCCACACGAACGGCTTTAAAGGTCCATGAGTCCTAAATGAATTCAGCTTTCTTTAGTCTCAAATCGATCGTAGGTATTTCTTCTTGACCCGCTAGCTGCCCCCCCCCACCCCTAAAAAAATTTCTCAATACAGTTGATATAGTGGACTTGGATAGATTGTAGGAAATCACAATCTTATGAGTGAGGGTTAGGGTTAATGAACTGATTCATGTGTTTGCTATTAACTTTTTCAAGTCAACTTTCAAAATATCAGCCAATATGATATGGGCGCCCGGTTAGCACACCTGGTAGAGCGGGCGCCCATATATGGAGATTTAGTCCTCGAGGCCGCGGGTTCGACTCTGACCCGCGGCCCCTTGATGCATGTCATCCCCCCCCCCCCCCCCCCCCACATTCTCCCCCCCCCTCTCAAATCTAAGCTGTCCTATAGAATAACTAAAAATATGTGGAACCATCAGAAATGAAATATATATTTAAATGGTTTCGTCCATTGGCGGCAGAGCCTCAGCCATTCATCACAAAGCCTCTGTTTAATAATGTGTTGAGATTGATGTTCCAGACGTAAATAAATAGTTTCTATCAATACCAACGAGCCTTGATGTCTTTATTACAATTTATTTATTTTTAATTATATTTATTTTTTAAGAAAGATGCAACACATGGATGTCCGCTTTAATTTATAGTTTTTCTTTAATGTGTTTCATGTCACAAATCTGTAAAAAAACAACTTTTTTAATGTTATTTGTACAAATTACAAATTCTGTTATTAGAAACCAAAGTACGTGTTAATACTCTTTAAATAAGTATTCACAATTCATCATTATTATTGCAAAGCAGTACATTCTCCTTTTAGGGTTTACCCCAGAAACGTGGTTACGCCGGGTTTAGTGTCTTTTATTTCCACGAGGAGGGGGGGGGGGGGGGGG
>NC_048418.1:1197164-1198531 GCF_013103735.1 Etheostoma cragini | reverse complement strand
GACAGACTATGCAACGCCATCACTAACAGGGACGTTGTAGAGCGTCCTCTGGTGGACAGACTACGCAACGCCATCACTCATAACATGGTTGACCGTCCGTTTTTATTTTATTTTGTAACTATTAATTCCTTAGAATCATTTATTTGTCATTATAAATGATTCTGATGAATGAACATTTCAACATACACTACCGGTCAAAAGTTTGGGGTCACTTACAAATGTCCATTTCACTCCATTATAGACAGGATACCAGCTGATCTGATTGGGTGGCTGATCTTTAATGCAATATCTACATTTCCCATTATCAGCAACCATTCATCCAATGTTCCAAAGGCACATTTTGTTTACTAATTTGATATTATTTGAAAAAACTAACTAAGAAAACATTAAACATTAAACAACCCTTATGTGAGCACATAATGTAATCTGGAAACTGCTGCCCTGGTTAAAAAAAACAAGGCAACTGATCTCTGCTGGGGTTCTGTCTATAATGGAGTCCAATGGAAATTTGTGAGTGACCCCAAACTTTTGACCGGTAGTGTATATATTATCATAATATATACACATAATTTATCTTTTTGTCGGCCATTATAATGCCGATACCGATTCCTAATATCGGCCGATATATCGGTCTGGCTCTAGCATGAACTAGTGTCTCTGTAGACCGGTGTTGTTGAGGAGGTTAACCCTTTATTTTCTCAGTGAGATGCAGCCAAACGAGTGGAGTTCATCAGGTTTACCGCTGCTGTCCGGCTGTAGTTGGACGTCGGACAACCCAACAGACTCCAGCAGGGACCAGGCGAACAACGGCACCGTCCTCTTCTGGGCCACGTCCCAGTCTGCAGACAGACAAACAAGACCTTTAGGAACTCACAGTATGTCACTGTCAACTCGGGATGGATGGATGAGTTGTTCGGTCTCTAAAATGTCAGAAAATGGTGAAATATGTGGATCAGTGTTTCCCAAAAAAAACCAACATGACGTCCTCCAATGTCTCGTTTTGTCCACAACTCAAAGATATTCAGTTTCCTGTCCCAGAGGAGAGAAGAGACAAGAACACATTCACACTTGGCATCTTTTCTGCAGCCAAGAGCGTCTTTTGTTGCTATAACAACCGCTGCTGCTACAGAATCTCTATGCTCCTCATATCTGGAACAAACCAGGGACCGAGCACCAGGGGCCAAGCACCAGGGACCGAGTACCAGGGCACGTGCACCAGGGACCGAGTACCAGGGACCGAGCACCAGGACACGTGCACCAGGGACCGAGTACCAGGGACCGAGTACCACGGGCCGTGCACCAGGGACCGAGCACCAGGGGCCGAGCACCAGGGACCGAGCACCAGGGGCCGTGCACCCGCGACCGAG
>NC_048418.1:1196148-1197154 GCF_013103735.1 Etheostoma cragini | reverse complement strand
CAGGGACCGAGCACCAGGGACCGAGCACCAGGGGCCGCGCACCAGGGGCCGCGCACCAGGGGCCGCGCACCCGGGGCCGCGCACCCGGGGCCGCGCACCCGGGACCGAGCACCAGGGACCGAGCACCAGGACACGTGCACCAGGGACCGAGTACCAGGGCACGTGCACCAGGGACCGAGCACCAGGGACCGAGCACCAGGGACCGAGCACCAGGGGCCGTGCACCCGGGACCGAGCACCCGGGACCGAGTACCAGGCAGTTTTCTAGATGTGTGACTTCCAACACTCGGGATACAGAAGCTCTTCATTGATTGGCTACGAGGGAAACACTAGTGCCAAGCAACGTTTAACCTCCAACAACAACGACAAAGCCTGAAGCAAAGACAGAAACCATCAGACCCATTAGACCTTTATCAGCTCCTTTGTGGACCTTTCTGCTCTAATTAACCCCTTTACTCCCAGTCACTGGGATATGTATTCATGGGTAATGTCCCTCATGGGCTGGTGTTTTCTTCTGGCGCTCATTACAGGTCATTGGTCATTTTATTTTACTTCTATAACCCTATTACAGAGAATTAACTTCGCTGAATCCATGACAGTAACCTGCCTAATTTCTTCATTTCATTTAGATTTCATTCAACCGGCCTGAAGAGCGACAAGGCCGAATGAGGAGAAGAAGAAGAAGAAGAAGAGAAGAAGAAGAGAAGAGAAGGTAAGAAAGATTTTCTATATTTTAACTACATGCACATGACGTTACATTTTTTGCCCTTATTTATGGTGGAAAAACGCAACATTAAGAAAACGCACACAAATAGACCCCAACACACACAAATATAAACACACACACATAATAGACCTTATTGGTGCGTTTTGTGGTCTGTGTGTGTGTGTGTGTGTGTGTGTTCTTATTGGTGCGTGTTGTGGTCTATTGGTGTGTGTGTGTGTGTGTTCTTATTGGTGAGTGTTGTGGTTTATTGGTGTGTGTGTGTGTGTGTGTGTGTGTGTGT
>NC_048418.1:1192701-1196048 GCF_013103735.1 Etheostoma cragini | reverse complement strand
CACCAGAGGACGCTCTACAACGTCCCTGTTAGTGATGGCGTTGCATAGTCTGTCCACCAGAGGACGCTCTACAACGTAGAAACCTTTCAATAGCTTCTACATTCTGTTATATAAATAAATGGCCCTTTTCTCTAAAATGTCACTTCAATTTGAGATTTGCAGACCTGACATAAGCATCCGTCCGTAACGCATCTCAGCTGCATTTCTACCACGTCCATGTCCCTTTGTTGAGCAGTTTAAATGCCTCCTGTGTCCTGTCCGATGTCCCCAGAATGCCGCCGCCCCTTCACGGTGTTCGGCGGCGACGGGCGAGCCCGGCGGGAGATGGCGGGTCTGGGGGAGATGCTGCGCTGCCTGACGGGACGCTGCCCCCATGAGTACGAGATGTACGGCTGCTACTGCGGACAGGAGGGCGGGGGACAGCCTCAGGACCAGCTGGACAGGTCAGCACATTAGATAGATAGCTAGACAGATAGATAGGTAGGTAGATACCATAGGTAGATAGATAGATAGATATTTATTGATCCCAAGAAAAATGGGAAATTACAGTGTTACAGCAGCAAAATCAGTCACAAAGCACAGAATATAAATATAAATGAAATACTAGGATACAATAGACATGCATACAATCTACATGAAATAATAATAATAATAATAATATGAATAAAATACAGGATGAGCAGGGAGGACATTTTACTACAGGGGTCTTAAAAAGATTCAAATTTAAAAATCGAAGTTTTAGGGCTTAAGATGTACCGTGTTCCAGGTCTTAAATCATTTAAACCCATTTAATTTATCCTGATCTCCTGAGGTTTTTCTGAAAAAATACTAAGCATGTCAACATCTACCAAAACCTTAATATCTAAGCCTCTGTAGCACGAAGAAACGTGAAATAAAATACATTTTTAATCTCAGGGTTCATCACAACATGCCCCATCAGCACTAACATACCAACATATTTTTCTAAAAATTCAAAAAATCAGGTCAGGCAAGAACAAATATATAAATCAATTTTATAAAAATATAACAAATAACATTTTAATTTTCACCCAAGACGATTGTGATTGATTTAACCCTCGTGTTGTCTTCTGTCTAAATTTTAAAAAATCAACACTTTGTTGACGCTTTTTATCGATGTTTTTAACTTTTTGGACGTTTAACACTACGTAACACTAACTTATTAACTTCAGTTTTACAGTTATTTTTGGAATTTATGGTCAATAAACCTCATTTATAGGAAATTATACATGATGTTTGAGTTAGAAAAGCAGAAATTAGGAATTATTGAGACTAAAATTAAAGGAATGGATGTTGATGATAATCACAGACTGGAATATGTCAACTTTTACTCAATACTATTTCAAAACGCTTCCATTTGTTTTACAATGCTATAAAATTGAATAAGACACCCCAAAATTAATGAAAGTAGAGATTTGTACTTGGCAAAGAGCGTTGGGTGGAATCAATCATGTTATTTTGGGGAATTAAAAAGAACATTGATATAGGACAACATGAGGACAACATGGGGACAACATGGGGACAACATGAGGATAACATGAGGATAACATGGGGACAACATGGGGACAACATGGGGACAACATGAGGACAACATGAAGACAACATGAGGACAACATGAGGACGACATGAGGGCGACATGAGGGCGACATGAGGGCGACATGGGGACAACATGAGGGTTAAAAAAATGTCAGACCTTCCTCCGCAGCGCTGTGGGGGACGGTCTGACGATGCGTAGACTTCTTTAATATTAGTCTGATTTGAAGCTGATGACGTGTCCCTGAACGTCCTCGTCCTCAGGTGCTGCTTCTTCCACCGCTGCTGCCTGAAGCAGCTGGGCGCCATGGGCTGCCGGTCCGAGAGGAGGCTCAGCGCTCACGTCTCCTGCGACCACGGGAAGCCTCGATGTGAGTGCGGCACGTTGTTGTTGGCTACAGCCAATCAGGTTACAGCACAGGAAGACAGGGACGTCAAAACAACAGCTCCTCTTCCTGAATCTGACATCAGATCTGGTCTGGGGAGCTCACGTTAGCTACCAACGGCCACTTTGCTCGTTTGAAAGTCATGATGTCTTTCTCTCTCTCATGGGGGGGCAAAGCAGAGAAAGGGGAGGTCACCTTGCCCCGTATGACCTCACAAGGGGTAGATTCCAGATTGGTCCATCTGAGCTTTAATTTTCTCAAAGGCAGAGCAGGATACCCAGGGCTCGGTTTACACCTAGCACCATTTCTAGCTACTGGACACATATATACACACACATACATACAGTGCACATACACACATATACGTATATACATCGGCAGGCCGGGGGGGAAGGGGGGGGGGGCATATTAATGTTAAAAAAACCTCATAAAGTGAAATCTTCATGCCATGTGACTTTTTAAATATAATTCCTCTTGTGGCCAGTAGGACGTAAATGTTTTCCACAAGATTTTAGACTATTTATTTATTTATTTATTTAAAGATGAATTTGAAGTTGTAGTCTTGGTGGTTGATACGTGCTCCAACAAAGAGTAGAATAAAGGCCACGCTCACCTTTTATTATGAAACAAACACTTGTTGATGGTTCCTGTCCCGTGTGTCCCTCAGGTCAGGGTGTCTCCGTCTGCGCCAGGCTGCAGTGTGTGTGTGACAAGGCGACAGCCGAGTGCATGGCGGCGGCCCCCTTCAACCACGGCCCGCCGGGCCAGCAGTGCCGCGGCCCCGCGCCCCCCTGCCGCCGGGCCAGCAGGCCCCCCAAACCACGGCTTTCCCCTCAGTCCAGCGAGGAGAGCGGGGAGCCGCGGGGGGGACACTCGAGCGGGAAGACCGGCAGCTCACGGGACACATCAGGGGACGCGAACACACCGCCGCCTCGCCGAGGGCAAGACAGGTGAGAAGAGCCGGAACTCAAGGACATCACCGCATCATATATGAAATAAATAATAATAATAATAATAATAATAATAATAATAATAGGAGTGTTCAGGCTTTGTTAATATCTAGAAAACTTCATCAGGGCCCCAGAACGTGAAAGAAGGGCGAGGAACCTGTCGTTTCTGTAAATATTATTAATCTTCTGCTGTGAAATCACATTTTTGAGAGACTTGGGATTCTCAAACAAGCAGAAAGATGCATTGGATTACACACGGTTGTACATATGTGTATATACATACGTGTTGTGTGTGTATATATATATATATATACAGTGAGGTAATAAGTATTTGAACACTCTGCTATTTTGCAAGTTCTCCCACTTAGAAATCATGGAGGGCCTGAAATTGTCCTCGTAGGTGCATGTCCACTGTGAGAGACATGTCCACTGTGAGAGACATGTCCACTGTGAGAGACAT
>NC_048418.1:1188684-1192601 GCF_013103735.1 Etheostoma cragini | reverse complement strand
ATGTGGGTCGGCTGGAGGCCCTGGTCTCCGATGTGGGTCGGCTGGAGGTGCCGGTCTCCGATGTGGGTCGGCTGGAGGTGCCGGTCTCCGATGTGGGTCGGCTGGAGGCGCCGGTCTCCGATGTGGGTCGGCTGGAGGCTCTGGTCTCCGATGTGGGTTGGCTGGAGGCTCTGGTCTCCGATGTGGGTTGGCTGGAGGCTCTGGTCTCCGATGTGGGTCGGCTGGAGGTGCCGGTCTCCGATGTGGGTCTGCTGGAGGCTCTGGTCTCCGATGTGGGTCTGCTGGAGGCTCTGGTCTCCGATGTGGGTTGGCTGGAGGCGCTGGTCCCCAATGCGGGTCTGACTGAGGGGGCGCGGCTTCCTTCCCAGGACGTCTGAGAGACGCTTCTCGTGGAGGTCCCCGACGGTGATGTGGACTGGTGAGCTGCCGGTCCTGCAGCGGGCGGGGTACAGAACCCAGTTCAGTCATTACTAACAGGACAGCAGTGGATCCTTATCGTCCTAACAGAGTAACCATAGAGACACAGATGTTGGGGGTTGCCGGTTCGAATCCCTTGGTTTTTGTCCACACTATACTATGACCTTTTTGTCCATACTATACTATGACTTTCTGACTTTTTTGTCCATACTATACTATGACTTTTTGACCTTTTTGTCCATACTATGGGTATACCTGAGTTGCCCCCGATGCTGCTCCATCCGAATGTAAATGTGTATGAGTGTGTACACACTCGGCCTCAGTGTTTGAATGTGTGAATGGTTCCTGTACTATGTAAAAGTGCTTTGAGTAGTTGTCAAGACTAGAAAAGCGCTATATAACTGCAGCCTATTTATATATACTATTTACATTTTATGAGTTAATGTTAAACTGAAGAAAGTCCCTCTGTCTCCTCAGATTAAACTGAAGAACGTCCCTCTGTCTCCTCAGATTAAACTGAAGAACGTCCCTCTGTCTCCTGAGATTAAATTGAAGAACGTCCCTCTGTCTCCTCAGATTAAACTGAAGAACGTCCCTCCGTCTCCTGAGATTAAACTGAAGAACGTCCCTCCGTCTCCTGAGATTAAACTGAAGAACGTCCCTCTGTCTCCTGAGATTAAATTGAAGAACGTCCCTCCGTCTCCTGAGATTAAATTGAAGAACGTCCCTCTGTCTCCTGAGATTAAATTGAAGAACGTCCCTCTGTCTCCTGAGATTAAACTGAAGAACGTCCCTTTGTCTCCTGAGATTAAACTGAAGAACGTCCCTCTGTCTCCTGAGATTAAACTGAAGAACGTCCCTCTGTATGTCAAAAAAGTCATAGAATAGTATGTGGAAAAAAGGGCATGATATAGTATGTATAAAAAAAAATGCATGGTATAGTATGTTAAAAAAAGCCCTAAACGTCATAGTATTTTATGTTGAAATACAAAAATCATAGTTGAAAAAAAGTCCAAAAAGTCATAGTATTATAAGGATATTACAATACTAGTATAGCATGTCGAAAAAAAATCATATAAAAAAGCAATAACGTCATAGTATAATATGTTGAAAAAAAGATTTTAAAAAGTCATAGTATAGTATGTCAAAAAAAGTCATAGTATAGTATGGTGAAAAAACGTCATAGTATAGTAAGCCAAAAAAAACGTGAAAGTCATTGTATAGTATGTCGAAAAAACATTAAAAAAGTCATAGTATAGTATGTCGAAAAAACGTCCAAAAAGTCATAGTATAGTATGTCGAAAAAATGTCAAAAGTCATATTATAGTACGTCGAAAAAAACGTCATAGTATAGTATGTCAAAAAAACGTGAAAAGTCATATTATAGTACGTCGAAAAAAACGTCATAGTATAGTATGTCAAAAAAACGTCATAAAAGTCATAGTATAGTATGTCGAAAAAACAAAAAAAGTCATAGTATGTCAAAAAAGCGTCATAGTATAGTATGTCGAAAAAACGTCAAAAGTCGTAGTATAGTACGTCGGAAAAAACGTCATAGTATAGTATGTCAAAAAAATGTCATAAAAGTCATAGTATAGTATGTCAAAAAAACGTCATAAAAGTCGTAGTATAGTACATCGAAAGAAGGGTCATAGTATAGTATTTTAAAAAAACGTCATAAAAGTCATAGTATAGTATGTTGAAAAAACTTAAAAAACGTCATAGTATAGTATGTCAAAAAAACGTCATAAAAGTCATAGTATAGTATGTTGAAAAAACTTAAAAAACGTCATAGTATAGTATGTCAAAAAAATGTCATAAAAGTCATAGTATATTCATATCAAAAAAACTTCTAAAAGGTCATAGTATAGTATGTCGAAAAAACTTCTAAAAAGTCATAGTATAGTATGTCAAAAAAACGTCATAAAAGTCGTAGTATAGTACATCGAAAGAAGGGTCATAGTATAGTATTTTAAAAAAACGTCATAAAAGTCATAGTATAGTATGTCGAAAAAACAAAAAAAGTCATAGTATGTCAAAAAAGCGTCATAGTATAGTACGTCGAAAAAACGTCAAAGGTCGTAGTATAGTACGTCGGAAAAAATGTCATAGTATAGTATGTCAAAAAAACGTCATAAAAGTCGTAGTATAGTACATCGAAAGAAGGGTCATAGTATAGTATTTTAAAAAAACGTCATAAAAGTCATAGTATACTATGTTGAAAAAACTTAAAAAATGTCATAGTATATTCATGTCAAAAAAACGTTAAAAAAGTCATAGTATAGTATGTCGAAAAAAACTTATAAAAAGTCATAGTATAGTATGTCGAAAAAAGGGTCATAGTATAGTATTTTAAAAAAACGTCATAAAAGTCATTGTATAGTATGTCGTAAAAACATAAAAAAAGTCATTGTATAGTATGTCGAAAAAACGTCATAGCATGTAAAACAAACGTCAAAAAAGTCATTGTATAGTATGTCGAAAAAACATAAAAAAGTCATAGTATAGTATGTCGAAAAAACGTCAAAAAAGTCATAGTATAGTATGTCGAAAAAACGTCAAATCGTAGTATAGTACTTCGAAAAAAACGTCATAGTATAGTATGTCAAAAAAAACGTCATAAAAGTCGTAGTATAGTACGTCGAAAAAACGTTAAAAAAGTCACAGTATTGTATGTTGGGGGAAAAAGAGAACAAGTCATAGTATAGTATGTCCAAAAATGACATATTATTATAGCTAGTTATTTTAGCTGTCTTGATTAGGGAGATGTGGTCATGTGTTCATGGATTTCAGGATTTAATAAGTTTGTCTGATGAATGTTTTGTTGCTATTTTTGTGTTTTCATCTTGGGACATGCTGCAAATGAACGGCTTCACTTTAACATGTTATTCTTTGGATGTTTGTTTCTGTTTCTGATAATCCTTGAATAAAAATCATTCAATCACTCAGGGGCCAGTTGTTCAAAACATTCAATCTGGATCAAAATGATCCGGATTTGGAAATCCCATTTCTTCCTATCCAGGATCAGGTAATCCGTCTTACTTTTATGCCGGTTATTCAAAGCAACATTGGACTGGATCACCCTGCTCCAGATACAGTTTTCAAGATTACCAAATCCGGATTACCAGTGCTCTAAATGGGACCACATATCACAATGTGTGCTACCAGCTACGTAAAGAACAGGTAGAGAACAGGTAGAAGAGCCAACATGGGGTCACTATAAGTGTTCCTTATTTTGAGACGAAACACAAAAATAACAAACTCCACTTCTAATCATAATTTATTTTATGACCCACAACAAACATACATTAACAAATACATTGTGGACATTTTTCAATGGCTAAATATCCAATATCCAAGCGGCCGAAATGGGTCTCCTCAGGAGGGGTGGGGGGGGCTTGTCTCCTCAGGAGGGGGGCTGCCGTCTCCCTTAGAGATCGGGTGAGAAGCTCAGTCCTCCGAGAGGAGCTCGGAGTAGAGCCGCTGCTCCTTCACGTCGA
>NC_048418.1:1187579-1188584 GCF_013103735.1 Etheostoma cragini | reverse complement strand
TGTCGAAAAATAGTCATAGTATACTATGTTGAAAAAAACGTCATAGTAAACAATGTAAAAAAAAAAAGTCATAGTATATTATGTCGAAAAAATACTATACTATGACGGTAAGTACGGTGCCTTGCTCAAGTCGAAAAAAACGTCATATTATAGTATTTCGAAAAAAATATATTATATATAATATGTTATATTATAGTTATTATAAACAAGTCATAGTATAGTATGTAAAAAAAAAGTCTGTCTGTGTGTCTGTGTGTGTGTGTGTATATGAGTGAGTGTGTCTACTGTATGTGTGAGACTGTGTGCACATGTGTGTATACGTGTGTGTGTGTGTGTGTATATGTGTGTATGTGTGCGTCTATCTGTCTGTGTGCATGTGTGTGTGTACATGTGCGTGAGTGTATATGTGTGTGTATACATGTGAGTGTGTGTGTGTGTGTGTGTGTGTGTGTGTGTATTCACATTACATGTAACAAACCGACCTGTTTGTGAGGCTGAAGTCTTCTTTGCGGACGGGGCCGAGCTTCCTCTCACGCTGTTGGACATCTCCATGGTTACACTCGCTGTAGTTGTTGCTGTGTTGGCAGTGGTTGTCGTGAACACCGTCGGGAGCGTTCCCTTGACTACGAAGAACAAAAACGATAAAGAAACCCATCAGATTCAGAACCAGATCTGCTTCAGACCAGCTGCTTTAACTCTAAGAGTTCACGTCAAGCCACAGGTCTCCATGTGCAAAGGTGGGGGCTGAATGAAGTGGTTGGGGTGAACTCAAAGGGTTTAAATGGGCACCCCGAAACACGTGTGATGTTATGATTGTGCACAAAACTTTGGAAAGCACAGAAGAAGAATTAATAGTGATAATTATAATATTAGCGAGACATTTGCATGCAGAAAATAGACAATTTGTTGCAGAAGAATTCACCAAAACACAGGAAATGAAGTGTTTGATGCTCAGAATGTCCTAGAGGAGGACGCACGCACCCGGCAGTTATAATCTGTACCCCC
>NC_048418.1:1183058-1187513 GCF_013103735.1 Etheostoma cragini | reverse complement strand
CCCCCCCCCCCCCCCCATGTGGACCCCAAAGTACTGTCCTTGTACTTATGCTTTCATATACTCATATACTGTGCAGTTTGGTGAATAGAGCCCAACAGTGTTTTGTCCCCGTTCAATTATTCCATTGACGTTCCAAAACTAACTGAAATAAAGAGCTTTAAGCCTGGAACTAGGTGTGAGATGAATCGTGAGCTTGATCTTGAAAACGTCTTAAAAAAAAAAGAGAGAGAGAGACGCTACGTTAGGGCTGGGCGATACGGAGAAAATCAGATATCACGAAATTTTTTAGCAAAAATCTCGATATTGATACCGCAACCATATTGTAGTGTTGACTATCGGTGCTTTCACTAAATATTTACACAATGAGATTTTTGATAAATAATCATCGGTAATGTGGATTTAACGACTAAGTGGGTAAAGGATAATAATATAACAGCTACAACGGTCGGGTAAGATCAGGAAATGACATCACTTTACTGTAATGCAGCCTTTAAAACCAGGAGAAGACAACACTTATGTCATATTACGATGTTACCATGTCCAAAATCTAAGACGATATCTAGTCTCATACCACGATATCGATATAATACCAAGCTCTACGTTTAGTTACATTTATCGAGAGGTGACGTCAGGCTACGGCGCAGGGTCGGTATCTCCACGAACCTACGCACGTACGTACGCAGCCACGACGTCGATGTTACACAGAAGCGTAAATGAAGCTCACTCGAGTCTCCACAGCTCCGTCAGTCTGGGAAAAAAACTGGAAAATGTCCAAAATCTATAAAAATCAATGAGATTACACAAACCATTGATGTCAACTCACCGTGTTCATCTGAAGCTCCGTGCTCCCTTTCAACATCGCCCTCATCCTCATCATCGCCCTCATCCTCATCATCTTCTTCATCATCATCATCATCACCATCATCACCATCATCACCACCATCGCCCTCATCCTCCTCATCTTCTTCATTATCATCACCATCATCACCATCATTGTCCTCATCCTCCTCATCTTCTTCATTATCATCATCATCAGCACCATCATCACCACCATTGTCCTCATCCTCCTCATCTTCTTCCTCTTCCTCCGGGGGACTGAGTTGTGGTTTTGCTGATGTCAGAGATGACGTTCCTGCAGAAACATCAGACATTAAATAATACACAATAAATATTAATTTTATCAACAATACAACTATTAAAACACTTCTACAGACACATTTGCCTGTAGTAGCGTTTGTGATGCAGTCGGCTCGTAAAATTAAATGAGAATCAAAGTCATTAAAAAAATAAAATAAAATAAAATTGAATTAACCTGGTGTTGTCTTCACCTCTAGGACTGTCTCGTGTCCCTCGGGACTTATTTGTGGTTTTAAAAACGATTCTGAAATAACATTTTCCTTCATAATCTATTAACAAATATTGTCTTTATCTCCATTTCCAACAGCTGAGATAACATCTATGTTTATGTTTAGGGAATGCATCAGTCTCTACTAGCACACTATTAAACATGGAAGTGGGGTTCGTTTTTAGTCATAAGGTTATAATTCATGTTAAAAATCACTATGGAAACAACATAAGTGTCATATCCAGAATAATGTTCTGAGTCAGGAATACATGTTTATCTCAGGAAATAAGGAAAGGACGCTGATAGAAGATAGAAAACATGGAACTTGGACCATTTTTCTTCTTGTAAACATCTGAATGCACGCCCGCGGCGAGATTTGTCGTGAACTCATCCCTGCCCATCAAGAGACAGATTCTTCTGTTCGGGAGTTCACTAAAATATAAAACTGTTTCCTAAACAGTTATAAGGAAATAGACAGCAATGGGGTGGGGGGGGTGGGGGGGGGGGTTCCTGCTTATCAGACTGGATTTATCTGGTAACGTCACGTTAGCCTTAGGCCTGTATTTGGACCTTAAAGGTGCCGCAGGTAGGATTGAGAAGATCCAGGATGCAGCCAAATTGACAGTGTACGAAAAACACATTTCTGAGTGGTGGGGACCTTTAACTTGTCAAAGACAGATCATCTTATGTGTCTTACTTTCCTCTTTTTTCCCAGTTTAGTCCAAAGAGAGCAGAGATCAAATGCATGTGGTGGTACATAGCGACCAGACAGGCAACATTTAGAAATGTTTTCATGAATCTGTGAATCAGTGTCTACTTATAGGAATGATAGACACTATCACATAAAACCAACACATCACCATCTGTTCTTCTCGGTAAAGGAAACTCGCCGAGCGTTGCCGTTATCAACCCTGATGGAGACGGAGCGTGTCATTGGCTCCACCGCGCCTGATTGCTGGTGGATTGTGGGTCGTGTGATCCTTATTTATGTCTTCCTGCCCCAGTGCTTCCTCCGTCACGCCCCCCATTGAAATTTGCAAAAGCAGCGACACACGGGACGGCGACAAGACACGTCTGAGCCGAGTGAGTCATCGAGCAGCAGGAGGCCAACAGCGGGGGGATTATTTCGGGTGCTTCGGGGAGCTGAAGGACGGCTCATCACCAGCCAAATGTAATTATGAGCAGATTGGAAACGCACAAGTTTGCCAGAGGAGCACTTCGTGGAGGATCTTGGACAAGAACGTGCAGATGGAAACGAGAGGATGTGACTGTTTTTACCTTCGGAGATTACGCTTGTTGGAGTCGTCTCTTCCTCTTCTCCCTCCTCTGCAACACAGATGGCTTTGAGTTTCTCAAAAACACGGCTAATAATGTCCATGTAAGAAAAAATACTGTTCAACAAGACTCAAAGTGTACAGCCGGGCTCTTTGAGGCTGTAGTGCGGCACTGATGTGATTGGACCCCAGTCATAATTATAGTTTGGTATGTTAGCATGAAAAGTACAGCTGAAGCTGATGTGATTCATCGGAAACACTTGCAAAACTTAAGTATTTGACAAAAAACTATTTGGATCAGGATCACCTCCACCTCCTTCTCCACTTCCTCCTCCACCTCCTTCTCCACCTCCTTCTTTCATGTTCTTTCATGTTCTTATATGTTCTTGTATGTTCTTGTATGTTCTTGTATGTTCTTATATGTTCTTGTATGTTCTTGTATGTTCTTATATGTTCTTGTATGTTCTTGTATGTTCTTATATGTTCCTATATGTTCCTATATGTTCTTGTATGTTCTTATATGTTCCTTTATGTTCTTATATGTTCTTGTATGTTCTTATATGTTCCTATATGTTCTTGTATGTTCTTGTATGTTCTTATATGTTCTTGTAAGTTCTTATATGTATTTTATGTCATTTGAGCCCGCACTGTGACACACTAAAGTTTTTCTTATCTGATCTCATCTTCTTTTTCAGTGTCATATTTACACTCTTGGAACTGGTAAACATGCTGCGTTGTTCAAAAATCTAAATGATGATGTTTGCATATCTTCCCCCCTCTTATTCCCTCTTTTTCCTGCCCAAAAATAATCTTTAAAATGAAAAAACCCAAAACAAATCAAAGGGCAGTGTGTCCGTTGCGTCCTCTCTAATCTCCCTGATGCGGCGCTGACGTCACACGGACTCACCTGCTTCTCTGAAGCCTTCGCCGGTCGTCTCCATGGCGCCGGTCTCCATGGCGCCGGTCTCCATGGCGCCGGTCTCCATGGCGTCGGTCTCCATGGCGCCGATCGCCACGGCGCCGCTGAGCCCATCTGTAACACAGAGTTATTTATGTACGTTGTTATTTTAATTGTGGAGCATAGTGGATCGGGTGCTGGAATAACAAGCATCATGTTATTATATTACAACATGAACAGTATGAACTGGATGAACTAATGATGATAACGTACCATAAGATTGCAATCACTAAAAATCTTCATTCATAAAAACTATAGTAACTTTTTTATTCTCTCAATGAACTAACGTCTCCATGCATGAGTGTGTGTGTGTGAGGAGACTTCAGGACGAGTCACCTGTCTGGTGTGCGGGGGTGCAGGCCGCGGCGGCGAGGCCTCTCAGCGTCGGGCTGTAGGCGCTCTGAGTCATGCAGGCGATGGCGGCCTGGTCGCAGTCACAAAACCTCCGCTGACACCCATCACCAGCGTCTCCGGGACAACGAGAAGACAAGTCGTTAATGTCCAAAGACTGGACCGTCGTCTGCAGGCGCTGACCCACAAACCCGATTATCGGCCGTCGGACGGTCTCGAGAGGTGCGTGTGTGTGTGCGTGTGAGTGTGTATGTGTGTGTGTGTGTGCACGTGTGTGTGTGTGTGTGCATGTGTGTGTGTGTGAGTGTGTATGTGTGTGTGTGTGTGGACATGTGTGTGTGTGTGTGCATGTGTGTGTGTGTGTGTGTGCATGTGTGTATGCGTGCGTGTGTGTGTGTGTGTGTGTGTGTGATTCAGCAGCTGCACGGCCGTTTTTTCCCTTAAACCAAGGGTCTTCAACAGGGGGTCCGCGACCCCTAGGGGGTCCGCGGAGGTACTGCATGGGGGTCGCGAAAGTTTTGGTTGAT
>NC_048418.1:1180838-1182958 GCF_013103735.1 Etheostoma cragini | reverse complement strand
ATTTTATACAATATATATAATTAGGGGGTCCCCGCTCCATCTCGCCATCACTTTGGGGGTCCTTGGCCTGGAAAACGTTAAAGACCCCTGCCTTAAACTGTTTCCAGAAACACGTTGTCGGTGAACTATTTTAGTAAAATGTGAGTTAATATTCTGAACGAGTCGCCATGACGGTCTGGCTTTGAATTTCCGGAGAAACCAGAACCATGTGACACGTTCGTCCAATCAGCGGTCGGCGTCGCTTCCGTGTGTTACGAGACACCATTTTCTGGCCAACTCTGGGAGACGGTCTGTCTCACGGTCAGCCCTCGGGCCCTCAGACAGAGAGAGACATACAGAAAGACTGTCAGAGAGAGAGAGACAGACAAACAGAGAGAGACAGACAGGCAGACTATATCTTGGGCGGGCACAGTTACTTCCTGGAGTCTTGTTGTCCCCGTGAGGTTACCAGACCCCCAGCGGAGACATCTGCCATCTGCGGCTCCATATTTACAGTTTTTTTGTCCTACTCGTCTAACACTCAGCGAGGAAGCACATGAGCAGAACTCCCAAAACGTCCTTTGGTGCGTGAGTCTTACCACAGCGGGTGTTGGCTGCTGAACAGGTGAAGTTGTCGGGGCGGGGGGGCAGAAGCCGCCTGCAGGGGGCGGCGTCCCGGTAACACAGCCGGTGATTCTCACAGCAGCTGCAGAGAAGAAGAAACACACGACTACTTTAAGGGCGCCGTCTCGCACCCGGTGCAGCCCGACGGTGGTTTTGCGAGATCTCGTGGGTCCTCGTGCAACATATTCGGACCTGGTAGAAAAAGTCAGAGCGCTTGGCAACACAACAGGGTGTTCAAACCACCCTCGTTTCAGTTTAAATAAACATGTGCTGAACGTGGACCAGATGCGGAAGAGACCAGAATCAGAGCAGACAAGGATTAGGGATTAGGGCTTAAAGAGACAGGCGCTAAAAACGGAGCGTTTCAGACAGAGGGTAATGCAGGGTAATACAGGTATGTCATTAAAATAAAGTGTTTTTTGAACAGGAAAGCATGTTAATAGGTTCTAGTAGAAGCCCAAAATACAAATATCAACCAGAAAATGAGCATAAAATGTGACCTTTTACTCTATAATGTTTTAAAACCTCCCTCTCCAGCCGCTAGTCAACAATATTTCTGCCAATCAGAGTTTTAAAAGCCTCCAGGTCCACTTTTGCACATGCCCGCCTAAAGCCTCCCAATTCAATTCAGTTCAGCCCCCATGCTGTGGTCCGAATCCTGATCCTGCGATCAGTCGTACTCACGTGTCCAGAGGATCCGCGGGGTGTCCAGAGGCCGCGTATCTGCAGGAGCAGCCGTAGTCCTCCAGGTCGCGCGGGCAAAGCCCCGTCGCACAGCGCAGCTTCAGAGCGAAGCCCAGCAGCGAGGGGTAGTTATCGAAGACCTGGTGGAGCCAGGTGAAGCGCAGGCCGAGACAATCTGCACCAGGAGACGGGGGACGAGAAGAGACAAGAACTCAGAGGATGTGAGGGGAACTCGATGGGTTCCCCATCCTGCAGGTGGAGAGCAGAGGGATTTAATCACAGATAATTCTGTTTCCAGGTTCCGAAAACCTGGGTCCAGAGACCCCCGCAGAGCAGATAATCCTTCAGGCCGCAGGTGTAGGACTGTAGACAGAACATCACAGTCAACAACACTATAACAGTAGTGGATATCTTCTAAGACGGGGGTATAGATCCCCGTTTTACTAAGGGCCACACACAAAAAGTCTAATATTTTGACTGTATTATTGCATGTCTCGCATAGTCTTCTCACTTACAGCTTGGTCCACATAAAGCCCCCTAAGGGTAACCTAGCCGTTAAAGACAAGAGCGACAAAGAAGGTCGAAAAAAGGCCAAACAACGTCGGGAAATGTGTCAGAAATGTCGAAACAAAGCGAAAAAGGGCCCATTTTATGATCAAATCACTTTTTCTGCGTTTTGGGGGTTATTTTAAGTCTCTGGTGCTTCCACATGCGTTCAAAGTTGAAAAAAAAAACATCGGTAGTGTTTAGAGTGAGATCCGGTTCCTGAATGTCCTCTGATCCGGTTCCTGAATGTCCTCTGATCCGGTTCCTGAATGTCCTCTGATCCGGTT
>NC_048418.1:1175787-1180738 GCF_013103735.1 Etheostoma cragini | reverse complement strand
TCTGATCCGGTTCCTGAATGTCCTCTGATCCTGTTCCTGAATGTCCTCTGATCCGGTTCCTGAATGTCCTCTGATCCGTATGTATTATAAATGTATAAATGTTCCTGAATGTCCTCTGATCCAGTTCCTGAATGTCCTCTGATCCGGTTCCTGAATGTCCTCTGATCCGGTTCCTGAATGTCCTCTGATCCGGTTACAGCGTCCATGCTTAGTACTGGACCGATGTCCCAGAGTGAAATGCTTTGTTTGAGCCGAACCAATGAATAACACTTGGACTCAGTCATTAATAATAAGCAGCTCATTGTGTTTCATCCTCACCAGTCATGTAGTCTGGGATCTGGTCCCCAGCCTTTGGGTCCGGGCAGAAGACGGGGCCGGCAGCCAGCGCTGAAGACAAAGACAAATGGAATTAGAATGGTGACATTTATAACGTATAACCCAATGTGTTTACAGTCAAATTGGTTTAGTTTTAATGTAGTTTTTGATAATAATTAATAATAACACTGTAATAAGTCTGTCATACACACCTGAAAGAGGACACACGGATACAATTTACTTGATTAGGGGCAAAATAAGCACAACGCACTGACTACACACTACACTTTTATGAAGAAATGTAATAAGTTTGGACTTTATATGAGTTATAATGTTTGTTATGGTTATTTTTAAATAAAGGAAACCTGACAACACACATGCTTGTGTAGCATTGCTGTGGGTGTAATATCATTAAATATGACATTATTATGTTGATTACTGGCATCAGTAAATGTCATGAGGGCCAAAGCGTCTGCACTTTCTTTAAAAAAAGGAAGGGAATTGTCATCTTTATGAGTTATGATGATCATCTCTTCCCAGTGTGACTCCCAGGACACATGAGAAGGGTTTCACAGAGGAGGCTTAGCTTGTACTGCTCCGTCTGGGTTCAGTTTTATTTATTTATTTATTTATTTATATATATGTCTTTAAGGTCCTACAACCACCTTTAACATGCAAGTGACCTCACTGCAGCCCAAATATTCTAATAACCCAGTTCTTGTCTGAAGACAACAGGGTTGATGTTTTACAAGTTATTATAAAATAAATCCAGACGGACAAAGACCTGCAAAGATGACCTCAGGTCTCGGAGGGTCAACAAAGCATACGTTATTAAGAAGTGGTTCCCCAGGGGTGGACCAGGGGGGGGGGGGGGGGGGGGGGGGGGGGGGGGGGGGGGGGGGGGGGGGGGGGGGAGGTCTCCTGCCCCGGATGTGCAGCCGGCTCTGCAAAGGGCAGTTTTAACATAATCTGCACACTGTGTGACATTTGCACACAATTATGAATTATTAAAGGAATCTTGCAGCAACCTCTGGATTCTGGTCCAGATGCGACCGAGCGGGTCATCACGGCAACTCACCGTTGGGAAGAGCCGACAGCGTGAAAATCCAGATTACAAACATGGCTCATACCTGCATCCAGAGGGAGAAAGGTGGTTAGTTTAGTGATGGACTTTAATACGTAGCAGCGGGGGGGGGGGGGGGGGGGGGGGGGGGGGGGGGGGGGGGGGGGGACAAGGTCATTCTTCTGTTTCTTTGTAACCTTTTCTGATTATTTACTGTTTCTACGTTCACTCTTTCTATTGGATGTTGTGATTTTACTCATTTTGTTAAGCACAACTTTGGATGCCTGCTGGTTGTTGTGAAGTACTATATGAATACATGTTGACTGATTGATTGATTGATTGAATTAGGTGCAAAAAAGGGGGACAATCTCCACAAAAAGAACTCAAATCCTTAAGATGGAAGACACAAGTGTTGCTCTAATCATCGATACTGCAGAGCAAAGCTTCAATTTGGCAATCATTTATCCAATAAATCCTCACAACCCAATGTTTTACAGCAAAGCATTGTAATAAGCTACATTGCAGTTGTCATGTATGGTCCATTTTCTGGAGAGGTGCACATCCAGCTCCGGCGTAGGGTCGGTATCTCCACATGTACCTACGTACGTACCCACAGCCTGGATTTAGATTAGATTAGATTAGATGATACTTTATTCATCCCACAGCGGGGAAATTCCCTTGTTACAGCAGAATTTTCTACAAGAAAAGCAACACAAACAAGTAAAACACATTAAAAAAAACAAAACAGGCAAACAATAAACAATGAGCAGAAGGTAGACTGAACGTAAAGTGTAAAAATGCAACGCTTCGTTTCGTCCCCATGGAGGAAATTGTGTTGCAGCAAAACCACATCACATGGTTTTAAAAGCAACATACGGACTGACAAGGCAAGGAAGAAGAAAACCAGAGCATGTATACACAGCCACGCATACATCTACCCACATCTTTCTACCCACAAGCCATCTCTCTGATGAACAGCTGACTTCTTACCCACAGTGTCAGGTTCAGTTCTGGTCAATAACCCAGTACCACGGTCTCTACAGCACCTGTTCACTGGTTCCACTTATTAATCCACTTATTTAGTATTACTCATCATTCCCATATCTCACTTATTATTTACTATTTACTCTTCATTCCCATTCTCATATCTCTCTTGTTTGTTATTCATTCATCATTCTCATGTTCTACTTCAGAACTGTTCATGTGTCCATACTGTTCCTTTTGTAATATAATAACATAAAACTATTTTATGATTTAACGCAGAAGCATGAATTGGCCTGAAAAGTCAAAATCCTCCATTGACAAACTGCAAGTTGTACAGAATGCAGCAGCAAGACTTTTAGTCTAAGACCAGCAGGAGATCCACATCAAAGACCTTCTGACAGCCATCTTACCTCCATCACAAGTAGGCATATGGGAATGTTGAACCTTTAGCTTCCACCACTGATGATGTTCCACTTCCAGGTTCTGGAGCTGCGATGCAAACACACGCTGCACCACAGGAAAGACTACAGTGGGAAAGTGCTGGGTGCGACTTTAACGAGGGGGTCTGGCGGGGTCCAGGTTCTACACCTTGACCTCCACACCAGTTCTTCCCACATTACCTCAAGGCTCTTCATTGGCTTCCAGAAGGTTTTAGAAGGCATTTTAAAATTTTAATCACCACTTATGGAGCCTTGCATGGTCAAGCTACCGCTTCCATCCAGGATCTACTGCACGCCCCCCCACTTTCCTGGTCTCTCTCTGAGGTCTGCAGACCAAGACCTTCTTCGAGCTTTTGCTGTGGCGGCTCCAAGGCTCTGAAGCTCTCTCCTTTTTAGTTTTAAAAAAACACCTGAAGACACGTCTTTTTAGACGAGCTTTGAACGTGGCTTAGTATTTAATGTGTTGCTTTGTTATTTGGTTTTACTGTAAAGCACTTTGTGACCCTTCTTGTCTGTGAAAGGTGCGTTATAAATAAAAATAAATAAAAAGGCAACTACTGTTTTTTCCAATCTGAACCCTGTTTTCACATGTTTTTGTGTCTAAGTGACTGATGGGAACAACAATCTTTAACGTTGGTCCAGTTTTAAGAAAGATTGCTGCAGTCGGCAGAAGAGAAACTATATTATTGTATATTATTGTATGTGTGGGACAAAGGGTTTCCTAAGGAGTCCAACCTTGTTGTTAGAGTAAAATCCTCTTCTTTTAAATTAGAAACATCCATGAAATTGCATGCGTTAAACCCACCAGACCTAAATTGTAAAAAACACTTTTTAAACCCAAGTACCACCAGACTCCATGTAAATAAACAGTGATTTTAGCATCGCAAAAACACACTTCATTCAAAGTTGACAGAAACATATTAAAACTACGAAAAGCCGTTTTGGGTCGTCTTTCCACTTTTTCAACCATCTCAGCTTTGGTTTTCGTTGAAATAAACACACAGTTTACTAATTTCCATGTGAAAACATGCTGGCTCTACACACGCTTAAAGTGTTGCTTTTATACATGGAGTCTGTTGGTTTCGGCGCTAGCAACTTCAGAGCTGGTTCTGGTTCAACAGAAAGGTCTCAAAGAGGTTTTAAAGGTCTCTCTCTGAAGGGATCCTTTCTATAAAGCTGTCAGACATTTTGAATATTAATCTGAGTCTGTCAGTAACAATACAAGCTGCACAATTGTCCAATTCCCTCACGTTGTAGCTTGTTTCACTGCTGCCAACTGCAGCGATCTCTCTCAATACAGGACCAATCAGTCACTTACACACAAAAAACATTAAAAAAAACATATCAGATTATCAATAAGCCGGTTCTTCAGCTGACCAGTAAAAGAACAATAAGTCTTGTTTATTCTTATCTGCACTGGCAACTCAAGTTGAACTATCGAAAGCCGTCTTGGTTTGTCTTCCCTCTGTTCCAACTGGATTGGTTGAAGAAAGGCAAGAATATAGTCACAAAAACTGAAAGAAGTGACAGAATAAAGAAGGAAGAAAGGCAAGAAAATAGTCACAAAACTAAAAGAAACCGCCTACTGCCTTATAACGGGAAACCATTTAGCAAAAAACTTGCGTCCCCCCTGCAGTCCTTCAAAGTACCCCTATGGGTCCCCTATCCCCCATTTGAGAAACACTGGTTAGGAATACAAACTCCAAGAACACCGACCCAAAATCAGAGCTGTATTTATGAATTAACAACAGCTAACCCGACAACAACGCTCCAACAAGTCCAACCCACTGATGAGCAATGAAGACGAGTCTTACCTTAGTTGTGGTCCGGCGGCACCAGAAGTTAAGGTCTCTTCACGTGCCTTAAAAGCTGAGTCATGGTAAGGAATCACACGCACGGCTCTGGGGGGACACGAGCAGCCAATGGACAGCCTGGAAGCCTTTATATGTCAGGGCTTTGTAGTCTTTAGCCTCTATTGGCTCTTAGGTGACACCTGAGCAGGAGATTATTATCATGCTTTGGTTCCTGTGCAGTTATTTGAGGCTCTAACGGAGGTGGGGTCCTGAACAGAGGGACCCACAGAGTGGCCTTTGTCCTGCTATGGGGGGCGCGGTTGGATCCGGGGCGGGGGGGGGGGGGGGGGGGGGGG
>NC_048418.1:1171766-1174266 GCF_013103735.1 Etheostoma cragini | reverse complement strand
TAGTTTACTGTTCTAGCTGGTCTGTTATTTGCCTTTTCCCCACTTTCACATTATGTCCATATTACTGATGTTTATTCATCTCAAGAGTCTTAAGTGTGAAGATATTTTGTCAAAGCACCAATAATCAACCCTAGAATATCAACGCAATATCGACATCGAGGTATTTGGTCTAGAATATCACGATATCGGATACTCTCCACATCGCCCTACATTAAGCTCCTATTAGACGTGGGAAGTCACGTCTACAGCTGTTTGTGGGTCTTTAACCCTTGTGTTGCCTTCCTGCCGACCGTGCAACGTTTTGGGTTTTCTGGGGAACAATCTTAAATTAAATGATTGTTTTTCCTCAATATTTCGGTCGTCTTTTTTCGACCATTTTGTCTCTTTCTCGATGTTTTAGTCCCTTTTTTTCTGAGCTTTTGAAGCTTTTTTCAACTTTATTTTATAAAAGAAATTTTTTTTCTTTTTTCTGATGAATAGCAACCTTTTTGAAAGTGGGTCAAATTGACCCGAGGAGAACAGGAGGGTTAAACCCAAAAAGCTTATAAAACTCCGCTAGTGTTGAGCTGATTGAAGCGGTTGGGTTGCCATGACGTCACAGCTGTTGACTGACATCTTCTTCTCTCGCAGATACTGTGACGACAGCCACGTCTGGTACGAACAACACACGTCGGAGGTGTGTCGGCGGGTCCGGAGAGTCTCCTTCTCCAGAAGTAAGAGTCAAGGCGCTGACAAAAAACAAAACCCTAACCCACACACACACGCACACACACACACACACACACACACACACACACACACACACACACACACACACACACACACACCCAGCAGTACTAGACTTTGTCATGTCGCTTTTTGACCATTTGTTTGTAATGTTTTCATTTATTTTTCAGCAAAAGTCACGGAATTAAGCAAATCACACACATACACACACACACACACACACACTCCCTCACATGCAAGCACTCACACACACAGACGCGCACACTTACACACTCACACACAAACACACACACACACTCTTTCTCTCTCACACACACACACTCACACACACACTCACGCACAGGCGCACACTCACACACACACACACACTCGCGCACACAATCACACACACACACACACTCACACACATCGTTACTGGACTTTGTCATGTGGCTTTTTGACCATTTTAGTAGATTTTTTTTTGTAATTTTCATCTCTTATTTCACATTTTTCAATTTTTTTTCCTCTTGAATTTCTGCTCCGAGTGTCGCATGAGTGAAAAACAGTTCCCCGTCTACGATTGACAAAATTAATCGTGATCCTAAATCAATAAGCGGGCCTTGAGTCTGACCTAGAGTCTGACCCACGTGGTCTAAAGTCCCAGCTGACAGCATGTTAACCGCCCTCTCCCCCGCCCCCCCACAGATCTGAAACAGAGATGCCTGACTAAGATGTGCAGCAAGCCGTGACCAGAGGGGAGACAAAGGAGCCGCTCATCATCCCGGGAGGACGGGACGCGAACCTACAAACTACAGCTGAGTGCACCTGTGGAACATCTGGAGAACGTATGGGGGACACAATCTGGATGGACATCGGAAAATACGTTTTCATGCATTTCTGGTGTTTTTTAGTTTTTAGGGCCAAGAAGACTAAATGTGAGACTCAAACCGGACTCGGAAATCTGGAAATCTGGAATACTGAAACTGAAAGTTCTGGTCCTCGACTATTTATGAAAATTATATTGGAACAAGGGATGCACCGAATCCAGGATCCAGTGTTGGAATTCGGCCGAATATCGGGCTTTTTGACGTAGTTCGGTTTCTGCGATATCACGTTCTACTCTCAATGTCACGTTCTTGCGATATCACGTTCTTCTCTCAATGTCATGTTCTTGCGATATCACGTTCTTCTCTCAATGTCACGTTCTTGCGATATCACGTTCTTCTCTCAATGTCACGTTCTTGCGATATCACGTTCTGCCGAACGTTACAATTCTTTTCCACCGATCCCTACGCTAGCACTAGGCGAATACGCTGGTCGGCGCCACCGTTACGTAGATGCAGCGCCCAGCGCAGTAGGCCGTGAGAAAGTAGAAAGGGAAGTCGTGAGTGGAAGAATTGATGTTAGGCAGAACTTTGAGTCAAAAGAAGGCGATTCATATTCGTATTCATTCATTCAAGTCGAGCCACGTCTTCAATCTGCAACGCCGGTTTGTCTCGTGGTGGCGAGGACTCCAAACCGTGGCCGCTTGGTCTTGGCCCGTGTCGGGCTACAATTTAGATTAGATTCAACTTTAACACGTTCTTCTTGTGATGACAAGTTCTCGCAATGACACGTTCGTCTTGCAACATTATGTTCTTGCGATAACGCATTCCTGCGATATCACGTTGTCGTGATAACACGTTCTCACAATATCACATTCTTCTCTCAATGTCATGTTCTTGCGATATCACGTTCTTCTCTCAATGTCACGTTCTTGCGATATCACGTTCCTCTCTCAATGTCACGTTCTTGC
>NC_048418.1:1170240-1171666 GCF_013103735.1 Etheostoma cragini | reverse complement strand
AGGGAGACCCCCGCCCCCCACCCCTCCTGAGGAAACCCCTTTCGGACTCTTGTACCCTGGATCTCAATCTTTCGGTCATGACAGAATAAAAACACAGACAGTAAAATCCGAAAAGGTTGCATCAAATCAGGAGGAAGAAAGGGAAAATGTCCCAGCGCAACTATGTATTAAAAATCTGTTTTTGAGTTTAGAGGATTTCAACAAGAACTTTGTCAGGGGGTCACATGACTAAAAGTCTTCCATCCTAGATCCTCCTGCATGACTTTGCCCGCTCTGCCAAGACAAATCCAAAAAATTAAGACGTTAATTAGAAAGATAAAAGATGATCACACAGGAAAGTCTGCACATGAAATGATAAGTAAAGCATTATCATTCACCTCTGAACATTTCCAGAGGTGATTTGGAGATTTGATGTGCAGAATGAATCATCCTCAGTCACACACATCCTTCAAATTATCTCATCGTATTAATTTCGCATAATGTCGCTTAAATTCCCCATTACAGAAATGACTGATGCCGAAGCATTTTAATCCTAATTAATGCATCGCAGGTACACAGGCTCTTAATCACCATGCAAAAAGATATTCAAATGTAAATTATGAAGATATTCTCCCCCACATTCTGCAGCTATTTGCTGGTTTTACAATCTGCACCGTGGTGATATCCCGAGCAGGAACGTTTTATAGACATCAAGCTCGTGCAAAAAGATAACTAACGCTGGAAATGTGCAAAGTCGGAATTCATCCTCGACGCCTCCGGGTTTTTCTTTTTTCTTTCTAGAAGTTATTAGAGTCGGTTCAACTTGAGTTAGACAGAAATGTATCACGTGAGTCATTAATGCGTGTAAAGTTGTAAATGTTTTACAAATTCAAATGTAAAATGTAATCTGAAAATGTAATTAAATGTCCATGTTTTGTTTGTCGCTGACACGAGAGCACGAGTTAAAAATCGTTCGATCTCAAACACCTCACGTTGTGTTTCATTAGGGGCGATGTTTGGTGAGGTGTAGGGATGGGGGGGGGGGTCTATACAGCATAGTACTGCAGTATTGTCCGTGGCAGTACTGTGTCATACACAGACACCGCGTAACACCGAAAGGTAACGTCTCTAAAATAGAGTCGTGAAGGGTAGAGACACTGAGGGTGATCACGAAAGGCAGCACTAACATGGACTAATTAGAGTGAAGGTAGTCTCTAGTGGGTCAGGGTTAGGGTTTTATCTGTCTTAATGTGTTTATTTCTTTGAGGAAAAGGAATACGTTTAAAGGTTGTGTAATACAGAGAAAGACAGACTCAAAGGATTAGGGTTTAGGGTTTTATACAGAAAAAATACAGAGAAAGGCAGATTTGAAGGATAAGGGGTTAGGGTTAGGGTTAGGGGGTTAGGGTTAAGAGTTAGGGGGTTAGGGTTAGGGGGTTAGGGTTAA
>NC_048418.1:1168542-1170140 GCF_013103735.1 Etheostoma cragini | reverse complement strand
ACAACACAGCCCTCAGGTTCATAGGGACACACAAACCTCTCCACCACGATAAGGTGATGGTTCCCCGGAGAGGAAAAAGATGATCCAGACGAAGTCAAACCCACTACTAAATTAAATCAATAAAATCCTTCTACAGTGCAAATTAACCAAAAAATGTAAATGTCCAGATTGTATTTTTGACATAATTTGTAAGGTTTTGTTCCATTTTTGTTGATTGCTTTAGTTTTCCTGTTTTCGGATACATCACTTCTTCTGTTTAACCCTATCATTATGAAGGAATACACTGTATTGCATTTTAATTCAGTAGCCAGACAGGCTCTTGTCAGGCTGTGTTGTTGTTGTGTTGTCGTGTTGCTGTTGTTATGTTGTGTTCATATCGTACACGGTATATATGATGATATGATAAATCTCATGATTTGATCGCAGATCTAGTCTCATTAAATGATTCTAGCACAACAACAAAAAGCAAACCATCTTTAATAATATGTTACCTGGCAAAACAGAGATCCCTTTTTTTGATAGCTTTTATAAAATGAGCAAAATCACAAACCAAATGTAATAGAGTTTGTATTTTATTCCCTTAGAAATCCAAATAATGTGTTTAAATAATAGAGGAACTCACATTAAACCAGTCACCAGGAAGTGAGTTACATATGATCCAACATTTCCCAGCAGAGCCACTAGATGGCAGTAGCATCTCGCTGCTCTCCACCCCCACACCATACACCCCCCTTCCCTTCACACACACACACACACACACACACACACACACACACACATACACACACACAAACCCCACCCCCCAGGCTGAGTTCTGCATAGCAACAGAAAGAAGGCCAGACCATCCTGTGCAGTTAGTCACCAAGTCATTATGGTGCAGTAAAATTAGTGTTTTTGGCCTAGCTGCTCTACACACACACACACACACACACACACACACACACACACACACACACACACACACACACACACACACACACACACACACACACAGCAGGTTTTCAAGGTGACTTTTTGAAGTGAAACACGGCAAGTTACACCTTCTCACTCAATGCGTTTCCTTTATTGACATAACTATTTGCATTCTACACTCTCACTGAAGGCATCAAAGCTATGAATGAACACATGAGGAATTATGTACTTAACAAATAAGTGTGCAATGACTCTTAAATAGGTCTTTTATATTTTAGATTCCTCAAGGTCGCCACCCTTTGCTTTTTTGATAGTGCCGCAAACCCTTGGTGTTCTTTCAATGGGCTTCATGAGGTAGTATTGCAATATTCTGCAATTTGTTATCCTTTTTCCATCTTCAAATCCTGGGGATGGGAAAAACTGACCAACTCATGGGCAAGGCAGCTTCATCTGTAGAGCACATTTCAGCAACAGGGCAATTCGAAGTGCTTTACACAAAATCAGTTAAACAGATAAAACTCAAGTATAAACAGTTACAAATGAAAACATTAAGACAGATTAAAAACCCTAAACCTAATCCCCTAACCCTAACCCCCTAACCCCTAACCTTTAACCCTAACCCCCTAACCCCTAACTCTTAACCCTAACCCTAACCTTTAACCCTAGCCCCCTAACCCCTAACTCTT
>NC_048418.1:1166579-1168442 GCF_013103735.1 Etheostoma cragini | reverse complement strand
GTTAATACCGGGGGCAGGGGTAATACTGGGGGAGGGGGTAATTGTCAAAGAAAAAACTCTGAAATGATGAGATAAGAGTAGAATATTTCTGGTTTCTGGTCAAAGAACCACATATTTTGGCGCTTTCTGCACTCAATACATTCAGTTTCTGTTCTCTTACGTTAAATCCATTTCAACTGGATTTTCTTCTGTTTTTGTTTTATTTTTATGTTCAATATGTTTTATGTACGGACCAACCACCAAGGCCAATTCCTTAGAAGAGCTTACACTTACAAATAATATAATAATAAACCTTTTTTCTGATTGGGAGTCCAACCAGCGGCTGTAAGCGTGATTTCTGGTTCTGTGGAGCCGACGTAAGGAGGTCAAACTGAGAGCTGAGTGTGTGTGTGTATGTGTGTGTTTGTGTGTGTGTGTGTGTGTCTGTGTGTGTGTGTGTGTGTGTGTTTGTGTGTGTGTGTTTGTGTGTGTATGTGTGTGTTTGTGTGTGTCTGTCTTTCTATGTATGTGTGTGTTTGTGTGTGTGTGTTTGTGTGTGTATGTGTGTTTGTGTGTGTGTGTGTTTGTGTGTGTCTGTCTTTCTATGTATGTGTGTGTGTGTGCATGTTTGTCTGTCTTTGTGTGCGTGTGTGTGTTTGTGTGTGTGTTGATCTCCTTGTGTCTGTCTGTGTGTGTGTGTGTGTGTGTGTGTGTGTGTGTGTGTTGGTCTCCTTGTGTCTGTCTGTGTGTGTGTGTGTGTGTGTGTGTGTGTGTGTGTGTGTGTGTGTGTGTGTCTGTGTGTTTGTCCGTCTGTCTCTGTGTGTGTGGATCTGTCTCATTGTGTTTCTATGTGTGTGTCTGCCTTGTGTGTGTGTCTGTGTGTGTGTGTGTGTGTTGCCCCTGTTCCTTCCTGACCACGGTGTCACACCTGCAGCAGGAGAGGTTAACCCTCGCCTCCATTCCATATTTATGGAGAAGGATAAGCAGGAAATAAGTCGGAGGGGGGGGGGCAAATGCAACGGCCCCGGAGACATGCGTCGCCGCGACGACTACTCACATTTTTCGAGAGGTGCATGTCGGGCTACGTCGTAGGGTCGGGATCTCCACGCGTCTACATCCGCAGCCACGGCGTGGATGTAAATCACCTGAGTCCGTCTCACACGATAAATCTGGTCTGTATTTAAGAGACGGAGAATTTTGAAAGCTTCAGAGTTTCAAAATCCTACCCATCAGTCTCCAACTGAGGTCATCTGTATGTCAAATTTGTGACAAGCTGATTGGACAGCGGCTTCATAGAGACGGAGGACGGCAGCTGGGGAAGGGAGACAGACTTTATTAACTGAAATCTGAATTGATTTCAGTGGAAAAAGACACCATTCATACACTTTTTGTTTACAAATTCCAGACTCATTTACATCCGTCCCGCTACGGTATCAGGTCTTGGGGGGCAGCAGCTCCAATAGGGGACCCCAAACTACCCTCTCCCGAGCCCCATCAACCAGCTCCGACTGGGGGGTCCCGAGGTGTTGTCCGAACTTTATAATAGTTTGAAAAGCTTGGGGTTATATCAGGGATGCACCGAATCCAGACTTTTTGTTTTGGGTTTGGGCCAATCCCCAACATGCATCACGACTTTGCCTAAACGTATACACCGACTTTCTTAAGCCAAGTGGCGTGTTAGCTGTTAGCATTTTGAGCTCCACGCTGCACACAGCGGCCTTTAACATACACGTCACTTGCCGTGATATCGCAAGAAGAACGTGATATCGCAAGAATGTGACATTGAGAGGAGAACGTGATATCGCAAGAACGTGACATTGAGAGAAGAACGTGATATCGCAAGAATGTGACATTGAGAGGAGAACGTGACATTGAGAGAAGAAC
>NC_048418.1:1163729-1166479 GCF_013103735.1 Etheostoma cragini | reverse complement strand
GGTCCCCTGCTGGAGCTGCTGCCCCCGCGACCCGATACCGGATAAGCGGTCGAAGATGGATGGATGGATGGATGGATCATCTTTTTGGAAATAGTGCATGAGTTCTCACTTTAACATGTTATTGTAGATTCATGAATTAGCCAAGTTTAAAGGCCCAGTGTGTAACGTGTGTAGTGTCACATGTCACAAAAATGTCACCTTTTTCATGACTATATTCACCACCACCATCAATTCCAAGTATTCCTATCGGCTTAAAATTTTACATTTCCATTCACATGAACTGGAGTTGACGCTCCGTATTAACGCGCCATCTCGAAATACGTTAGCCGCTGAGGGACATTAAGGACCACGCATATTCAAAATCCTAATTTTAGGAACAGGGGTCTTCGTCTTCTCCCAGAAGGAGAAGAAGGAGATTGAAAAGAGAAAGTGATTGTGATATATGATCAACGCTAGACGGAAGAAATTCCTGCATATCGGCCCTTTAAATCAGAAGGTATTTAACGATTATATAATGGGAAGGTCTTGAATACCAGGGGGCTCTATGTGTATTACTACTATAAGTGTATTACTACTATGTGTGTATTGCTATGTGTGTTGTGCTATGTGTGTATTACTACCATGTGTGTATTGCTATGTGTGTATTGCTATGTGTGTATTACTACCATGTGTGTATTACTACTATGTGTGTATTGCTATGTGTGTATTACTACTATGTGTGTATTACTACTATGTGTGTATTACTACTATGTGTGTATTGCTATGTGTGTATTACTACTATGTGTGTATTACTACTATGTGTGTATTGCTATGTGTGTATTGCTATGTGTGTATTACTACCATGTGTGTATTGCTATGTGTGTTGTGCTATGTGTGTATTACTACTACGTGTGTATTACTACTATGTGTGTTGCTATGTGTGTATTACTACTATGTGTGTATTGCTATGTGTGTATTACTACTATGTGTGTATTGCTATGTGTGTATTACTACTATGTGTGTATTGCTATGTGTGTATTGCTATGTGTGTATTACAACTATGTGTGTATTGCTATGTGTGTATTACTACTATGTGTGTATTGCTATGTGTGTATTACAACTATGTGTGTATTGACTTTGTCGGGAAGCAACATAAATTCACCCAAAAATGTATTCATCATTAAGTTTCCCTGAAGATAAAAAACAATGTGTATTGTTTTTATGTCTCATTAATAAAACGTTACCTTTTAACTCAATTGGACTTGATTTTGTATTCGTCATTACTAAATATCCTAGTGATGTTTCTAATGTCATTAGGTGCATGTTACATAATTTAAAGAATTAATTTTTTCGATTGTGTATTGTGTGTTTCTTTCTATACCTAAGTTCCTTTTCACGGACAGACTCACTGATGATTTTTGGCCATACTTTGCTTTTAACCTTCGCAGCTTTAAACCATTAAAGCTTTCACGTATGGGGGCTGTGAGGCTGCATATGCGTTACCATAGTGACTATCTTAGGCTCCCGAATGGCTATTTCCCCATGCGCTTAACACACATATTACACACCTTTCTCGGGGCTAAAATTGAACCAGTATCCGTTAGTGTGTTTTCTGAAAGCAGGTCAGGTTTCTGCACAGCAGAGCAGCTCTTAGTGGTCACCTTTTCTCCCTGAAGAGTCTCTGGGTCATTAATCAATATGTCCTCACAGAAGAAGTTTATAAGCTTTTAAAAAAGGACCTCTGTTTATGTTTTCCTGATATGTAAAAAAGGCACTAAGAAAAAAACTATTTTGTCATTTAGGTCAAATTACAGTATTTAACCGCCCCATACGGGACTCCACTTAGGGTCTCCAAGAAGGCAGAATACCTTGAGCTGATATTAGGTGTCATGGGTTAGGGTTAAAAACCTCTCCACCACAACAACAGCATGGTTCCTAGCTGCGGTATAATCCTGAGGGTAAGGGTTAATGGACAGAGAAATATTTACCTGGTTTTTCTGTTTCCACAGACTTGCTAGGTGTGGTGGTTTTCCTGCTCAGAGACCCTGTAGTCCTTCTAACCTCCGTAGGTCCTGCTGTGGGACTTCCAGTTGAAAGTCTGGTGGGGTGAACTGTTGCACTCATGCGCTGGGTCTTTGTTGTCGGCTGGTGTGTAGCTTTGGTTAGCCGGGTCAGACTAGTAACTGGTGAGGACGTGGTGGGGTTTGTTGACGCTGGGGTTGGTGGGGCTGCACTCAACGCAGTATTTAACAACAGTGCAGTTACTGTGATTGACAGAGTTTTGTCAGTGGTCAGTGGAGCAGTTTCTGTGGTTGAAGGAGACGTTTTTATGGTTGAAAGAGCTCTTTTTGTGGTTGATGGAGCTATTACTGTGGTATGTTGGGCTTTTTCTGTGGTAGGTGGTCTTGTTTCTGTGGTAGGTTGAGTTGTTTCTGTAGTTGGTGGAGCTGTTTCTGTGGTTGGTGGAGCCAATTCTGTGGTTGGTGGAGCTGTTTCTGTGGTTGGTGGAGCCGTTTCTGTGGTTGTTGGAGCTGTTTCTGTGGTTGGTTGAGCCGTTTCTGTGGTTGGTGGAGCCGTTTCTGTGGTTGGTGGAGCCGTTTCTGTGGTTGGTGGAGCTGTTTCTGTGGTTTGTTGAGCCGTTTCTGTGGTTTGTTGAGCCGTTTCTGTGGTTGGTGGAGCCGTTTCTGTGGTTGGTGGAGCCGTTTCTGTGGTTGGTGGAGCCAATTCTGTGGTTGGTGGAGCCGTTTCTGTGGTTGGTGGAGCCGTTTCTG
>NC_048418.1:1160815-1163629 GCF_013103735.1 Etheostoma cragini | reverse complement strand
TGTGGTTGGTGGAGCCAATTCTGTGGTTGGTGGAGCCGTTTCTGTGGTTGGTGGAGCCGTTTCTGTGGTTGGTGGAGCCGTGGTGGTTGGAGCTGCAGCTGTTGTGACAGATGTATTGGGGACTTGCAGGATGCTGGTTGGTTGCGTTGAGGTAATCAGTTGTGCAACAGTTGTTTTCTCCGTAGCTGTTGTCTGTGCTGCCGTCGCTGCTTGTGTTGTCTCTCTCTGTGTTGTCTCTCTCTGTGTTGTCTCTCTCTGTGTTGTCTCTCTTTGTGTTGTCTCTCTTTGTGTTGTCTCTCTTTGTGTTGTCTCTCTTTGTGTTGTCTCTCTTTGTGCTGTCTCTCTTCGTGCTGTCTCTCTTGGTGTGGTCTCTCTTTGTGTTGTCTCTCTTTGTGTTGACTTTGTTTGTGTTGTCTCTCTCTGTGTTGTCGCTCTTGGTGTTGTCTCTCTCTGTGTTGTCTCTCTTTGTGTTGTCTCTCTCTGTGTTGTCTCTCTTTGTGTTGACTCTGTTTGTGTTGTCTCTCTCTGTGTTGTCTCTCTCTGTGTTGTCTCTCTCTGTGTTGTCTCTCTCTGTGTTGTCTCTCTCTGTGTTGACTCAGTTTGTGTTGTCTCTCTTTGTGTTGTCTCTCTTTGTGTTGTCTCTCTCTGTGCTGTCGTCTCCAGTCTGTTCGCTGTACTTTGACTTTGTGGCATCGTAGCTGCAGGTTGCCGAGATGTTGCCTGCAGCTGGGCAGAGGTGACCGTTGCTATGGTGGCAGCAGTCTCATCCACAGCTGTTGGTGAAACTAACACAAACAAAGACCATGAGAAAGATCACACTGTCGGCTTTATTATCTGCAATAACGTGAAAGACAAATCGGCAAACCGACTGATTTAATCTGAACTTTTTTTAACCAGTTGGTTCCACCAACCATAGAAACGGCTCCACTAAGTCAATTACTTGATTAATCAATCTTGGATTGGACAAAACAAGACATTTGAAGAACTTGTGATGAGTACTTTTGACTATGTTGTAACATGTTATGCATTAAAAAGTCTAAGTTAATGACATTGTTGACCCTTAGCTGTGGTTTACTCGCAACATACCACGACCTGTCATGAGCAATTGCTTAAGTAGCCTGTACTAATAAACCAGGAGTTATTTGCTGTTATCCTGGATAATCTTAGAAGCCAGTTCCTAGTCTGCAGGCTTCAGAGTGAACCAAATGAGTCAAAGTGTACATGGATTGTGGCCTCCTGTGGAGACTCACCATGTGCGGTGGATTGGACTCTGCTGGTTAACACCGAGCTCACTCCAGATGGAGAGATGTGACTCAGATTGTTGGGCAGCTGGTGCCATTCTGGGGCATAACATAGACGATTGGAAACAACAGTTAAATGGCTCTTGAAGGGTCCTCTTGAGGACAAGAGATGCTTGAATACACTTTTTAAAGGACGCTGAGTTACTCACCAACAGGAAGTCTGATGGAGGAGATGTTACCTACTGAAAAAGAAGATGAAATGGTCAGTAAAAGATAGGAAGAAGGTAGGGAACACCTTGGATAAAAGATCGTATTGGCAGAACAGAGGGGGTGATATGCCAAGGGATAAACACTTTCAGACATTTTTCTATATTAAAGTCATATATTTACAAGTAAAAGTCTGGATATTCTCTAAAATTATAATGTCATTAATACAGTCGTTAATGGAAAATCGCTACCACCTCATCCAAATGAATCGACCCAATCCCTGTGCAGCCTTTTCCCTGTGAAGCGGGCTTCTAAAACTCATCACCGTCCTCAGACTTTAACCCAGAGCCTGAGAACTTCCCTGCAGCACTTCCTGACACGCTGGGGTTAACCGCATGAACCCTGGTGCATGCGGTTAACCCTGCATGCACCGGGGTTCTGGAGAAAGCTACAAGCTGCAGCACCACAGGCGTCAGCCTGTTCCACACAGGCCCATTTGGAGCAGGCACTGTACTCGTCTCCATAAATGTAGCAACGCGGATTGAAACATGACAGGAGAGGTCTGTGCTTGTGAGCCGGGTTCTCTCCCGACTCGGCGCTGCCGCCTGCTGGTTGAGTTGAGTGTTACCAGTGAATGACGATAGGAAGACAGACCTCTGTGTGGTCCTTCCACTATGGTCTGGTTGAAGAGCGGCGTGATGGAGCCGACCTCCCACAGCTCCGGCACCGCTCTGCCTGGAGACACACACACACACACACACACACACTCACACACACACACACACAGCCGCACACACACACACACACACACAACCTTTTTAACTCTTGTGTTGTCTTCCCGTCAACTATGTATCACTATTATCGCTTTTTCTGTAATTTTTGTCACTTTTTTAATATTGTGGGTGCTTTTTTTGATGTTTTTTCCAAATGTATTTGATATTTATAACGTTGAAATTTTCAGCGCTTATTTCAAAGGCCCATTTTTTGTGATAAAAAAACTGAAAACGGGTCAAATTTGACCCAGGGATAAAACCCTCAGAACTCTGCAACACAAATGGTCCGCCAGTGCATTCATTGGTATATTGCTTACTTATTGTGATGTCGAAAAATTTTAAATCCTGATCCTGAACAGGTCGGGCTCCAGTGGACCCGGTGCTGATGCTGCAGGTTAAACCCACAGCGGTTCTGTTAGAAACAGAGCTCAGCAGAACGGACCCAGTGAGCTCTACTTACCCGTCTTACCTGCCATCACACAGATGTAAATGCACTCGGAGTTGTTCCTCTGGCTCACTGAGACACACAAGCAGAGAAAACACACTGTTACACATTAGGAAGTGTAGAGGAACTTTTATAATGGGGGGGGGGG
>NC_048418.1:1154911-1160715 GCF_013103735.1 Etheostoma cragini | reverse complement strand
ATATATATATATATTTATATAATCATCAGGTAGCAGTTAGTTTCATTTTAGCCACAGACCCAATGTCAGCGAACTCTTTGTACTCTTAATCCTTGAGGAAAGGTGATAAGTTAAAGAATGGGAAACATTTCCATTTGATATTTTTAACTAAATGCACTTCCTTTCTGATTATTACAAATAATAAAGCCACGTAAACATGTTAAAGTAGAAGATGGGCAGTCTAGAACGGATGTGTTGTTATTTAATCTGCTACAGATAGAGGCTAAGAAGAAAGGTAAGAAAAGAAAGAAAAACAATGTAAATGTGTGTATGCATCTGAGTCTATGACGTGTAATAAGGGAAGCATACGATTTTTTATTTAATAAAGAATAAAAGTAGAGAAAGGGGGTTCGACCTATCTATATGTTCCAATAAACTACTAGTATGATGATGTGATGTGTCTCTCACATCAGATACAGGTAGGTCTTGGAGAGGATTCTCTCGGTAGTGACCGTCTCTCATTTGGACTCCGTATTGACTCGAACCTCGTTGGACTCTGTCCCGACTAGACCTGGTCTTGGACTCGACAGAGGTGGACTTGACTACGGCCCTGTCCTTAATCTCAGATCTCACCTACACTACGTATTAGAATGTCTTTATGTTGTCACCCACCTGATAAGATGGAGGCAGATTTGAAGAGTTCGTGCAGGTAACTGGTTGAGTTTCCCATCACATCCAACAGGATGGCCGTGAAGTCTAAAAAGAGATATTTAATATTTAAACAGTATGTACAGTACAGGCCAAAAGTCTGGGGTCACTTAGAAAAGTCCATAATACTGCATTATAGACAGAATACCAGCTGATCTGAGTGGGGGGGGCTCACCTGTTAGATCGTAGGATCATGGCCCTGAATGCATCTCAGTGTGCTCACCTGTTAGATCGTTGGATCAGGGCCCTGAATGCATCTCAGTGTGCTCACCTGTTAGATCGTTGGTCTCGTTTGTGACGCAGTAGCAGAATCTTCTCCTGAACGTGTTGCTTTCGAAGCTTTTAATGCTGGAAACTGCAAAACAGCAAAACGGCGTGTCACATTTTATTTCATTCAGCACTAATAAAGTCCAAACGTGTGGCGTTAAAACAAATATATACAAAAACTATCCACATTTAAACCTCGTGTTGTTGAGTCAAAATTGAAATCAACACTTTTGTTGACACTTTTTAGCGGTTTTTAAACTTTTTCTTACTTTTTTGTCCCATTTTTCAACACTTTTAAAACTTTTTTTGACATTCTCAACACTACATACCACTAAGTTATTAACTTTAGTTTTACAGTTATTTTTGGAATTTATGATCAATAAACCTCATTTATAGGAAATTGTACCTAATGTTTGAGGTAGAAAAGCAGAAATTAGGAATTATTGAGACGGAAGGGATGTTGATGATTATCACAGACTGGAATATGTCAACTTTTACTCAATACTATTTCAAAAACACTTCCATTTGTTTTACAATGCTATAAAATTGAATAAGACGCCCCAAAATTAATGAAAGTAGAGATTTGTACTTGGCAAAGAGCGTTGGGTGGAATCAATCATGTTATTTTGGGGAATTAAAAAGAACATTAATATAAGACAACATGAGGGCAACATGAGGACAACATGAGGGCAACATGAGGACAACATGAGGACCACATGAAGACAACATGAAGACAACATGAGGACAACATGAGGACAACATGAAGACAACATGAGGGCAACATGAGGACAACATGAGGACAACATGAGGACCACATGAAGACAACATAAAGACAACATGCGGGCAACATGAGGGCAACATGAGGACAACATGAGGACAACATGAGGACCACATGAGGACAACATGCGGGCAACATGAGGACAACATGAGGACCACATGAAGACAACATGAACACAACATTTGGACAACATGAGGGTTTAAAAAAAAAGTTAATTACATGCAGTGACACATCCATCCACTAGATGGCAGTACTGACAAAGTTATATTTATTATAGAAATGGACCCAGTAATGCAGACTTTTCTCAATATATTGAGGTCCAATAGAAAGTCTAACTGTCTAACTCTTTAATATCTTGTGACTGAGCAGCTTTGAGGGGACGGAGAACTTTGTAAAGAGTTGGTATTTACTGTTGTAGACGAGCAGGGTGAGTTTGTGGAGAGCCAGGGAGCTGTAGGACGTCACGCTGAGGAGGGAGAAGAGCTGCCGGGAGCCTGCAGGACAGCAAGAGACACGGGAGGACTAATATTGAGATGCATCGGCATACAAGGATGTTTCAATTCTAGATATGTTTGTTTCAGTCAAGTTATTTTGGTTCAAACCAGGGAAACATAGCAAACCAGGTTTTTAACCCTTGTGTTGCTTCACCTTCGGGACCCTCTCGTATCCCTCAGGTCAAACTGACCCGGGACTTATTTGGGGTTTTAAAAACAACACTGAAATAACATTTTAGGTCAAAAAGGCGACAAAAAGGCGACAAAAAGGCGACAAAAAGGCGACAAAAAGGCGGCAAAAAGGCTACAAAACAGTTTCTACCAATGTTATGTAACCCTGGTCATCAACAGGAACTCCGATTGGACAGATAGTCTAGCTAGCTGTCTGGATTTACCCTGCAGAGACCTGAGGACCAGGTAACCATAATCCTCAGATTGGACAGATAGTCTAGCTAGCTATCTGGATTTATCCTGCAGAGACCTGAGGACCAGGTAACCATAGTTCTCATGAATCAGCCGCAGGTTAGAGCACCAACACAGAGACAGAGGACGGGGACGGACATCTGAAAAGATGACAAAAAGGTATCAAAACAATTACAAAAAGGCGGCGAAAAGACGACAAAAAGGCGACGTTTCTACCAACGTTACGTAAGAGGCCGAGAACGGGGACGGACATCCAGTCTAAAGGAGTGAAATCCGTCTGCTCCGGAGCAATACTGGAAGTGGTACGTCGTGGACGTAGACCAGCACGGACAGAGACCACAACAAGACAGTGAGAAAGTGTCCTGTGTCCTTTGAGTGAACTGTTCTTTTAAAGCTCTGCAGTTTGACCTGTGGTGTAATCACGAAATCCATTAAGAAGAGTTATAGCTCAGCATTGATCTGCATATGACAGATATTATGACAACGTACCCGATTGGCTGGTGTTTATTAAGGTATTGACCAGGGGCGTGAGGTCGATGGCAGCCGGGTCGATGTGCTCCGCCGGGATCTCTGGGAAATAACAGCAGACGGCAGACATCATGGTCAGGGTTTAATCTCTGTTAGGGAATTAACAGCATCAGCGAAACGTGGCCGTATTATTGCATGAATGTCCTAAAATGACCAAAACAGTGACAGTTACCCAGAGGAATTAGTCCCTGGTGGGGTAGTTATCGGATAGCAGAGGGGCAGAGAAGGGACGGGTCTCATTTATTGAGTCCACGGGGTCGTCTTATTGAATATAATTCAGATATTTTATCAGTTGGATCCGGAGGACGTTCAGTTCTCAGTCACATTTGTTCTTTGGATGCTGATTTATAATTAGATAGTTATTAAAGAATAAGATAATCAGACTATTAAATCAGGAATGTTTTCAAAGGATTTATTAAAACTTCTTCTTGTTAAAAGGGATCATTCGGGCGCCCGGATGGCTTAGTTGGTAGAGCGGGCGCCCACAGATTGAGGTCTACTCCCCGTCACAGCGGGCCCGGGGTTTGATTCTGACCTGCGACCCCTTTGATGCTCATCACTCCCCACCCCACCCCTCCATGTCTTCACCTGTCCGGTCAAATAAAAGCTTAAAAATGCCCAAAAGATAATCTTAAAAAAAAGGGAAAGGTCAGATTCCTCGTCATTCGATACCCAATTTCCACACCTGACGAGTGTGGCCCGGTTGGCTCAGTTGGTGGAGCAGGGGCGCATATACATAGAGGTCCGGGGTTCAAGTCCGACCTGTGACCTGCAGGTCTTCCCCCTTTCTCACCTAGATGAGACAGGTAGATTCAAGCTCTACCGATTCTAGATCGTTTCATAGCATTCCAAAAACCAATCAATAATTTTTATTTTGTAATAGCGTGTCTACTATCACACATGGCTGTAGTCAAGACCACCTTAGTCGAGTCCAAGACTTGTCCAAGACCAAGACTAGTCGAGTCCAAGAAAAGGCCGAGTCCAAGACTCGAGTCCGAGACCGGACTTGAGTACTGCTATCACATGGGAAAAGTAACTACATGTGGCCGGGTTGGGTCAGTGGGTGGCACAGGCGCACATATACGTAGAGGTTTGTGCCTCAACGCAGAGGTCAGGGGTTTGAGTCCGACGAGGGCTGATTTCCCGCAGGTCTTCCCCCTCTGTCCCCCTTTCTCACCTAGCTGTGCTGTCGTGAGTTAAAGGTGGAAATGCCCAAAAAATGATGTTAAAAAAATTTAACAACATTGTTCTTTTAACTGAGAATCGTTTTTGAATCGTATCATGAGCCTAAAAATCGATATTGAATCGAATCGTGCACCCCTACTGAACTTGCACTTCCCCAAATCTGTTTCATTTCTGTGGTACAAGGCATGTGAAGTCTACGGGTGAAACTCACAAAATTAGCATATGGTGCAAAAGTTGAAGGTGAAACTAATATATCATATAGACTCATTACATGCAAAGTGAGATATTTCAAGCATTTATTTGATATAATTTTGAAAGCTTATGATAACCCCAAATTCAAAATCTCAAAATCAAAAAATTTGCCTCTCCGGGGAACCATCCCCTTATCGAGGTTTGTGTGTCTCTATGAACCTGAGGGCTGTGTTGTCTGGAGCTTTGTGCTCCTGGCAGGGTCTCCCATGGCAAAGTGGTCTCAGGTGAGGTTCCAGACAAAGAATGGTTCAAAAACCCCATGAATAGCCAAGGTAGAGAGGGAGTGACCCTGCCCGGAGGTGGCCTGGGGCCCCCGTCTGGAGCCAGGCCCAGACGGGGGACTCGTCAGCGAGCGCCTGGTGGCCGGGTTTGCCACGGAGCCCGGTCGGGCACAGCCCGAAGAAGCTACGTAGCACCCCTATCTCCATCCCGTAGGCCCACCACCTGTGGGAGAAACCGCTTGGGTCGGGTGCGTTGCCAAATGGGTGGACCCGGGCCAGAGGACCAGACCCGGGCGGCAGAGGCTGGCTCTGGGGACGTGGAACTTCACCTCTCTGTGGGGGGAGGAGCCAAAACTTGTGCGGGAGGTGGAGCTCTACCAGTTAGATCTGGTGGGGCTTACCTCTACGCACAGTCTCGGTTCTGGAACCGTACTCCTGGATAGGGGTTGGACTCTGTCCTACTCCGGAGTTGCCCAGGGTGTGGGGATACTCACAAGCCCCCGGCTGAGCGCCGCTGGGTTGGAGTTTACCCCGGTGGACGAGAGGGTCGCCTCCCTACGCCTGCGGGTGATGGGGGGGAAAACTATGACTGTTGTTTGTGCTTATGCACCAAACAGGAGTTCGGAGTATTCAGCCTTCTTGGAGACCTTGAATGGAGTCCTGTATGGGGCTCCAGTAGGGGACTCCATAGTTCTGCTGGGGGACATCAACACACACGTGGGTGATGATGGAGATACTTGGAGAGGCGTGATTGGGAGGAACGGCGTCCCTGATCTGAACCAGAGTGGTTGTCTGTTGTTGGTGGCCTAGGGTGCTCATAAGTGTACGTGGTACCAGAGCCCCCTAGGCCGAAGGTCAATGATCGATTTTATAATCGTTTCATCTGATCTTAGGCGGTATGTTTTGGACACTCGGGTGAAGAGAGGGGCAGAGCTGTCAACTGATCACCATCTGGTGGTGAGTTGGGTC
>NC_048418.1:1153332-1154811 GCF_013103735.1 Etheostoma cragini | reverse complement strand
GGTTTGTGACACCCTGGTTTGTGACACCCTGGATTGTGACACCCTGGTTTGTGACACCCTGGCTTGTGTGACGTTACACCGTACATCATTACTAGCTTGTGTTCCTTCGTCACAGTGACACGTGTTGAACTTGCCGTGTGGACTTAGTTCACATTTTTCCCTTTAACTGAGCATGTAAAGCCTGAAAAATGGCAATAAAAGAGAAGAAAGAGAAGAAAGAGAAGGAAGAGAAGGGTAAGAAGGAAGATAAGGACCTGTGGAGTCCAGGATGTCTCTCCGGTGCCTCTCGTCCTGCCGCCTGGCTCTTAAGTCTGTGGGGGGGGGGGGGGGGGGGGGGGGGGGGAATCACACAGATATCTGATGTTTAAAAGGCAAAAGACTTGACATTATTTTCTTGCTAATTTATTTGTTTACAACTTGTGTGTGTACAGTTCTTATTTCATTTGAATTCATTAATTTAATTTTACTTTAATTTAACGTCATTTAATTTTATTTCATTTTATTTTATTTTATTTTATGTCATTTATTTATTTATTTTTCAATTTGCTTTACTTTAATATTAATTAATGTTATTTTATTTTATATAATGTCAGTTAATTTTATATTTTTTAATTTTATGTCATTTAATTGTCTTTATGTGCTTTACTTTAATATTATTTAATGTTATTTTATTTTATTTAATGTCACGTAATTTAATTTAATTTAATGTTATTTTATTTTTTATTTGCTTTACTTTAATATTATTTAATATTATTTAATGTTATTTTATTTTACCATTTATTTTATTTATTTTTTGCTTTATTTTAATATTATTTAATATTATTTAATATTATTTAATGTTATTTTATTTTATTTTATGTCATTTAATCTCATTTCATTTTATAAAATTGTATTTAATTTTATTTAATGTCATTTAATTTATCATGAAACGGCATTACATCAAACACAACAGTCCTTTGTGGAAAACCATAAAATGGGAAATCATTTTAGCTTAATTAGAATATATTAAACAAAAGGGCTAAAATATTTTGCTCCTTTTTATATATATTTAATATAATAATAAAACAATTTCAAGAATAAAAGGCAGATTCCTCCAACCGGGTGCAACCTTAATAAAGACATTTGAGGACGTCCTACCTTGGCTGCAGAGGACGAGGAGTAAAATGGTGGAGACACAGACTATAAAACAGAGGCGTGGACGCCGGGTGGCTCTCCGAACGCCCGCCATGACCCCGCTGAAGCGCCGCTGTAACCACGGAAACACAAACTGGGTTGTTATTAGCCGTCTGAGGGGCGGGGCAACACATCAATATGATCATCTATCGTCTTATAATAACATATATAAATAATCATAAGAGGGAATTTGCTGTATTTATATAGCGCTTTTCCAGTCTTAACAACTGCTCAAAGAGGGAAGCTCCAGAGCAGGTGGAATGAGAGGGGGGAAACGGCAGAGCAGGGGGAGTGAGAGGGGGAAAC
>NC_048418.1:1151995-1153232 GCF_013103735.1 Etheostoma cragini | reverse complement strand
CAGGGGGAATGAGAAGGGGAATGAGAGGGGGGAACGTAGCAAAATATTTTGTTTTTTAAACCAAAACATAGCGATGTAAATTTCTCGTTTGCCTTGCATATAAAAAAATATAATTAAAAAAAACTCTGAGATGCTGACTGATTCCAAATAAAAAAATATTGATGTCCTTAGATTATTAAAATGGCCTCCCATACTAGATACTTATCTACGGTATCTCCTGTCTTGTCCACTGCATCCACTCAACATTTTAACATGAAAACAACAACATAACAGCTGATGGAAGGGAAGTCAATGGTTGCACAATGACAAATCCATTTAATTCATCCTGAGAGTCCCAACGCAGGCAGATGAGTCGTTTGGTCGCTATAATGTCAGAAAATTGTGAAAAAAGTGTGTTTTTCACAAAGAAATAACTCAAAACTAATTAACGCCGATTCATTTAATAGTTGACAACTAATCCATGAATCTCTGCAGCTCTAATTCAACTGTCCAAATTCACTAAAATGATTCATCAAGCTGAGGAAAAGCAAGACATGACTATTTACTTCCTGCTTTTTTAACACCTGTAAGCTTGCTCGTGTATTTGAGAAAGTGATCTAACAAAGAAAAAGTCTAAAAAACAAACCTAGTCTAATAAAAGTAATCCAAGAAACTCACCCGCTCCTCGAGTCCTCCTGTAAAGTGTGCAGCGCTGCTGATGATCCCCGGCAGCATCAAACCCTCGGCCCGTGTATCACACGCCTGCAGTCAGATAAGCATTACCCCCCCCCCCAACCCCCCAACCCCCCCTGAACAGCAGAGTCTGGCAGCTTCCTGAGCTCTGTGCAAAGAAATACAACAAAACATGGTGTCTGGCTGCAGGCTGGGCACTGATCCCGAACCCGCCCCACTGCAAGAAGTATCCCCCTTAAAGGGACAGTTTGTTGTGTGAGTTACTGGTTTGTAGTCAGTGTGTTAGCTGCAGTAGACGGCGGTTGGCACCCCCCCCCCCCCCCCCCCCCCCCCCCCCCCCCCCCCCCCCCCCCCAGACCACCCCCCCCTCTGTGGAAAATAATGTGATTTATTTTAGCAGAAAGTGGAAAAATGTTGGGTTCAATTCAGAAAAGAGCAGCCATTTTCCCCTGGTGCTATGGGAACGTTATGAATGAGTGACGTTATTACTACTAGCCAGTCAGGAGCAGAGTATGAGGGTCCTGACGGTACCTAGGTAAGGACTACTAGCCAGTCAGGAGCAGAG
>NC_048418.1:1150881-1151895 GCF_013103735.1 Etheostoma cragini | reverse complement strand
GGGGGGGGGGTCTCACAGTAAGGGGGTCTGGATGCCCCCCTAGGGTAATTTTGAGCATGAAAGACTTAATTTCCTGCATTGTGGTGCACTTTGAAGCACCAATTTACGTTTGAAATACCTTTAATTAACCTGGGTGAAGAAATAAAACACACCTGACAATCCAGAATATATCAAATCTACATTGTTTAGTGGGTGTATTGAAAAGCTGGAGCTTTCTTAGATGGTTTAACCTTATACGTACACCTGCGTATGACGTAGACTTACGTAAACTTACGTGGTCCTAACTGAACCGACGTGATTTGCGTCGCCAGAACGGACAGCTAGCTTGATTAGCTTGTTAGCTCGGCGTTTTGTGTAGCAAACACGAAAAGGAGACTTTTTAATTTGTTCTACTTCTTCTCTTACCTGGTGTAGGAACATATATGTGTCCTCGTGTCCACAGCGGGTCATTTTTTTAATTTAGAGCTCGTGTTCAGTTTCGAAATTGTAGTTGTAATGTGTCAGTTGCTCCTGTCAGTTTGGTTACTCGTCTCAGGAAGCTGCTGTCCAATCAGATGCTCCATCCATCCACCGAAGGCCCGCCCACCTTTTTTTTTTTCTCTTTTCAAACTTTACAACATTTGAAGTAAATACACATACGTATATATATATTATATTTAAGTATAATTCCTTAAAAACAATCTTGCAGCTAGTTTTCTTACTATTAATAATTTGGATAGACTCAAAAAAAAAGATCATAAATTTAATTGTGAGGTGAGTAAAAGACGACTGCTTTACGAAATGTTCCTGTAGAGTTGGTAGGTTGGCACGGCAACCTGTTCATCTTCGCTGTCCTATGAGGAAGGACACGGCTCTAAACTCCGCCCCTTTCGGGTCGTCTTCAGTCACAGGTCGAAAGTTTCTATCCTGTAAATGAGAAATTCTCACAAAAATACAGAGAATACGTCCTACACAATACTACACCCTGCTACGTCCTGTTACATCCTACACACTACTACACCCTGCAATGTCCTG
>NC_048418.1:1148414-1150781 GCF_013103735.1 Etheostoma cragini | reverse complement strand
GTCCAGGTGTCTTTATTATGTTGATAATAATATTGGAGGGAAAGTGAAACCCAAAATGATTGTCTTGATACTGTCATGTATGAGACCTTTCTTTCTGTCCTGGACTCGGTCTTGAATTGGACTCAAACCTCTTTGGACTTGGTCATAGTCCCGGTCTTGTACTGGTCTTGGACTCAACCACAGTGGTCTTGACTACAGCCTTGGCTCCATATAAGGACCATCTCATGGCTTTAACCCTTGTGTTGTCATCCCATAGACCGTGCAACTTTTTGCCTTCTGGGTCAAAACTGAACCCTTTTTCCAACGTTTTGGTCGTCTTTTTTCCAAACCTTTGTTGCTTTTCTACGGGCTGAATACTGCACGTGCCAACAGAAAGGGAATTTGAATCGTTTATATTTGAATTTGAAAAAACATTGGTATTTAATGTGCTTAAACTAGGGCAGGGTATCGCCAATTACTTCCGATTCATAAGGTCCTGATTCGTTGACATTTCAGATCTCGACACTTAGGTTAGGGACAATTTCAGAGACAATGCAAATTGATCTTGGATATAAAAAGAGATTCTCAAAGATTTGTTTTTTACAAGCAACCCTGGAATATGTGTATTTTAAATGCACCAAGTTAATGTAAAACATTAAAAACTGACCCCCAAAAATTTTGTAAAGTACTTTTCTACTGTCGTCCATGTTGAAAAGGCGGATGATGAGCTTTAAAGATGCATTATGAGTTCCTGATGGTTTCATCGTAGGTATCTGTCCTTGATCCGCTAGCTAGCTAGCTAGCTGTCTTTAAACGGTTTTCAACGTTTTGGTCCTCTTTTTTGAAACTTTTGTGGCTTCTCCCTCCGTTTTGGAACTGTTTTGATGTTTTAATCAGTTTTATTTGTCACTATTTCTGATGTTTTGGCCAATTTGTTTCTGCACCTTTTCTGACGTTGTGTTGCTATAAAATTGACTAAAACACCCAAATTCAGTGAAAGTAGTGAGCTGATCATTTAACTCACTTCTTACTAGCGTTGTCCGGAACCATTCGTGTTGTTGTTTTTTGACAATTTGGTTGAAAGAAACCACATTTCTGATATAGAAACCTTATGAAAATGGGTCAAATTTGACCCGAGGACAACAGGAGGAATAATCTCTAAAATATCAGATAATTTCGCCGTCTCAGTTTCCATTAATTCACACTCGAGTTTCAGTGGCATGAACCGAAAACAATGAGCCAGATCTTTGTCAATCAAATAAGAATCTGAAAAAGTGAATTACACAAATTGCTTGGCAGATCATTTTCACGTTGTGACCGAAAGGAATATTTAAAGGCAGCTAAAAAAAAATGGCTTGAGAAAAATGGAGACCCACTGTGTAGTAGCACATGACGGATCAGTCCGATTTCAGTCCGATTTCAGTCCTTTTTCTGCCGAGTGTCGGCCATCTGGTTGGTGCTTCGTGGGCTTCAAGCATCAGAAAACTACAAAACAGCATTTTATACAAAAGCCAGACTGTACCGTATGCTAGTCCTAAATCCTGTGTGGTGTGTTCGGTGGGTACTGGAGATGAAGTGAAACACCAAATCCAGATGTGGAGTCGTTCTCGGCTGCCGAGCCACGATGAATGAAAGTCTACAGGGATGTGTTATTATCTTTGTGTTGGATCTTTATGTGGTGACACTTCATGTTTGATCAATTGTTCTTTATAATATAGAATTGAATGGGCGTCCATAGAGGAAGATAAATACCTGTAATACAAGAAGATAAATAGATATAATACTTATTAGAAGTGTTTGTTCATTTTATTTGACTGTCGCTGCGTCCACACCAGGCTTCGATCGGAGCTGTTTGTAGGGCTCGTTTCGAGACACTGTCCCCCCCTCCCCCCCCAAAAACACGCTCCCATTGGTCTGGCGAGTTCAGGTAACATCTGTAAAGTCCAAGTGTGCCTCATGTGCAAGTAACATCTGCACTTAAGGCAGACTTGGACTTAAAACTTTAATGTTGTGGTATTTATTTCCCCATCTGGTCTGATCCTGTATTTTTAATCCATGTTGTTGTCTTTGTTGTCATGTACTGGATGTCAACTTCTTCACTACTGCAGCAAAATTAATCGCCAGGAAGGTTATGTTCTAGGAAGGTTATGTTCTAGGAAGGTTATGTTCTAGGAAGGTTATCTTCTAGGAAGGTTATGTTCTAGGAAGGTTATGTTCTACGAAGGTTATGTTCTACGAAGGTTATCTTCTAGTAAGGTTATGTTCTAGGAAGGTTATGTTCTACGAAGGTTATGTTCTAGGAAGGTTATCTTCTAGGAAGGTTATGTTCTAGGAAGGTTATGTTCTAGGAAGGTTATGTTCTACGAAGGTTATGTTCTAGGAAGGTTA
>NC_048418.1:1142870-1148314 GCF_013103735.1 Etheostoma cragini | reverse complement strand
AGGTTATCTTCTAGTAAGGTTATGTTCTAGGAAGGTTATCTTCTAGTAAGGTTATGTTCTAGGAAGGTTATCTTCTAGGAAGGTAAATATGCTTCTGAGCTGAAAATGTCCCCGGATTGAGTTAAAGCCTGGTGTGGAAGCCCCTCTTTAAAAATCCCCTGACTCTGAAGGTGCTTTAACATGCTTTAAGTAATAATCCATGTGTGTAGATATACTTGGTTGTCGGATGTTACATTCAGTATCGTTGTGGCCCTAAATCTAAAGCACTGAACGCTGTCTAGGCCGATATGTGGTCGTCTGTAAAGCTTGTTTTTGTCGCAGTAAGTGGTGCTCAGGCTCGTCCCGTCTCCATGTCTGTACAATTAGAGACGTCGACCTTCGCATATATATATATATATATATAATAAACAATATGTGCAATATGTCCGAAAAGAAGCAGATGCTTTAAATTTTTCCTATCCCTTATTTTAATTTTAACTTTCAAACTCAAATCATTATTTTGTTTTTTATTTTTTACATGTGGCCCTAATCATCTTCCGTATTTATATCTCATGCACCATACTGAATTTATATTATCTTTGCAGTAGAAATTCCCCCAAAAAATCTGATGTGGTTCATTTTCTAGTCGTTGTTCTGGGCCAAATCTGGGATATTTCTTTAAATGCAGATTCTATAATTTGGGTTACTTGTACGCAAGTGCCAGGTGCCAGAACTCTGTAATAATCAGTAGTATATTGTTTAATTCAAAATGTTTCCTTTGAGTTAGTGTTTTGTTTAACATAGCATGAATCATTGGATCCTTTTAAGAAGATTACCTTGTGTCCCCAAAACAACGACTCAACCCGATTATGAAAGTGATTGGCGATTAATTTATCGTTGACAACTAATCGATTAATCCTTTTTGAGCCGCGATGAACTGAAATCAGCAGTCCAGATGTTCAGAAACCTCTTTAAACCCAAAACAGTCTGTATCCCTGAATTTATGTGCCAAAAAAGCAGCAGAGTGAGATTTAGTGTTTTCAAATCCTTTTGAATTCTTTTAACCCTTGTGTTGCACTTTACGTTGAAAAAAGTGACAAATATTGAAGAAAAAAATACAACAAAAAAAAATTGGAAAAAAACCTACAAAAAACGCTGAATTAGGGACAAAAAAAAATCGTAAAAAGTGACATTAACATCAAAGACATTGGAAAAAGTGACAAAGAAATTGTTAAACAAATTGACTAAAACGTACTAAAAAAAAAGTCCAAAAAGTGACAAAAAACAGGAATAAAATTGACAAAAACGTTGAGAAAAGTGTAGAAAAAGATCAACAAAACCCAGAAAAACACAAAGTTGCAGGTCAACGGGAAGACAACACGAGGGTTAAAAACATATTTTTTTCCAACTGTAAAAGGTTGCTATGCATAAAGTGGTGACAACTACTTAGCTTAACTAGTAAACTCAAGAGCACAGTGTTGTGAAAACAAAAATATCCGAAAAACAAGGATCAGAAATTCGGCTTTCTGGACAGAAGTGACCCTCAAGCCACGATTTTGACAGCACAACGTGAGAAAAGCAACAAAGAAATGGTGAACCCGACTGTCAGCAAATTACTAATGTTTTTGTTACACAAGTCCCTCTTTCTTTCTCTCTTATTCTCACACACACACACACACACACACACACACACACATACACACACACACACACACACACACACACACAAACACACATACACGTCTCACTATCTTTGTGGGGACCCATCACTGACATAATGCATTCCCTAGCCCCTTACCGTAACTTTAACCATCATAACTAAATATCTAACTTTAAGCCTTACCCTCACCCTAACCATGACTTAGTTCTAACCCTGATCCTAAAACCAGGTCTTAACCCTCAAACAGACCTTTAAAGTTATAGGGTCCAGCATTTTGGCCCCAAAGAGCTGTCCGGACCCCACAAGCAGTAGGTCCGGCATTTGGACCCCACAAATGTAGTTAAACGACACACACACACACACACACACACACACACACACACACACACACAATAAACACAGATGGGAAACGATTGGCTCCGTTATCGCCCTCTAACCGCGCTGCCCCTCGGATGGCACATTATCATGCAAACCATGCAAAAAAAAACTAAAAAATGTATTCATATAAAAAAATAAGTGTTACAAAATGGCATAGCAAGTAAATATATATATATATATATATATATCCATTCAATCGCTTTCTCCGTTTCCTGATATCCTGAACGTTGCAGTGTCTACACTAGAAATCGCATGCGTCACATGCAGTGCGGTTGGCTTTGCAGCAGTAAAGCTTTTGGGTGTATATAAGGACGTGTGTTAATGTTCTTTTTTGTCTTTTTTTAGCTAGGTTTTTTTTTTTTTAGGAGAGCGCTGTACAGAGTTTTACTTTACAAACTATTGTGTTTTCCCATTTTTTTTTATCTTCTCTTTTTCTCGACGCCGTGGCGGTCTGTCTGGGCGGCGGCGGCGGCGGCCGGTGAACGAGATCGGCGTCGGCCCTCCGACCGTCGTCATCGTCGACGACGACATCGCCGCTTGTGATCTCGCGGCATAAAGGTGGATTAGAGCCACCGCTCTTCCGTCGGTGTGGCTTTGACCCAAACTGGTTTGGGTTTAGAGGCATGGGTTGGATTCAAGGTCCGCGGGAGTTGTGGACTTTCCGCCTCTCAGGGCGGCGTGTTCCACACGGCGTCGCCGAAGCCCTCCCCCGTGGAGGAGAGCGGCAGGGGCCCCCCGCTGGGCGTGAACGGGTCCGTGTCCGTGTCCGTCTCCTCCTCCGCGAGGTAGCTGGGTCTGGGTCTCGAGGAGCCGGCGGCCCCGGGCGCCGCCCCGGCGGCCCCGCCGATCGAAAAGTCCCCGCCCTCCTCCCGCTCCACGGAGATGCTGAACCCGCTCAGCGAGCGCTCCAGCTCCTCGTGGTTCACCGACAGCAGGGAGAGCGGCGAGTCGCCCCCCCGACACCCCCCCGTGGTCCTGCCCGGCCCCGCCGACAAGTCCTGCAGCGAGCTGATGGGCAACACCGTGGGGCGTTCGGCGTACGTGGGGACGGCGGCCGTCGGGCGGCGCTGGTGGAGCTGCAACGTCGGCGGGGGGTGATGGTCTGAAAGTCCCCGACCACCGGCCAACCGGACCCCCTCGGCGCTCGGTCCTCGCCCCCCCCTGACAGGCACCTGGTACGCCATGTGCGGGAACGCCTCGGCGTAGTTGAAGTAGACCCGGCGGACCTCGCCGTTGGGCGCTGCGCCGCAGGCCTCCAGGGTCATGCGGGCGGCGCCGGCGGAGTCCACCTGCAGGTGCTCCGTGTGCTGAATGTGCATGTCCACCAGGAAGTCCAACTTCTTCTCCATGTCCTCCACCTGAGACAGAGACACATTCAGAGGTGGAGTACATTTACTACTGCACTGTACTGTAAGTCCAAATGTTGAGGTGTCAGAATCAGAAATACTTTAATAATCCCCGAAGGGAAACTCTGTGTTACAGTTGCCAGAATGCATAAATATCAGAGTAGAAATATTAATAAAGAAATATGTGGATAAGTACAGTATTCACATAATAGGGAGTTGTAATGGACATGAACATATAGTAATATATAATATATAATATATATAGCAGCAGCAAAGTGATTGCACACATTTTAAGCCGGTGTTGTTGCACAAAACAGATAATATTGTGTAGTTTCAGACTACACTGTCCGCTCTGCACATGTGCAGATGATGTCATGATGATGTCATGATGTACGAGGATTTACGACACTGCACGATCCACAGTAGCGGTCTGCCGTTAGCCTCCAGCGGAAAGCTAACGACGTTTGTTAAGCTAACAGCTAATCCGGCTAACCGCTAGCTGACCTAAAATTACGTTGCTCAAACTAAACGGCGGGAAAAGCAGCTGCAGCATAATTAAGACTTTACAGTAATAATAAAGACAAGTAGTGAGTGATTGTGTTTTAAATGAGCACAAGTAAAGTAGACCTGATGTAACAGCTGTTAGATATTTTAAGTTATTTTAAGTTTTGAGGGTCTTTTACATGCTGTCTCAGCTAGCGGTTAGCCGAATTAGCTGTTAGCTAAGCTAATGTTAGCTTTCCGGTGGAGGCGACCAGACTTTCTTTAACTGTCTACATGGGTCGTAAATACGCGTTCATCATGACATCATCATGACATCATCATGACATCATCTGCACATGGGCAGAAGGGATCGTGTACCGACACTCACTAACTGTGTGTGTGTGTGTGTGTGTGTGTGTGCGTGTGTGTGTGTCCGACACTTAGAGGGAGGAGTCACAAAGTTGACCTCCACAGGCTGGATGGACTTCCTGTGGCGCTCTGTGGTGCATTGTGGGAGAATGAGTCTTGCACTAAAAAAATATATAAATATATATAATAATATAAATAATATATAAATAAATGCTGGTGTGACCAAGTTCCACGGCCAGTCGTAGGCTTTAAAAATAGGATATGAAGCAGCATCATGTGCATCCGCATTTGACGAAGTTGCCTACATTTCACCTGAAATGTTGGAAACTCAGATTATTGATGTTTTTGCAGTTGTGATCCTCACCTGTCTCTCCACCCGGACAAATCTACCCATCATGCTTTGGTCTTCGGTGTCTGGCATGGAGGCAGCTTTGGCTAGGTAGGTCTCATGCCTGCAACACAGGGACACTGAGTGGACATGGACTGCAGAGACATTTGATCGGGGGACATAAACTACAGATTCACCCGCGCAGAGCAACTGCTTTAGAAATAAAGAGTTCCTTTTACTTCAACATGGTTTTCCATGTTTTTGTGTTTAACCCTTGTGTTGTCTTCCTGCACGTGTCCTCCATTTTGGGTTGCCTTTTTTTGAAGCACGTAGCCTATAAATTATCCCTCCGTTCTGTGCTAAATCTTCTTAGCCCACTTTTAACCGCTAGTTTTTTTGGGAAACTGGGTTGAAAACAAACCACTGTATAAGACTGTGTCTTATATAGAAACTTTAAAATGGGTCAAATTTGACCCGAGGACAACTGTCTTTGAAACTGGTCCATGTATTAGTATGTATAGCTGCAACGATTAATAGATTAATCGATTAGTTGTCAACTCTTAACGTTTGTGTTGTTGATTTCCTGTCAACCATGATAAAAACAAAACATTTTGGTCATTTTTTTCAACATTATTATCACTTTTTCTGACATTTTTGTTACTTTCTTCTGACATTTTTGTTACTTTCTTCTGACATTTTTGTTACATTTTTCGACATTTTTGTCACTTTGTCAAACATTTTTGTCACTTTTTCTGACATTTTTGTCACTATTCTGACATTTTTGTTACTTTTTGTGACATTTTTGTCACTTTGTCAAACATTATTGTCACTTTTTCTGACATTTTTGTCACTTTTTCTGACATTTTTGTCACTATTCTGACATTTTTGTTCCTTTTCCGAA
>NC_048418.1:1138017-1142770 GCF_013103735.1 Etheostoma cragini | reverse complement strand
GACATTTTTGTCACTTTGTCAAACATTTTTGTCACTTTTTCTGACATTTTTGTCACTTTTTCTGACATTTTTGTCACTATTCTGAAATTTTTGTTACTTTTTTTTAACATTTTTGTCACTTTTTGTGACATTTTTGTCACTTTTTCAGACATTTTTGTCACTTTTTGTGACATTTTTGTCACAATTTCTGAAATTTTTGTCACTTTTCCTGACATTTTTGTTACTTTTTCTGAAATTTTTGTAACTTTTTCTGACGTTTTATTTTGCTTTTTCAATATTTTTTCCAAAGTTTTTTAATATTTTTAATGTTGACATTTCGACGGTCCTTTTTTTGTGAAAAAAATAAATAATAATAATTAACTGAAAACAAAAAACAATTTCAAGAATTTTTGAATTTTGAATTTAATTAATCGATTAGCTGTCAACTCTTAACGTTTGTGTTGTTGATTTCCCGTCAACTCTGTTAAAAACAAAACATTTTGGTCAACATTATTATCACTTTTTCTGACATTTTTGTTACTTTCTTCTGACATTTTTGTCACTATTCTGACATTTTTGTTACTTTTTCGAACATTTTTATCCCTTTTTCTGACATTTTTGTTCTGACATTTTTGTCACTTTTTCTGACATTTTTGTCACTTTTTCTGACGTTTTTTTTTGCTTTTTCAATGTTTTTTCCAAAGTTTTTTAATATTTTTAATGTTGACATTTCGACGGTCCTTTTTTGTGTGAAAAAAATAAATAATAATAATTAACTGAAAACAAAAAACAATTTCAAGAATTTTTGTTTACATTAGTCACTTAGACACCAGAAATGGGACAATAATGTCCAGGTGGAAAAAATACCCAAATTACTCGTTGAGATCTTTCTTTTTCAGTCTAATATTGCAATATAATCCTAAAACATTGTCTATTCAGTGTGTTTTCTCTATGAACAGAGTAGTTGTACCTGGGCGACTGACTGGGCGGGTAGGTAAAAGGCGTTTTCTGCGTTTTCTTTTGTTTGGGGGTGAGGGGGGGTCCAGGGGCAAGAATCATGTCGATCCTTAAAGGAAGAGAAACAGGATGAGCTCAGAACAAAAGAAGATATCTCCTCCTTACTCCAACAGACTACAGACCTCTGTAGGGTAGTTCCTGACCTGGTCTGGAGGTATTTGATTCTACAGAGCATGTCCAGGTGTCCAGCAGAGTACTGCTCGATCACGTCTTTGACATCGTAAGGCCTCAGAGTTTCCTTAAACCGCTTCTTGTTCAAGAGGAATTGCATGATCCTGTGAGACAAAGACAGAGTTTCAGACATGAAGGTGACAGAATCCATTTGATCAAACCTGTTGAACTACGGCATTGACTTTGTAATAACTAATTTTTTAATTTTTTACAAATATCTGTAGGTTTGTTTCCAACCGGCCTCTTGTTCCTGTCCTGTTGAACTGTTTCTGAAGATCTTGTTATCTTTTGTTTTTTTGAATTGAGTCCATAGTCAAAATCTCCATGCATCCATTTCTTTATTTCTTTATTCATTCATTTATTCATTCAGGACATTGATGCACATTGATGAACAAGCACAACAGTACACGTAAGTGTGCCAGATTGTAGCCCAAGAGCTAATTTCCATCTGCAGTCCTATAGGCAGGTTGGAGTTAAAACAGTAAAAACAGACATAGGATAGTAGCATTTAGTTTATAAAAAAGAAGAACAACAACAAAAACAAAACAAAAACAGGACAATTCATTAGTGGAAATTAAAATGGAAACACAAGTTAGCGGTAGTAACCCGTTTGGTGAGCTCTAAGCCACAGCTGTACCTGGGTCTTAAAGGAGGCCAAAGTGGGACGCCCCCTTATATTTGGGGGAAGTGTGTCCCATAATGCACCACCTTTAATATACAGGGTTAGGGTTAGCTGTTTATACTAGTCTGTGGCTCCCAAGATGTTCCCAGGCAACATGGGTTATGTAGTATCTTCTGGGTCAGTTGGACATTTGTCTCGAATAGTTTTTGTCTAGTTCATGCAACTTTCCGGGATGGGAGTGTAACTCGCTCCGTTTTTTTGGCATTTCTTTAAACCAATCACAATTGTTTTGGGTTAAGCACCAGACGGAGCAACGTTGCCTTAAATCCACTTTCACTGACATTACAGAAGTCTCTCGTTAGCATCATGTCTGCTATTTGTAGCAAAGTGACGCATGCGCGACTCACATCTGGGCTGTCCTCACATTGGGCAGTGACAGCATTTACACTCAAATTTACCGGGACGTTTTGGGACAGATTGGTTGGATTGGTGGGACGAAGTCCACACGGAGATACCCTGTCCCACAGAAATCCCACTTTAAGCTGACTTTAACCCAACTCTTCCCAGAGTCAGAGGCTCCTGCAAGAGCTTCAGTGTTTGACAGACAAGTCTTGGGCCCTGAAACTGAAACCAGACGCGTCTGAGCATCCCATTCAGACCCACTGAAACCCGAAATAATGGTGTGGAAGGAAGCAGTGCTTTCACAGGGTTAATCACTCATCTCACAGGCCCTCACACTAGATTGAGTTCCTGCATTATGTCAGCTGGGTGGCCTATAGATTTTCTCCTGCCTAGACTCTCTGGTGTCCAATGCTCACCTCTGAGGCTGCATCCAACATCCAGAGCACCACTCTTACTGTGTCTGGAGCAAATTTAAACTGTTAGGCACTACATCTCTGCAGCAAGATAAAGGAACCAGAGGATCAGCGAACACAAGATTTTTTCACGCTAGAGGGAGTGATTATTTACATGGAGTCTGGTGGAGATATGCTGCTCTATACACGCTAAAAGTAGAGATTATTTACATGGAGTCTGGTGGAGATTTGCTGCTCTATATACGCTAAAAGTAGTGATTATTTACATGGAGTCTGGTGGAGATATGCTCCTCTATACACGCTAAAAGTAGTGATTATTTACATGGAGTCTGGTGGAGATATGCTGCTCTATACACGCTAAAAGTATTGATTATTTACATGGAGTCTAGTGGAGATATGCTCCTCTATACACGCTAAAAGTAGTGATTATTTACATTGAGTCTGGTGGAGATATGCTGCTCTATATACGCTAAAAGTAGTGATTATTTACATGGAGTCTGGTGGAGATATGCTGCTCTATACACGCTAAAAGTAGTGATTATTTACATGGAGTCTGGTGGGGATATGCTGCTCTATACATGCTAAAAGTAGAGATTATTTACACGGAGTCTGGTAGAGATATGCTGCTCTATACACGCTAAAAGTAGTGATTATTTACATGGAGTCTGGTGGAGATATGCTCCTCTATACACGCTAAAAGTAGTGATTATTTACATGGAGTCTGGTGGAGATATGCGGCTCTATACACGCTAAAAGTAGTGATTATTTACATGGAGTCTGGTGGAGATATGCGGCTCTATACACGCTAAAAGTAGTGATTATCTACATGGGGTCTGGTGGAGATATGCTCCTCTTTGCTTAAAGTAGTGATTATTTACATGAAGTCTGGTAAATTAGGCAAGAGCGATTTTGGGGTTGTTTCATGTTCATTTGTCCTGTAGGGTTACATTGCAGCCCGGTTTGTGGATGCCGGTACAAGGGCTTAACTCTGCAGGGTGCCCAAACTTTTGCAGACGCCATTTTTTGGGTTTTCTGTTATTATAAGTGTAAATGATGGAAATAAAACTTTTTGTGACGTATACTACAAATGTCTAATCTGTCATTCGATGCCTTTTGGAGATTTTTCCATCTATTCTCGGCTTCTATATGCACATTAACACACATTCTTACCCGGGGGGCCCAAACTTTCAAACCCCACTGTATGTTGTATCCTAGTATTTCATTTATATTTATAACATGTGCTGTGTGACTAATTTTGCAACTGTAACACTATAATTTCCCATTTTATTGGGATCGACATCAAACTATCCATCCATCCATCCATCCATCTACTGAATGGCGAGGCTTTTTTTCGATACTAAGGAGGCAATTTTCCCATGCCTGAAAAGATACCCAGCCCCAGGGGGCGTCAGTCTGGGGGGGGGGGGGTTACCCAGGGCCCTCATGTGAGGGGGGGCCCAAAAATATGCTAGAATGAACAGCTGTTTTTGTGGGGAGGGGCCCACAGAAAATGCCTTTCTACAGGACCCAGAATGTTGTTCCACGCCCCTGCCCAGCCCTACACATGGTCGTCATGAAAAAGTAGGAAGTAACATGATGGGTTTAAATTGGAAAAGTAACACAACAGATCTTAACGAAATGTAGATTTAAAGTTCCTGACCTGACTGCCCTGATGACGAGTTTCAGTGTGGGGATCATCTCCTCCAGGAGGATGTCTGCGGGGAAGCCCCGGTCCTCTAAGGCTGGTTCTCCCAGAGCTCCAGAATCTGGCAAAATAAAACAAGTATTTAGAAGATTGAGGGGTGACCCCGAAAATTAGAATATTCTATACTTCGATGGAAAGAGCCCGATCCGACCGCCAGTCTCAAGGTACTGACCTGGGAGATAAATAACATCCCAGAGTCCTGGTCTAGACCTGCTCTTTATGGAAAGACCTGGGAGATAAATAACATCCCAGAGTCCTGGTCTAGACCAGCTCTCTATGGAAAGACCTGGGAGATAAATAACATCCCAGAGTCCTGGTCTAGACCTGCTCTTTATGGAAAGACCTGGGAGATACATAACACCCCATAGTCCTGGTCTAGACCTGCTCTTTATGGAAAGACCTGGGAGATACATAACACCCCAGAGTCCTGGTCTAGACCTGCTC
>NC_048418.1:1134198-1137917 GCF_013103735.1 Etheostoma cragini | reverse complement strand
GTCCTGGTCTAGACCGGCTCTTTATGGAAAGACCTGGGAGATAAATAACATCCCAGAGTCCTGGTCTAGACCTGCTCTCTTTGGAAAGACCTGGGAGATAAATAACAACCCAGGCTCAGACTTAGCGCTGGTCTAGAGATAAGACCCGGCTATGTCAGGTGCTGGGGGGGGGGGGGGTCAGCTGTTAACCATAGAGAGCTGTTAATGTTAGCTTTGGACATGGATGGGAAACCAGAACCACCGGTCTGCTGTCTCTCAGGCTCTGGAAGATCCAGCTGGTTCTTCTAGAACTGGCAAGTAGAACCAGCACCAAACTGGCACCAGCACCAGAACCAGAACTAGCACCTGGTTAGCCTTGGTGGAAAAGACATATCAGTGACAATTAGCAAAGCCAACTTAGGTAACGTGATGAGGACCGCGTGGTCCGTGCCCACACCCCCCCACACGGTTTAACTTCCATACCTTCAGAGCTCTGGCGGAGGGTGTAGGCCTTCATGCGGAAGGCCGTGCGGAAGCGTTCCCGGTTGCTGAAGCCGGCCGGTTTGGGGTCCTTGGAGGGACTTTCCTCGATGGAGTCGGCGTGACCCGTGAGCCTCCGGCCCGTCCCGACCGACGGCCGCGAGTTCTGAAGGCGAACACGCTCGAGTAAACTCAGTTTTTGGCTGGAATGAAAGATAGAAAAACAGAAAAGAGGATGGAGGATGAGGTTGTAATGATCAATATCTTATGACTTAGTTCTTCTAATAACCAACTTCTCTTCAAAATAAAGAAATTAAGAACTTTTTTGACCCCAATATATAAATATTTCATTATTTACAGACTCTAGGTCCAGATAAGTACACATTACAAAAGGGGTACAGACCAACATATATACATATAGACTACTTATACTTCTAATACCCCATATAAATACCCCACTACCCATTTTGGTGGTAGTTTTTTTACGTTTTTGTTGCTTTCATAACTTTTTAGACTCCATTTACGGAAATGTTGGTGTTTTTTTCAATGCTTTAGAATTTTTTTTAACCTTTTTGATGCTTTTTTTAATGTTTTTTCCACTTCTTCTGATTTTTTGTCACTGTTTTCTATGGTGGCTGAGGAACGTTTTGGGAGCTTTACGTAGCCCAAACTGTAAGCGAGAAATCTATATGAGACATGAAATAATACTGTCAGAATATTTGACTTTTTCTCTTGAATAAAGCATGTGAGTAACTCTACGTGTCCGGTCCTGGATGCAGGGCTATGGTCAAGACCACTTTAGTCGAGTCCAAGACCACGACTAGTCGAGTCCAAGTCAAGACCGAGTCCAAAAAGGTTTGAGTCCAAGACAAGACAGAGTCCAAAAAGGTTTGAGTCCGAGTCCAAGACCAAGTCCAGGACAGAATAAAGGTCTTATGCGTGACAGTATCAAGACAATCATTCTGGGTTTCACTTTCCCTCCAATATTATTATCAACATAATAAAGACACCTGGACTCGGTCCAGACCAGAAGCCATATTGGGCAAGACCAGTGGCCGAGACCTAGACAAGTCCGAGTCCACATACTAGCAATTCCGAGACAAGTCCGAGTCCAAATACTAGCGAGACCAAGACAAGTCTGAGTCCAAATCCCAACAAGTCCGAGACCAGTCCAAGACCATAGAGATAACAGTCTCGAGTCCGGACTTGAGTCCAAGACCGGACTCGAGTACTACAGCCGTGCCTGGATGTGTTCTGTGAAGTTGAGTTTGGCGCCCCTGCTCTAGAATCTCTTTGTAGGGACATTTAGACATTATCCTCCAGACCTGTTAGACTGTACTGGGCTCAGAAACCTTGGTGAAGGTGATCCCAAATTTAGATTTGATAAAGGTTTTATTACAGACGCGGCATCCATGTTTTATTAAAGTGTGTATGCTAGGGGTGTAGACATGAATGACTGCATCTGCGAGGCGGACCACTCTGCATCAATAAAGTGAAAGACCACGATCCATCACAGCCCGTGTTGATTGATGTTCCCATTGCTGCTATTTTATGTTCTTGTCTGCTCTTAAATAAGAGCAGATACAATAAAAAAAGGGAGTATATGCATGTACATATATGTATGTATACATCATGTATGTATCACTTTTAAACATCTCAAGGGGTTTATCCTATAATAAACACATTTTGAATAGAAGACATCCAGGTGAAAACTGACCTTAATGGATTTTTGTCGTGTTTTAGGCTTTGAAGCTGTTCAGGGACTTGATTTCAAGATCTTAGGACTTGAAATAGAGTCCTAAGACATTAAAAACCAAAACATAGCAATGTTAACGTAGCCTTATGGGAAATTGTTGTGCCTCTCTAAATTGAAAAGTGTGCTCTACACCTACTCTATTTCAATATCTTAGGACTTGAAATAGAGTCACAAGATGATAAAACCCAAAATGCAAGCAAGGTTAATGGAGCCTTATGGTAAATTGCTGGGTCTCTCTAAATGTAAAAGTGTGCTGTACACCTACTCTATCTAGAAAGTGCCCGAAAATTAAGTAGGTTTTGGGATTTGACGCTATGAATAAAACGGAAATCCTGCTGAAACCACGTAGACATCCCTCAAAACCTCTCTCTCTACCCAACTAAAGCCCGTTCGACCTGCAGATCCGCACCAGGGCGTTGTGCGTCCTCCTGAAATTTCAAGGGGGATTCTGAGGATCTTCTGAAGGAGACGCCGATCTAGTCTCAGCAACAACCTTTCCCTGGATCTGACCTTCCTCTCCCCGAGGAGGCAAAGTGTTCACGGTCCGCTGCCTCGCCAGAACAATGCCGCTCTCCTGGCAGAAGGAAGCCTCTCGCAGAGCTCTGCGAGGGAATCGGCCTCCTTCATTGTCCAATGGCTGACAATGTTTGGCAGCACAAAGACAGGAGCTCCCTGGGTAAAATAAGACTCCTGTGTGCCCTGCAAGAGGCAGAGAGAGAGGCGGAGTAACCGGAGCCGCCGCCGCCGGCCCGGACAGGGCCTCCGAAACGTGGAGCGCTCCCTGCGACTTAGCTCCCACAGCAGACACACAATATGGGCCTCTATGTGGCCTCGGTGCAGAATGGGGACGGCAGATTACGGCGCTGAGAGGCTACAGAATGGGAAGCTTTAAAGGACGAGAGAATCTCTTTCTGACTGCTTCTCCAGAGCATAAAGAGCAGAAAATTGCACGTGATTATCCCGTGGATCTCTCGGTAAACGAGGAAACACAACAGGGGGAAAACATAATGCTCCTTATCTCCCAAGACACATATTGGTTTACTACGGCCAAACAAACCTGCAGCGCTGCAACACTAAAGGGTTAATCCATTTTATTTGAACCTTTCAGAGTGGTTTATGATCGTTTCAAGCTCTTATGATAGCAAAAATCTTCTCACCAAGCGAAATGCTGTGATCTGGCAACACCCGGGGAACATGAGACAATCAGAAGATATGAGCTTCTACAGATGATCTAAACAAGTGAAGTGAGTCCCCCTTCCAAAAAAGGTTTGTCTGACTGATCGTCTAACTGTTTGGTCATCATGTTTTTAGTTAAATTTGGTAAATAAAGTACAATGTTATTATTATTAATAGAGATTAGAAAACAACAAGGCCGTAGTCTTAACCTCGACTCCTAGGGAAATGATCAACTCTCAAAGGGATGCTACGCAGTGGCAGGTTTCTCTATAGAGCCCCCTACAGGTTTCTTTATAGAGCCCCCCCTACAGGTTTCATTATAGAGCCC
>NC_048418.1:1132297-1134098 GCF_013103735.1 Etheostoma cragini | reverse complement strand
ATAGAGCCCCCCCTACAGGTTTCTCTATAGAGCCCCCCCTACAGGTTTCTCTATAGAGCCCTCTACAGGTTTCTCTATAGAGCCCCCCCTACAGGTTTCTCTATAGAGCCCCCCGTATTGGTTTCTCATGCCATCCTCATGTTTCCCTCATGCTGTCCTCATGTCATCTTTATGTTGTCCTCATGTTGTCCTCATGTTGTCCTCATGTTGTCTTCATGTTGTCCTCATGTTGTCCTCATGTTGTCTTCATGTTGTCCCCATGTTGTCCTCATGTTGTCCCCATGTTGTCTTCGTGTTGTCCTCATGTTGTCTTCATGTTGTCCTCATGTTGTCCCCATGTTGTCTTCGTGTTGTCCTCATGTTGTCTTCATGTTGTCTTCATGTTGTCCTCATGTTGTCCTCATGTTGTCTTCATGTTGTCCTCATGTTGTCCTCATGTTGTCCTCATGTTGTCTTCATGTGGTCCTCATGTTGCCCCCATGTTGTCCTCATGTTGTCCTCATGTTGTCCTCATGTTGTCTTCATGTTGTCCTCATGTTGTCTTCATGTTGTCCTATATCAATGTTCTTTGTAATTCCCCAAAATAACATAATTGATTCCACCCAACGCTCTTTGCCAAGTACAAATCTCTACTTTCATTAATTTTGGGGTGTCTTATTCAATTTTATAGCATTGTAAAACAAATGGAAGTGTATTGAAATAGTATTGAGTAAAAGTTGACATATTCCAGTCTGTGATTATCATCAACATCCATTCCTTTAATTTTAGTCTCAATAATTCCTAATTTCTGCTTTTCTAACTCAAACATTAGGTAGAATTTCCTATAAATGAGGTTTATTGACCAGAAATTCCAAAAATATTTGTAAAACTAAAGTTAATTAGTTAGTGTTACGTAGTGTTTAACGTCAAAAAAAGTGACACATGAAAAAAACATCAAAAGTGTTGAAAAAAGGGCCAAAAACGTTAAAAACATCAGAAACTAGACATTATGATCTTAATACAGAGGATCTGTGCTCCTATTTTTCTGGCATGTTCTGTAAAAAAGATTGTAAAGTAACTCGTGGAGGAAGATTGGTCCGAAACGACTGACCTATTCTTGCAAAACACACACACACACACACAAAATGGACTTAGATGGGTTATAATTTTCTCTCAGTGTGTTGAATACACTACACGATCCAACAGATAAAAGGTGTAATGTAACATCGCCCAGTGTGCGCACACACACAAACACACACACACATGCACCCACACACACCCACACCCCCACACACACACACACACACACACATGCACCCACACCCACCCACACACACACACAAAACTGACTCTCAGATAATTTTCTGTCAGTGCTGTGTTGAATACACTACACAATACAACAGATAAAAGGTCTAATGTAACATCACTCAGTGCACACACACACACACACACACACACACACACACAGAATAAGTGGCTTATTGCCTCTGCTGTACTTTCTGGCTGTCGGCCACCTCTTCGCTCAGAGCAACGAGATAATGTCAGACTCATTTCCCCTTCGCTGATCCTACAAGCCCGTTAAACCTCTCTCTACCTCTCTCTCTCTCTCTCTCTCTGTCGTTATCTTCTGTTTCTCCCTCTGTTTTCTCCCCTTTGGGCTCTTTCGGGCTTTTTGGGCTCTTTGAGCCTCAGAAAGAGTTAACTATTTTTATAGGTCATTTTGGGTGAACCACCCCTTTAATTTCCTCTACAACACAAACACTATCGCCTAAGTGTCTGAGTGGACTGACCCCCCCCCAACACACACACACACACACACACA
>NC_048418.1:1119385-1132094 GCF_013103735.1 Etheostoma cragini | reverse complement strand
GGACAGAGGGAGGCTGGGTTTTGAGTTCCTCTAGAAAAAAAAAAATTGCTTACTATGTAAAATAAGTACAGTCTGGGGTGAAGTAAAGTGAGGGGGACAGACTGGTCAGGAGGACATTTATTGAGGAGCAGTTACTCATATGGATGAAATGAGGGACATCCGGATGAAATGAAATGAGGGACATCCGGATGAAATGAAATGAGGGACATCTGGATGAAATGAGGGACACTCAGCTGAAATGAGGGACATCCGGATGAAATTAAATGAGGGACATCTGGATGAAATGAGGGACACTCAGCTGAAATGAGGGACATCAGGCTGAAATGAGGGACGTCCGGCTGAAATGAGGGACATCAGGCTGAAATGAGGGACATTCGGCTGAAATTAGGGACATCCGGCTGAAATGAGGGACATCCAGATGAAATGAGGGACATTCGGCTGAAATTAGGGAATGACGGGATTCAAGACTTTCAAGGCCTAAGATTTAGATCTTTTTAAATTCTAAATGGTTTTAAGGCTCCACGCAGACCCTGTACGTGGTCCCACCGATGTCTGTGGTCTCCAGAAGTAACTGCGTAGGTCTCTGCAAAGGTCTTGTGACATTTCAGCAGCTAATGAAGACAAACTCAAATCAGTGAAATATTCAGGGCGTCCTGCAGAGACGTGTTAATAACCCTCCACGCGATGGAGAAACTCAAACCCAGAGACCCCGTCTCGGGCCCTAATCACCCGATCAGAACCGTCGTTCATCACTGAAACACAACTAATGGACTCACTAATAGGTTGCTAAAAAATTAAAATAAACAACCTTTCCTCCGAACTAGCCGGGGTTTCAAATCACCATTCACTGATTTATTAGACAACTTAATACATGAAGCTATTTTCAAAGCAGAAAACCTTCATTAGTGTGTCCCCGGCTAATTAAAGCAGGATCAGACCAACTCAGTCCCCCCCGCCCCCCCACCCCCGCTGGAGATCAAACAGCAGTGACCTACCTCGCCATGGCCTCCAACTGCTCCTTCCTACGGATGAAGAGAGAAGCAAAGTTAACAACTGAACACATAGCAGCGCTCCACCATCTTTGGACGGTCTCTGTAAGTCAAGAGACACGTTTGAACGCTTCGGTGTGAAGGCTCAGTGCGCGGGAACGAGACCTTTTAGGTCTTTCAGGTCCAAAAAGCTCCATAATCCAATCAGTACTGTGGTCTTATGGCATGAAAATGTCCCTTTATGAGTTTTTTTAACATTTATATGCGTCCCTCCCCCTCAGCCTGACTATGGACCCTCAGTGGATAGAAATGGGGATTGGTGTAGTACTCGAGTCCGGTCTTGGACTTAAGTCCGGACTCAAGACTGTTTTTCTATGTTCTCTGACTCGCTACTATTTGGACTCGGACTTGTCTCGGCCTCGGCCACTGGTCTTGCCCAATGTGGCTTCTGGTCTGGACCGAGTCCAGGTGTCTTTATTATGCTGATGATAACATTGTAGGGAAAGGGAAACCCAGAAGGATTGTCTTGATACGTCTTGCATAAGACCTTTATTCTGTCCTGACTTAGACTCAAACCTCTTTGGACTCGGTCTTGACTAAGACTCAAACCTCTTTGGACTCGGTCTTGTCTTGGACTCAAACCTCTTTGGACTCGGTCTTGTCTTGGACTTAAACCATTTTGGACTTGGTCTTGTTTTGCACTCTAACCTTTTTGGATTCTGTCTTGTTTTGGACTCAAACCTCTTTGGACTCGGTCTTGTCTTGGACTCGACTAATCCTGGTCTTGCGCTTGTCTTGGACTCGACAAAGGATGTCTTGACTACAGCCCTGCGGTATCCTAGTCTGCCTTTGAGAAAATGAAAGCTCAGATAGGCTGAGCTGGAATATTGCCCCTTATGAGGTCATAAGGATGAACGTTAAAGCACAGGGACTAAATACACAGGGTAACGAGGTTGGGACCAGGGACAGGGGACACAAACCAGGGGCGGGGTAGACACTCAGCCAGGAGGGAAAACACGAGACAGGAAGTACAGCGAGACACGACACAGGAGAAAAAAAACGAGACTCCAAAATAACAGAAACTCCCAATCATGACGTGGTGTTACGTACCTGAAACAGGGGAGAGAGATGATGGTTTCATAAAATCTCCACGTGGCTATGAGGTCTTCCCTGATTGGATTGGTGGAATAATATCGCCAGGCGGACTGGATACAGGAAGACAGAAAGGCAAAAAGTCTCACAACTACAACAGTTGAATGGACACGTTGAAAAAAGAGACAAGCATGTCAAAAAGAACAACACATTGGAAAAAGCAAAAAATAATTTTAAGTGTCGGGACGGTTGAGAAAAGTGACAAAAATAAAGAGAAAGGCATCAAGAATGTCCAAAAAAGGAACTATCGCCACCAAAAAGCAACAAAAGTGACCCCAAATTTTGCAAAATAAGTGACAAGAATGTTGAAAAGTTCATCACTGATCACTGTATCCTAAATCTAGATGAGTCATTTAAAGAGATCACTGTGTGCTAACTCTGCTTTTTACCCCTTGACCTCCACTGAAATGGTCCGTCCGCCAGTCTTTCATTTCTTGGAGTATCTTCAAATACTTTAAATTCCTTAAATAAGTACGAGCTAATCTGACAGGTAATGGAAGTCAATAAACTGTAATCATTAATAAAAGTATTTAAAATACAACAATGGGACATGTCTTTATATGTATATATATATATTTATGTCTATATCCCTCATGTTGTCCCCATGTTGTCCTCATGTTGCTCTTATGTTGTCCTCGTATTGTACTCATGTTGTCCTCATGTTGTCCTCATGTTGTCCTATATCAATGTTCTTTTTAATTCCCCAAAATAACATGATTGATTCCACCCAACACTCTTTGCCAAGTACAAATCTCTACTTTCTCTGCGTTAATAAGTTAGTGTTACGTAGTGTTGAAACGTCCAAAAAGTGACAAATATTGTAAAAAAGGACAAAAGTGTTGAAAAGAACAGCAATGTGTCCAACGTCTCCAACGGCAATGTGTCCAACGTTTCCAACAAAAATGTGTCCAACATATCCAATGGCAATGCGTCCGACGTGTCCAACGACAGTGTGTCCAACGACAATGTGTCCAATGGCAATGCGTCCCATGTGTCTAACAACAGTGTATCCAACGTGTCCAACGACAGTGTGTCCAACGGTAATGTGTCCAATGTGTCCAACAACAGTGTGTCCTACGACAATGTGTCCAACGACAGTGTGTCCAACGACAGTGTGTCCAACGTGTCCAACGACAATTTGTCCAATGTGTCCAATGGCAATGCGTCCCATGTGTCTAACAACAGTGTGTCCAACGTGTCCAACGACAGTGTGTCCAACGTGTCCAACGGTAATGTGTCCAATGTGTCCAACAACAGTGTGTCCAACGACAGTGTGTCCAACGTGTCCAACGGTAATGTGTCCAATGTGTCCAACGACAGTGTGTCCAACGGCAATGTGTCCAACGGCAATGTGTCCAACGACAGTGTGTCCAACGACAGTGTGTCCAACGTGCCGATGCTAAAGACATAAGCCTCAGCTTTCTGCTGAATGAACGCTCTAGCTGTTATGGTGAATTATTATCATTAATAAATTAGAGTAATAATAATATTATTTATTATTATTGTTATTTGTCCGGTCCGTTCTTGAGGGGTTCCGCAGGGAACCGGAGGGTCGCTGGTTCAATTCCCTGAAGGGACCAAACTATTGTGGTGGACTGGCAGCTGGAGAGATGCCACTTCTCCTCCTGGGCAATGCCAGGTGCTCTTGAGCAAGGCGCCGAACCCCCCCCCAACTGCTCAGGGAGCCGGTCCAGCACTGGCAGCCCCCCCCACCCACCCACACTCTGACATCCCTCCATTACTGCATGACTAGGTCCTGAGCATGTGTGTGTATTTCAGGCCTGTGTGTAGTGATTATAGTGAATTGTAATTGCCCCCTGGGGATCATTAACAGTATAAATTAAATAAAATAAAATTATAAAGGTTGCTGATCTGATGCCGTGGCGTCTCACCTGGATGAGCCCGGCGGCAGGATGGCGGCGCTTCTCAAAGTGCTTCTGTCGGTGCTGCTCCTGGACCTTCAGAGCCAAACCTGAGCCCAGAATCCCCTGCAGACACAAAACACACCGTCAACACCACGGCCGCATCGGGAGCTGACCGTGTGCCGTGCATGTAACGCCACGAGAGCACGAGAGATCATAATAATGAAAATAACTTTATTTATAAAGCGCTTTCCAACAAGTAACAAGGTGCTTTCCATTCAAGTTAAAAGCAACAACAAATACAACAACAACAACAACATTCGAATTTCTTTTGTTATTTATTTAAATATTTGAATAATTTTCACATATTTAGTGCTGAAATGCACTCTGTTAATTGTGTACTACACTGCTCAAGCGTCTGCAGTGTCAATGCAACGTGGTTTCAAAGAAACTTATGTTGAAGATGTTAAGAATGTACGATTTGCCTCAAGTCCTAAATGCGCGCTTTGTTTTTACATGAAGAAGAAGAAGAATACGTAACACAGTAACAGAAGATATGTTTTATAAATCTTATTTGTGGGCGTTAGGTTGTCATCTCAAGTCTTTACTAGTTGAGATAAACTAATGAAATAAAATCAATGTAATGAGTTCTTAGATGAGACTTAAAAGAAGATGTGTTGGCTTTCCTAACCCCCCCTCTTAAATAAAACTAAAATATTAATTTATTTTACCTTCATTTTGTCAGGCAAGTCAATAAGAATAGGTTGTAATTTACAATGTTAGCCTGACAGCAAAGCTGTGTGTCATCAGCATAACTATAGAAATGTATCTTCTATCTGCCTCCTGTTGATGTTTTCAAGTGGCAACAAGTAAAGGTTGAAAAAGCAAAGGACCTAAGACGTAACCCTGTGGGACACCACAAACAACTACAGATTGTAGAAAATTCACATTCATTCACGCTTAGCAAAAACCTCGTGAGTAAAGTCAGTGATCTAATTTTCAACTGTAGTCCTAGTCACCTAGCATGCATGTCTTTATGGTGGGAGGAAACCAGAGCACCAGGGAGTGACCTACCAGAGGATCTCAGGTCACGTTTTGGCTCCTATGGGGTAAGAAGTTCTGCTGGTTATGCTGCACAGTTCATTTAAATATTGTCTTAACATTTTGGATGCAGCTGACACAATTGTCTAAAGGGGGTGTCGGTTCCCCACTGTGAAGGGCAAAAGACACTACTAGCTGTTGTTTTATGGACGTCATTTGATGCTCCAAACACACATTGGATTGGTTCTGTACAGACAGAAACGGGAGTCAAATAATAGAAAATTGGCTTATATTGAAAAATCCTTGGGTTGTGATTAGCACCCGGATTGTGGCTGCACCTGCTGCAGTGGTCCTAAGATAACTTAAGTAGTGAACAGGCTTATTTGAACCCAAACCACCGTCTTTTCAGGGACCTAATCAAGTTTTTTAGTTGCCTGAACCAGTTCTCCACTGCAGGGGCTTGAGGAGCTCGTGATGCGAGACATCGATAGTACAAGGTTCAAAAGTGGAGTTAATTTTATATTTGGAAAGCTGTACGGCTCAGAATTTAATGTAATTTATATTTGAGTTTATTTACTAGAAATGTATTTCAGTTAATCATTTACAAATTTATGTTACACAATTATTAGTTACATACTTACATGTTTAAATATTTAACAGTCATAATATTCTGTTGAATCTACCTCTCTGATTTCCTCACGTTTACCTTGATTTACGTTCTAGCTTCTGATTGGTTAGCACAGTCAGGTGGAAGACGGGGAACGGGGAAGTGTGGTGATTATGATCGATGTTCAGTAAAAGTATGCTACTGAGAAAGATATCCTTCTCCATCTTGCTGTTTACTCCCATAGAGAGTGATCCCCCACCACATATCAAACCCTCACGTTAGCACAATAGCATAAGAATTGTTGTAGGAGGATGCATTGCTGCAGTTAACCATCATCAGCGGCATGAGTTAAATGTATTCAGAATCCAATTAATATACAGTATACAACACAAGAGAGTGTACCCACTGCAGGCAAAGCAAAGAAGGACACTCCGATCAGAGCAAAAGTGCCGGCTAACAGTCTCCCAGCCCAGGTCTTTGGGGTTTTGTCCCCGTAACCGATGGTGGTCAGCGTGATCTGCAAAAGACACAAAAGAAGCTTTACCATTTTCTTTTTTAAGATTGTTTTTGGGGGCTTTTCCCCTTGTAGTGATAGTGGATAGACATGAATTGGGGCGCGAGATGGAGGGTTAACACGCTGCAGGACACTTTTACTGTTTTTTTTTAACTTTAAGTAGAAGTAGAATTTAAATTTGGGACTTCTTTCTGAGGGTTCTTGGGCGTTTGGCCAAAGCCTGGTAGACCTTCTGGGGGCCAGGGCTGAGTTGACAAGGTCTTGAGGGATTTGTCGACTACGAAGTGCTACAGGAGACATTTGTAACAGCACTAACACAGAGTAATGGCATCGGAAGAGTCTCAGTGTCCTTCTCTGCAGAAATTATCGGTAGTTCTGTTGGGAAACTCGGCTTTGAGCCCTGCTCCGCTCTGTGAACTCCGGATCAACCCACTAGAAGGTCTCGCAGTAGCTCAAACGGTCACAACATCATTGGGAACATGCAGCTGTGGATGATTGAGTGTCTTGCTCGAGGATATTTGAGCTGGGCAGATGCTTGCTATCACAGAACTTGAACTGTGGCCCCCAATGTTGAAGGGCGTCTCCTTAATGAGGCTGGAAACCCTGCAGAGTACCTCAGAGCATGAAGCTCGGCCAAAACTGGACCAATCCACAACAAGCTACCGGCTCACTAGCAGCTTTTATTTCTTTGTCTTTTGTTGGATTCTTTGAAAAAAATATCAAGTTCTTCAGCCGCAGTCTTTGTCCTTCTGAACACTGGATTAAAAGGTAGCATTGTACCGGGATGTAAACTACGTACCAGCCCCCACCACAGTGCGTCGGCGTAGGTGTCGAAGTCCTGCGGTTTGGGTTGAGCGGTGGGGTTGTCCTGGTTGGACACGTCCATGGAGACGTCGTCCTTCTCCACCAGGTAGACCAGGAAGGACGCCAGGATGAGAGACAGGAAGCCGATGTACCAGGCTGTGATCAACTCCTACACAAACAAACGCATTACATATTACACAACTTCACACAGATGTTACAGGTTTTCTAGTCTACATCAACATCGTTCCACTTCCAGGACTGTTCAGGTGCAGCCAGATCTCCGTCCCCGTCCTCTGTCTCTGTGTTGACGCTTTAACCTGCGGCTGATTTCTGAGGACTATGGTTACCTGGTCCTCAGGTCTCTGCAGGGTAAATCCAGACAGCTAGCTGGACCATATGTCCAATCAGAGTTTCCTGTTAACAACAAAAACTACACATGTTCCACCAAAACAACTTCCTTCCTGAGACTATTTTGCAGTTGCTTAGCGCCACCCATAACTATTGTAGTATGTTTAAAGAAATGCTGATAAAGCATAGCACGTTTTTCTCCCATCCCAGAATGTTGTGTGTGGTCTAGCCAGACCTTTGGTCTGACAATGTGAGATTCAAGGTTTACGTGGTGTACGGATGCTTACTTTCCATTTATGACAGATCAATTTAACACTGCCCTGTCTTTGAAACATATTGGGAGGATGTGTCTTTCTCTGTTGACGTTCAGTGCTTTTCTCCAATTTCATGCTATGTGTATATTAGAGCGTGTCCTTGTCCCCAGACCCAGGTATGTGCTGTAGGAGGCAATAAAAACTCTAAATATGTTTCAAAGTTAGCTTTTTTTTAAAAATCAAGACACTGTAGAGCAACAAAAATCACTCAATTAATTGATTACTTTCTTGGGTTCCAGCTTGTTAAATGTGAACATCTTGTAGTTTCTTCTCTCCTCTGTGACAGCAAACCGAATATCTTCTTTTGTTTCTTAATTGCGACATTTTAAAAGTTTGCTTAAGATATAATAATTAGACAGAAAACATGGCTACTGGTGTCAAACCGAGTCGCGTCTGTTCCTACCTTACTGTGAGCGTAGATGGCCGACCCCAGCAGTTTCCAGGTCCCCCCCCTCCGGTCCATGCGCAGCATCCGCAGGATCTGCAGGAAGCGCAGGCTGCGCAGGGACGTGGCCAACACGTTGCCCTGGTTACGCACCGCCACCACCGGCACCGAGGCAATCAGCACGAAGATGTCTGAGACAGAAGAGGACTCTGTGTGTGAGGCGTCATCGCACCGATAATGAGTCTGACCCCACAAAGTTATTAAGACTTCTTTGTGGAGCGATGAATGGGGGTTGTTAGAGCTGTGGATTAGCTCTGTGTAAGAGCTGATTGAACCTACAAGACGTTGTTTAAATGCCGTTAATGAGATTTAGTTTCAACGCATTGGAAGCGGGTTAATGGATATTATCATCCGGTGCTTCATGGTGTCGTCACAACACTTCTTTCATTTCTTTTTTTATACCAGAATATCTGAACTGGAGAAAGTGGCACGAAAAGAAAGTAAAGTACAATAACCTTAACATTTGGACTTAAGAATGGTACTCTAGAATTAAAAAAAAGTTTAAATGTTTCATCACTGAGTAATTACACATGTGTTAATGTATTAAGATGTATGCTGCTGCAGTTAGATATCATAGATATGTGACCATGGCAACGAAGAGCCAATGAGGAGGGGTTTTACTAACAAGGGTGAAAAGTAACCGCCCCTGGAGTAGAAGGAATATAGACGGGAAGGAAGACGAGATTTTTGGGGCAAAATAGATGTAAAGCAACTGTTTCTGGCCCGCTGCAGCGTAATTCTTTGTGCTTTGTCTTATCATTTTTTTTAAATAAATCTTTGTGTTAATCTTCCATTGGACCCAAGCCTCCTTCTTCAGAGATTCAATGAACAGGAAGTTAGTTAACTCTAACAGTACTGAGTAAATGTACTTAGTTACATTCCACCACTGGTCAAGTTACTAGTTACTCTCTTTTGAGAGAAATTAGTTATATTAAAATATTACTGTGTTTGAATTGTAATGCGTTACAGTACTTTTGAGTTGCTTTCACCAAAATAAGATTGACTTTATCCACTTTAATACATCATAGATTATTCATAATAATTTCTATAATTAATATGAATATGCAAAGTAACTACAGATATAAACATAGAGGAGTAAAAGGTACAAATGCAAGTAGGAGAAGGAAAATACTCAATTAAAAGTACGGCGTGTAAAGAAATCATTTGGTTGGTGAATTATTAAAAAAACCAAACCCCACTAAATGTTGCGTTAAAATGCGTTGTAACCCGCGTTACTTGGACTGCGAAGCGTATAATACCACCAACATTTAATGAGTAATGCACTGCAGCAAGTAGAAATGCATTGCTCCCAACACTGTTGACACTGTCACCCTCTTGTTTTCCATGATTCCAGCTCCTTACCTAGGATACAGAGCGGTTTGCGGGCGAACTTGAGCCTCCCCCGCCATCCTTTGTAGCGGCAGCAACATCCCGCCGCCCAGACCCTCAGTGCAAACTCTGCTCCGAATATGAAGATGGCGAAGGTTTCCTGTACGGGGAAAAAAAAACAAAAAGGAAAACAGTCACTGTTTGGTATACTTAGACTGTCTTTAATAATCCTTTTGGTACGACTCCTGCAAGGAAATTGAAATTTCCAGCATCGGTTTTTAGCAAGAATACAGTATAGAAGACAATATAAAGATAACAGTAATAAAAATAGTAATAATAATAACAACGATAAGAACCTTTGGCTTATAAAGCTATAAATGATCAGTCAAAACGCATCACAGTCTAGTTCTACTGTATTCCAGCATTTAAAATGACACTACATGTCACTTAGCTGACGCTTTTTATCCAAAACGACTTATATTGCTATATATCACACACCTCTGGAGCAACTAGGGGGTAAGTGCCTTGCTCAGGGACACAGTGGTTGATGTATCGCAGTGGGAATTGAACCCAGATCTCCCACACCAAAGGCATGGGGTCGTATCCACTGCACCACACTCTAGGAAATTTCTGTTTAGGACTTAAAAGTTGTATGACTGTATGTTTTCTAACAGAAATTGTCCACAGAAAGTGTTTTCCAGTTGTATTTGTGTTTATTTATATATCAGAGTGCATTATGGGTAATTTATCTGTGCTCCGTCTGCATTTCCCCAGTAGGTCCCTGGGTGAGTGAGCGTCAAAAGCCTCAAAAAAGCTTCATAAGGGGAACAAAAAGCTTTGAAAATGTGTAAAAAAGCGCCAAAAAGCGTTGAAACAAGCGTCCAAATTACTTAATCTGAGAGAATGTGAAACAACATTTGAAAAAACTGAAAATGTTCTGAGTTTGTACATCAATTTCTGTGTTTAATTTCCGTTAATGAGCTGGCGGAACTTTCTTTTCTGTTATTTTACGGATTTATTTCTTAGAATGCACCCCCACCACCACTAAATAATGTTATAATAGTAACACAGGTCCACATCAGAGTAGCCTAAAAGGTCGGACACAGATGGGAAGAAATGGCGTCCTCTCACCAGTATGACGAGCCAGTGTGCCGACACCTTCTCGTGTTCCCTGAATGTCGTCAGAATGGCGAGAATCAAGCATCCCAGAACGATTAAAAACCTGCAGAGACACAGAATAACAACAACAGGTGAGTACATGCTGCAGGGGGAGACCACGGCATACCAGGTATCCAGTACATATCCATGTCCTGCACTTATGGAACCAGTGTATATCCTGCACCTGCTGCTACTGCACTTCTGGTTAGATCTAAACTGCATTTCGTTGCCTTGTACCTGTGTAATGACAATAAAGTTGAATCTAATCTAATCTAAACATGGGCACAGTGTGTTGAAGGCAGTGGCCTATTGTTGCCACTAGAGGGAGCTACATCTCTACTGTTCACTGTCACAGTCAGCTGCAGCACATCAACAACAACAACAGTCACACGCATACTATATACACGTATAAAGCAGGAGTGTCAAACTCAGTTTCACTAAAGGTCACTGGAAAATAAGAATCACATATACGGACAGACATAGAGTCTGTTCAGATGCTTTAATGTTATTGAAAAAGTTAAATATCTTTCTGTCTACATGCATGTCACATTTGTTGTCATTTCAATCATCACATTTTTGCGTCTTTTTCTGACTTTTTTAATGCTTTTTTCAGCTTTTTCCCATTGTTTTCAACATAAATCCCAGAAAAAGTCTGTAAGAACGTTCCTTAACCATCATAAGCATCTTTCCGACCGAGTAGTTACAGGAACGTAGTTAAAGGAACAGTCCACTTCTCAAGAGTTCTACTAAGGGACCGTTTGGTATTTATGGAATGGACCACTGGAGGAAAATAGGGGAGGGTCAAGTCTTTTTATTCTTGGTTGAGGAGAGGATCATCCAACTTTTTTTTATTCTAGGGGGGAGGGTCACCCAACCTTTCCATTCATGAAAACAGCTAAATTTCAAAGTGAACTAATTGGTGCATATTTTTCCATGTAGCTCCATGTAGCTTCATGTAGCTCCATGTAGCTTCATGTAGCTTCATGTAGCTCCATGTAGCTTCATGTGGCTCCGTGTAGCTCCGTGTAGCTCCATGTAGCTCCATGTAGCTTCATGTGGCTCCGTGTAGCTCCGTGTAGCTCCATGTAGCTACTTTTTGAAGCTATACGTGCAGAGTGAACACAAAGAGTTGTGTTTTTCCCCTGCACAAATCAAAATATAAATGTCCTTCATGTGCTTTGGTGTACGTCGGCTGGGATTTGTTCATAGTTGAACACACATCACCCTTCACTTCACGCACAAACGGTTATTTACACATAAAGTATACTCCCACACCAAGCTCAATAAACCCAAATAGACCGTTTAACACACTTAAATCCTCAATATTGTGAAGACGAATGAGCTTAAAAGTGCCCTTTGCCACCCTATAACATCTATATTTAGTCCTCTCAGAGCTGAAATTAATTGGATACACACATATAAACAGGTGTTTTAATTTCCATGTACACTGGAGCACAGCCCAGAAGGTCTGGAGTCACCCCCCCCCCCCCCCCCCCCCCCCCCCCCCCCGATGTGATATATGGAGTGAAAATGCACTAAAATAAAGTCAAGCAGCTGCAAAACTGCCCAAAGCAACCCTGCCAATTACCCCGAACCCAGCCCCGCGTGGCCGATGTTCTCCCCACCCTCACATCTGTGGAAAAATAATGGGTTTTATGTTCTTTTTCAGCTCGTTGGACGGCGCAGACCTTGGGTGGCTGTTGAATAGTTAGGGAAGTGAAAAAATCAGAACCTTTCTATTTAATCTACTCAAAATCTTGTATTAATCCCACAGCAGGACGTGGGGGAAACACACAAGAAATTGTAAGTAAAGGGAATTAATGGTAAAAAGTCACATTTAATGTGTTCTCTGACAAACAGAGGAAAGTGATGTATTTACATCTCACTGGGGAAGAAAGGAGCAAAACAGATGAACGAAATAACCGGAAAACATCTTTCTTTTAACTTGTCAGACAGGTTGATTAACAACATTTCCTCTTCATGTTAAAATATAATCCGGTCCGCTTTATTCTTCCCTAGAAATGTATTTGTGGCATTTGAACATCATTTCTAGGAGACAGTTGCCCTGTAGTCATCACGTGTGTCGACTCGGCGTTCCAACGTTTGTCACTTTTCCTGACACAACTAAAACGACAAAAATGTTGTG